>NC_073730.1:2485833-2820416 GCF_023634155.1 Falco peregrinus
TCCAGCTTGCATAATTTTTGATAAATGTGAAATAGATTGTAGCTGAACAAGGTATCCTATTTAAGAAAACTGATGAATATTTATTAGATATAGAACTGGTTCCATGTTAAGTTTTGCTAGCAATTGCTATCACCATGCTCAAAATCTATTAATGACATTGGTACCATGTACAACTGCCTCTCTCATTTCAGCAGCAAAATATGCTTGCAGAAGTTCATTTCACATTTTTTCAATTCTATGCAATATAGTTTCACACTTCTTTCATTCACTGTACTGTATTAGATTTTACTCTGTGATGAGTAACACTTGCTACTTTTTTCAAGAAACAGTCCTGAGACATGAAATCTTGAGCTGGCTTTGACAGTAATTTCAAGGAGTTTCTGGCATCCAATCATCTGTAATTGGCATGCCACACATCACATAGAACAAATAACAGTCTTAACTAGACACCTTTAAACCAACCAGCACTGAAAAAAAACCCACCAAACTATTATGTTATTACATCATAACTTAAAAGAAAAAGTTATTTTATTTACAAGAAAATTTATTAGAATAAAAGTTTGGAAAATTCTGACCTTTCAAAAATATCATGATTGGTTTTTTTAACCTGCTGAACTCAGAAATATCCCGGAAAAGGCTCCTTCATTACATTTTGTACCTATTTCTCCTGTGAGTTGGAACCATCAGGGTAGCAGTGAGATTCACAACTTGGATTTGAAAGACAAGTGTCTGCTTATATTAAAATAGTTTTCCCTTATATTAGGTCAGATCTTATACCAATTAACATTGCAGGAAAATCTCCTACTAGCCTTCTGCTTAAAAGGATTTTTAAAAGGTGGATTTTTGTAAATCAACGGGTATCTGATTCATTTTTAAGGTAAAATATTTTATTAATGTTTTAATCTTTAGCCTTATAATAACTAACGTGTACTTGAAACAAAAATTCCCGAAAGTATAAATATGACATTTATTTTATTGTTCATTCAGCAATATCTGCATTTTAGTAGCTACCCAGTGAAATATCATTATAAAAAACAGGTAAAAGAACAAACATCGCCTTCCTGACAAAGTATCTCTCTTCCCTCTTCTTTTTGTTTTCCCCTTTATTCCTCCCCTCCACCCCCCTTAGTATTTGTAATAGGGGTGCATCACTGTGTGTCAACCCCATGAACAACCAGCCTGGAGATGTTACCAACGAGTGATGCAGAGGTTCTGAGAGTGAAGCAATCGGCCTTGCCCGGATGCTTAGCTAGCCTAGCCGAGCCCAGTTCAGTTAGGGGTTAGCGCTCCACAGGTGATTATAAATTTCCAGATGTTGGAGACTGCTGACGCCAGCAGCCCGACAGATGTGAGGCTGCTGCGCCCAGGTCTAGCAGGCGGTGAGGTGGAGCATGAACTTCCAAGGGGTGTGCACGCACACACACGCCCATCCACAGAGCCAGACAGGCAGCGCTGCCTTTGCTGGTGCAGCACAGAGGGAGGCTGTCTGGCATGAGGAATCCTACATCAACAAAGGAGAATGGATCTGAAGGGAATCTGAGGCTGTTCAGTAACAAGTTTGATGGGAGGAAGGGGAATGAGAAACACATTGCTTCAACGCCTTCTGGCCCAACGGAGTAAGTATATGGAGAAGCACCTCCAAGCAGCTTGCAGATGAGGATGCAGGAGCTATGCTCCACTATGTTTACTTCATGATTCATCATCACAGAATATGCACCTTATAATCTTTGAGACAGAATTTATGAACAATAAGGTTTTTCATCTCCTTGACTGATTGTATCATCTCTAGGTCACCAATGGAAACAAGGGAATGTAATGAATTACAGGGGAAAAATATGTTTTCACTGCCCTGGTATAATAAAATAGACATAACACTGCGTTTGCAATGTACCCATTAGGTTATATGAGAATGTATCTTCTTAATATTACACAAAGTTGATAGAACAGACTTCTCTTTTTATTGGTAAGGCTGGCAAGATAAAAATCACAGCATTTTACAGCATAAAGACTTACTTCCTGTTAATATTTTTCAAACAGTTCATTACTGTTTATGAGAGCGCAATTTGCATAAAACACTGAACGTACAAACATGCAATATAACCCAAATAATTCCTGTCCCAAAGGAACTGGGATCCAGCTGATAACACAAATGAAAATTACTGAAACAAATGTAGAAATTAATTGCAAAACTGAAATACTTTCAAATAAAAAAAAAAATCTATATAATATACAGAGCTGATTTTTTTAAAAATATAATTTTAGAAATTACCAAAACATCAGACCACTTTGTGTAAGTGTCTGATTTCAACGGATCTTTCACTGCCAGTTCTGGAAGGCATTTCTGATAAGAAAGCTTTTCAGTGGAAACCAAGAGTATAGAGCATTTATGTGGGATATAGAGGATGTCGATGGAAGCATTTGCTGTAAAGCAAATGGGACAGACTTGAATCCTGGTTGAGGATGCATGCTCTAATTATTAGACTACTGGCTGTTCTGAGAGCTTGTTTAAGTTTTAGAATTTTTCATTTTTTTCCCTTTGTCAAAAGGTCCAGGTCCCCATTTAATACAGCCTAAAGATGTTTTCAAACATCACTTTGCTTCTTGATCTCTGTTCTTTTCCAGCCAGCTCAACTAGTAACTTCTAAAATCATAGCAAATTCTCTTGTAGTTCAGCCAAATTGAGATTTATTCACCAGAGAGAAGAACATTCTGCAGAGACAGTAACAGTAGCCATACAGCTTTTTTCCTGTCTTTATCAGAGAAGCTGCAGAGTTTCTTTCACTAACCTCTCCTAAAGGTCTGCATATTTTTGTAAATTTTTTTTCAGATATACATATTTATATAGATAGCTGTCCATACTTATAATTGAATGCCTGAGGGAGAATTAAAAAAAATGAAAATCGATATTAGCAAGCACATAAAGCTTGAAATCAAATATATTCTCTCTTAACTGTACTGAATAGTTGAATTGCTTTTGTATTCTAATGAATTAGAAAGAATCCCCAAACTCTCTGTCACTTAGATCATCCATGTAAAAACATTAGTTGTCAAGATCTGACATGTCTTAGGATTTTTATATTCCTTTTCATGGGGATATGAGAATCAAAATGAAGATCACAGAAACATAATCTAGACAGCTTGATATGGATGGAGCATGGGAAGAGTAAGGCACTTTCTCCATCAGTGGAAACATAATCCCCTCAAGTAGAAAATACAAATAAAAATAACATCCCCACATACTTTGTAAACACTTTATCATACTCAATAGTCCTGCTTTTATCACCACTGATCTAGCACAAATGCAACAAGCATTATGAAGACCTCAAATACCATGCAGCATCCAGGTATTCACATGAAAACAGAGGGAAAAAAAAATAAAACAGATTTCAATGTTTAGCTCACCTTTAAAATAATATAATTTATCATCCTTTCATTAGAACTGGGTTTACTTTTTTTTTTTCTTTTTTTTTTTTCCCCCAAAATGCAATCTTGAGGAAAGGGATGCAAACTTTGTTATTTAATATCTTTACTACTTTGTTTCTATGTATTTCTTGTATGATTACAAGTTGCATGTTTTCTACTTCTTCTTTGAGCCACATTTAAAAGTGTCCATAATAAATCTCTTGATCTGCAGCTTTATAGAAATTGAAGAGTTTGACTCCACAACAGCCACAATGAAAAGTCTGTAACGAAACTCCTTGGCCGTTTTCAAAGACCCAACACTAATCCATTTATTTCCTTTAATATGCTGAAGACTGTAGCCCAGCAAGGAAGCAGTTTCATTCCCTTCCTACCAAAAATCTGCTTTGGACTTAAGTGAACATCAAGCATGCATTATCTTAAGAATTACAAGTATTTAAAACCAAAATGTTTGAAGTTCTGTTAATGATTTTTGCGATAGAAAGCTAATGCTTCAAAATTTTCTTCACAAATAGTTCTAAAGAATAAGACAGGTAGGATTTTTCCATATTCTAGCAACCAGCAATGAAGTTACCTATTCCAGAATGATAGCATTTAAGTTTTACAGTTCTGACTGAAATTTAACCTCCCATTATTTAAAAGACAAATTTAATTCATTAAGAAGATTTGAAAGAGTTGGCCTAAATTATACTGTGATCTCACATATCACTGTTTTCTAATTTTCCATTACCTTACTACTGGCACAGTAAAAGTACTGTTTTAACACAACCTTACAGAATCCTACATTCGTTAGCTCTTCAACGATAGTCTGCATTGTTTGTGTAATTATAAAATGAACATTTTTATTTTATTAAATTAAAAACCCCATAGCTTAATTCATACTGTTTGCATGTGCACTAGGATTTTTATCTTTTTCACAAAATTTTATTCTATTCTTTTTTAAATAGAAATTTTTATTTAGATATTATTTTTTTGTAATAGGGGAAGAAATATCACTTTACACTTATGTTCTGAAACTTCCAAAATACTGATTTTCTATGTTAAAAGGACTGTGAAATGTCATTCAATTTGTTTTATGACAGCTCTCTGGAAGGATGGTTCATACTTGTTGATTTGTGACTCTTGAAATTCACTCAAAAGCCACAAATTACTGTAAACTAAGCTATAAATAATCTCACTCACAGTCCATGTCTTCTGGACTTGTCATGATTTCATTATCCAGTTACAAACTATTCTCTGTTTCCTCTCCAGTGTACTTGTCTGCAAATGGATCGTGACAGGAATAAATATACCCCAAATAGATCCATAATTTTCATTATTAAAAAATTCAGACATACATGAAAGAAAGTAAAAGAAACTGAGATAACAGTAAATCAAATCAGGGAAAAGAAAAATAGCTTTCCCCTAACTAACTATTGTCCTTTTAGGGCTGGAATGAAAGAAAATGAAAAAAAAATTATGCCTAATATTACTTCAGTGGAGTTTGGGTCAGGCCTCTACAGGAACATTAATATTCATGCATTAAAAAAAAAAAAAAAAAAAGGAATCTTCTAAAAATGCTCATAGCCACTCAGCCTTTTTGTTTGATAATATAATTGAAACTAAAGCCCGAATAACCATACTAAATTATTCTACCAAATTATTTTCACACTTCTGAGACCCATGTTGTTGTCACTGTCATTTGCTGTGATGGACAATAGACAGCACACAGGTTATTGCAACACAAGAATCTGAGTTTTGCCACTGGCAAATTCAGTTCTGCTCTTGGTGAACATGTCCATGCATGGAAAGCCATCATTAATAATATCAGTTATTTCATTGCTGCCAAGAAATAAATGTAAAGAGTCAACCCTAACCTTCAGAAACAGCCTGTACTGAATTCCCAAAGAGGTTGGGTAATGAAGCTTGAATACAGTTGTTTACTCATTTGGCTACTGACTTCACTTCACACTGCAGACCTTTAAAGTCTAATATTTGTTAGAATAATATATGGATTAAATGTGTTATTTCAAACCAATTTTTTATCCTGTGCTCTAGCTGCTTCTTACAGGTAAGTTATAATCTAATCGTGCTCTTTATATATCAGTACGTAGGTTTTGTCTTGTATTTCAGACATGAATATCCTAGTATCCTGGTTTCGGCTGGGATAGAGTTAATTTGCTTCTTAGCAGCTGGCACAGTGCTGTATTTTGGATTTGGTATGAGAATAATGTTGATAACACACTGATGTTTTAGTTGTTGCTTAATATTTACTCTAAATTAAGGAATTTTCATGTTTCCCATGCTCTGCCAGTGATGAGGTGCACAGAGGGAACAGAGCCAGGACTGCTGGCCTGAATTGGCCGAAGGGATATTCTGTACCAGATGATGTCATGCTGAGTATCTAAACCGGGGCAGTTGGCCAGGGATCCGATGGCTGCTTGGGGACCAGCTGCACATCAGTCAGCAGGTGGTGAGCAATTGTATTGCGTATCACTTGGGTTTTTTTCCCATTGGGTTTTATTCCTCTCTGTTCCTTACCTTTTCTTTACAATTAATATTATTATTATTGTTGTCGTTGTTATTATTACTTTATTTGAATTATTAATCTGTTCTTATCTCAGCCCACCAGTTTTACCTTTTTCTGATCATCCTCCCCATCCCTCTGGGGAGTGTGTGGGGGCAAAAGCAGGCAAGTGGCTGCGTGGTTCTTAGTTGCTGGGTGACGTTAAACCACAACACCTAGACAGTACTCACAACCTCAACATGTTGTTTTGTTGGAGGTTTTCAGTTTTCCCCTTTTTTTAAAATAGCCTGCTACTACATTTAGAAAACCATCAAGTTAATAAATACATATAGAAAAGAACAAAAGAAGACCAAATCAAGTGGTGTAAGTAGAACCTCCAGCAGGTCTGTAAAATTCATTTACCCTCTTCTCTAACCAGCCACTATAAAAGAACTGAAATGTAATCAAAAAGTAGTAGTAGCAAGTAGGAAGCCATCAGTCTTGTGGGATCTTTGAAATCAAAAGTATTCCTGAGCAGTTTATAAGCAGTTTAGCTTATATTTCAACAACTTCTTTTCATGCTTTTATAATGTTACAAGCAAATAAAAAGGGGAAATACTTCTCAGTCTTAGCATGAGGAAAAGGACTAGCAATGCTTCGACATGGACAACCACAGTGAGGCAAAGCACTGACGTTTCTAGATTCACTTAGATTAATGTTATCTATTATTCCTAGTTGAAAATTTCTTTTCTTTCTTTTTGTCCTTCCTAAGTAAGATATGTACCTGCATTTCCCTAACTGCTTTACTCTTCACAAGAGTGGTTTGAGTAATGGGGCAGAAGAAGAGAAATATTTTTTTCCAAAAATTTACGTTCAAATACAGACACAAAGCAATAAAAAGTGGACACTAACTGCCTTTGTATGATTCTTCCTGAGGTTTTTTTGCTGTTATTGTTTGTCTGATATTGATTTTTCTTCATCTCATATGGACATTATAATAAAAGATGAACCAATAAATTTGTTTATTATATATAGCAGAAAAGAAATGAGAGATCCTGACTATAGCTTACAAAGGACATGGGAGGATATTAAATTCTATAGAAAGCTGTAGCTGCTCTCCCACTATTGTTAAATGTGCTGCTAATTATGGTGGGATATTAAAATTCAGCATCTATCAGATTTCCACATGAATCCTCCTCATTTTAAATAGCTTTGAGATTAACCACAGCATTAAAAAAAAATAAAAATAATGCTATACCATAGCTTTTTGATGGAATTCATGAGTAACTTTGCTGTCAAATGGGATTTAAAATACACAAATATGATTCTTTACCCTGGATGGAAGACACTGATTACAGATTTTCTTTCCTTAAATTCTTAAAATTCATAAATTCTCGCAGTGAACTACACTGGATGCATAATTAACAAAATAAGACCCTCCAGATCAATTAGGATGAACAAAATGATGACTGTAGCAGAAAAATATTTGGAACTACGTATGTGACCTTGAAAAAAGTAATGATCCCCATCATCTCTCTTGACTGTTGCAACATATGTTATAGGATGCAATAGAGCTTCTGGTGGTTTGGGAGTCTGTGGGAGGTTTTATAGGAGCCCTGTTGTAACTGGGAGGGTTGATCCTTTCCTGTGAGGTCTGTTTTTGGATGAGTCTCTAGTGTCTGGCCAGCCGAGCTACAGCCATACTGCGTCACGCTGTGCCTATGCTCTTTTCATGCCACATATATTTCTGTAAGAATTAAGTTTTCTTCTAAAGCAAAATAAAAACTACCCAGTATATATATATATAAAAAAATTAAAAAAATCCAAAATATTTGTCACATATAATAAAACTATGACAAAGTAATTGCTTTTTGTCTTTTGCTGTAATTTAATAAAATACGGTTCATCAAAAGCACTGAAAAGCAAGCAGTAGATTAGACTGTTCCCCAACAATTGATTTCTTTCTCCAGTAACTGATTTTAGATGTTTGAAGAAGGCTATTTCAGCCTTTCAACTCCCATTAAAATCCCTGGCAGGCGTATGGCTGGTATGTTTTACACTATTTACAAAACACATGAACAGGTATTATGACAGTCCTGCAGCATTTTCACACCAAACAAGACAAAAGTACAGTTAGAAAACAAGAGAAACCATATGGACAAATTGTTTTTTGTTAGGCCTGTATGGTATCTATAGTGATGACATGAGAAAGGTGCCCAGTGTGCTGTTGGACTCTAAGCATGGATTTTGCTGCTTTGTTTTCTCACTGGCATCAAAAGATCTGTTAGAGTCACAGAGACTTCTCTAGTCATATTTCTGGAGAAAGAATTAATTGTATAAAAGCAATGTATAATTCAACTGAGAAATTTATCTCATAGTCTTTTGATAAGCAGAGTCTACTTATTTTTTATCTGTGGAAGTTAGCAAACAAACCCTGGTTCTTGACTTGGACTGTTTAAATTTATTTTATCATTAGTGGTATACAGAAGTCCACCCTTGGTAGAATTTTTTTCTGTCAGAAAAAAAAAAAAAGGTGCTAGCAGAAGCAAAAAGACAAATGAAGTTGAAACATTTTGCACATGGAGATACACAGCTGGCAAGAGTATGTGGGAAATGGCTCTTTCCATCAAACACTGGAGGGGTGATTTTTTTTCTTTTTAACCTTTCATTAGAGGAGCAGTGTCACAGATTTTTTTATAACTACTGCTTTTGTCTAAATACTGTTGTGCAGATCAATAAAAATTATGCGAAGAATCATCTGTGTGTTGAAGTCATGTAGCAGAACTATCCAGATTCATAACACACTCTTATAAACCTAGTTCAATCACACTAATAAACTGTGGAAAAGTTACAGGAAAGCAAACCCATTTTTTCCAACAGGAAATTAATGCTTAATCAAGAGTGCAGGGCAGAAGCCATTCATTGATTGGTGCTGCACAAGTTACTGAAAAAAAACAATTACTCCTCTCTAAAGCAAGGGGTCATTTGACATGAAGAAGTGATGGGGGGAAAACGCAGGGGAAGTAAAAGGTATAATTGGCAAATGGGTCCACTCTGTGAAATTGTTTAATGTTTTAAATGACTTTGGTAAAATAATTGACTGAGTTGGAACCAATGAATGACAATGGTAAAGGATGACAGCATCTTGCATGCGCTTTGTCAAGTCACTGTCACACTTACAAACTCCTGAATTAGGGGACTGCAGTTGCCATAGCCTCACAGGCAGAAACTGGGGGAAGAAAATTCCTGTGTCATTAAACACAAGAGGGAAATACTGTTTTCTTTAGAGTTGGGAGATATGAATTGGACTATCAAAGCTCAGGTAAACTCACTATCTTCTAGTCAATAAGCAAACAATATATTCACTCTTTCCTGCTGCATGGAATTTGCTTTTAAACTTTAAAAAAATTCCTTTTTAAAAAAATCTTTTAAAAGAATTGTGTTTTCCCACGACAAAGTATGCATACATCTGTACAAGATCCTTTTCTACTAGTGTCTAGTCTCTGAAAGTATTTGTGAAAGGGGAAACCATTTCTTAAAGAGCAGCAGCTGTGGAGTTAAAGCCTAATTCACTCCTTAATTTCTTTCTTCAGTTTCTGCAGAATATTGGCAGACAATTTGCAGGTGAATTAATTTAAAAAGTTAAACTGTATGATCATATACAGAGTTTAGGAGTTTTTCTGTATGGGTTCTATAAAATATAAACCGTGCTTCCAGTCTAATTTTGTACCTTAACTAACTTACCCAAACTGTGTATAGCAAGGACAGACATATCCCAAATGACTATCTAAAAAATGGGACAAAAGCCCCTACAACATTCATTTGCTAGTGATCTAAATAAATGCCTAAATTAAAATTAGTTAAACTCAATATCAAACTATACAAAATCATATACATAAAGATATTTTTAATAAGTTTTCAAGTTAAACTAACCTTTATTAGAAAACAAATATAATTTGCTGTATTTCTGTAGCTACTGAATTTACTGGGAAGTTCAGCTACAAGGTAGATGCAAAAGACACTAATGTTATAAAGTGATCTTGCTGTTAACTATGAATTCCCTGAACTCTGACTCATAAATGATATGTATAAATAGCAAACTGAGAAGAAGCAAACACCACAATTTACATTTTCAATTTAGTATTTAGATAGCTATTACAGATGGTCAGATAACTACAGTTCAGGCACAAATTTTGTTTCCATAAGTCTGATTATGATTCAATTAACCCTGACATAACCACAAGGGTTTTTTCCCAATAAATCTAAGCAGATATAGGAGACTGTTATGTTCCTACCAGTGCTACAATGGGAAAAAGCAGGAAGGTTTGATGACTACAGTGATGGTTCATCCTGTGAATGCTTTTAAATAATACGTTAAAATTTATTGATTTTGAGGAACAAACTTTCATCTTTCTCTGTCCAGAAAACTTTTAAAGAGTGTGAAAATCCAGCAAACAAATGTTTTATTTGTATTTTAAATAACAGATAAAAACCAAATGCAAATTTGTAGCAGCCTGACAAATAAGACACTTCTGAAAAACATACCCTGGCTTAGAAGGCTTGTGCCTTTTCTTTTGGCTCCAATTGAACTTCCCCCTCATTAAACAATAATCTTTATGGTGAATTCCAATAAAGATGAGAAAAGAAAGATTCTGAAAAGAATGTATAAATAATTTTGGTTGCCTAGCTGTGGCAATGAATTCCTGTTTGTTTTGCCACTGAAGGGTGAATGCAACCCTTTGAGCAAATGGGAATTCATTATTCCAGTGACTGAGAAATGATCCACTTAAAGAACCTAATTGGTTCTACAACAGTGATTTCTTTCAAAGCACTGTTTCCGGAAGAAACAACAAAAAGAAGACAGCTCTTTGACTAGTACAGGGTCTACAGGGTACATTTGCCTTCCCATGTTTCAGCTTTAAAAAGAAAATGTCACACATACTCAGGACAAAGGAACAAAGAATTAGTGTTTTAAAAGGTACAGAAATGTAGCAGGTCTAGGTCTTCCACTTATTTTTTGAAGAGAAAAAGCTGAATTTCAATAAATATTAGTGCATGCTCATGACACTTAAGCTGTCAGTAAAAAAGAAAATACTGTACTGACCAGTTTCAAATCCTTTCAAGAGTGATCATTACCAGTCAAAAACTACTTGAATATTTTATCATGCAAATGAAAAGTAAATCAACATTATTTATCAGTAAATGTTATAGAAAAGGTGTATTAATATGCCCAGTCTGCTGAAGCAAATAGAATACTGTCATTTATTTTTAACCTAATGAATTAGAATATGCAAAAAATTAAACTCAGACATGCAGGTAGATACAGACAGTTCTCATTTACATTTCAATAGTTACACTGGAAGAATAAAAATCATGTACTGATTGTTGCATTAAAATGCAGAATCTTAAACAAGAGTTTTTCTGGAGGCAAGGTGCAGGTCAGAAACAAATCTGATTGAGGTTAATGGATGGATACCTATTTACTTCAAAATGAGCTTCAGAACAGGCCCCCAGAGAACAACAAATTGACATTCAGGCTGAAATCTGAGGAAAAAAACTTCCAGTTCCGTGCAGATTTGAGCAGTGATTTAATGTTATTTTCAGAATTTAAATGAGTGATAAAAAAGTTTATTCATTACTTACACATCACTTTTGATGTGTGTCCAGTCCCTGAAGGATGTAAGTGATATTAGTTTCTCAGACTGAAACAGAACCCTCTCCATGCCTGTTACTTGGCGCACATGTCAACACAACCGCAACACCCCCAGAACAACAAGAATCATTTCTGGTTTCACACTGCACCCCAGTTTTTTCCATTTATGCCATCAGAGAGTAGTTTGAGTGGGCGGCAACAAGAACAGACCACCTCTGTCAGTGACATAAAATCTAAAAATTACGTAGTAAGGGGTATAGCAATTTACATTCTGTGACACACACACACGCATAACACGTCAGCTAAGGCCCTGCCCCTCTGGTCCCGTGTAGGCCAGCACCACAGACCCAGAAAGTGCTTCTCCGGAACGTTTGTGTCCCACTGGTGTATGTGCCACACCCTGGCTGGTGGCGCCACCATGTTGCACAGTGCTTCCACCTCAAGTACAAACATCTACATAGTTTCACAGGCCCACAGGTGTGCCGTTTCCAGCACCCCTTCCCCAAAGGGGCTATTGCCTTCACAATTTCTTACTTTCTCTATTAGTTTGTCAGCACAAGCAACCAATGGCTTTGCTAATCCCATAGGTGATCCAATCTCTTTGACTTTCTCCATATTTAAATCCAATTATTAATTACTTCAGAGGTTTCTCCTCCCCTCTTGTCTCCTCCCTGATACGAGCTCCAAAGAAGGATACCCTAGCCAGCTAAAGATGGGCAGGTGTCACCAAGGCCTTATCCAGATGATATCTTGACAGCGATGTCTTTTTATCTGCCTCACATCTAAAAGGCTACTACATGGGTGAGGGCTTAGTCTTTTCTGAGCTCATTTCTGGCCTTTGGCTTCAAAGACAATCGATTTAGTGATGCTTTACCAGAAAGCTCATGGAAATAAAAAAGCTGGAGATGCTTGTCCTGTAGCGTCAGTTATTCTACATTACAAGACTGCTAAGGAAATTGTCCCTTAGAGACCTGTACCTTGATAGTAGAATAGAATCAGCATTTTGCCCCCACGTGAGTCTAGCCCATGGTTATTGAAAAGTACATATAGCAAGCAAAGAAATTCAAAGGAACAAAGACGTGGCAACAGGTGAGCATTATTTCTTACCTTGCAGAGGTTTTTTCCCATTCAGTTGGGTATCTGAAGCTCAAAAAACCTGTGAAACCACACAGTGTGGCGCAGCAATCAGCTAAAAGCACAAGATTTTCTGGAACATACTTGAAATATACTGAAAAATGCTTGGATTAACCATCATGTCTAATATCCTCCTTATGTAGCACATGTGCTGAATACCAGCCTAAAGTAAATGAAACTTCATTTGGTTTTATACCTACTGACTGAGCATACTACTAGCAAATAACTCTCGTGCTTAAAATATTCTGTGAATAAAAAGTAGTTCTAATAGTTCGTCAGCACTGCAGTCACGTTAGTACTCTGTTTCCATCTGATGCAATAAAGTTATATAAGGTCAAATGAGCTACTGAATATACAGTGATTATATTTTTTTTTAAGTTTTACTGGCTGCATTTTGAGGTAGTTCTATACCAATCCAATATTTTTGAGTGGCTCTTTCTCTAGTAATTCTCTAGTAGAAGTTTTCTAGTTTTGTGATAGACTGAGATATCTATGCCTTATCTGACTTGTTTTACACTTCTTACACTTGCCTTACATTTATTTACACTACTTTCAACCAGGTGCTTACCTTAAATACAATGTTGACAGGTACCTCTTTGGGAAAAGTTATGTTTCAAGAGACAGATGAATCTAGTTATTTGTAAAGATATATTGGAATAATGCTCAAAACCAACAAGAAGATGAACATCTCTGCATGTCTAGATATTCCAACTAAAGATTTAGCTGATGTCCACTTAATTGGTATGTCAACCAAAGACAATTCTCACTACCCTTTCAATGACTACTTAATTAATGTTTTATAAAATATGCCCCTGAAGACACTGTCAATTCCAAATCACAATTTAGTTATGATGGTTTGCCAAGTTACTGGTTTTGTGTAGTCATACACAACTCCTGTAAATGCTTTGCTTTATTCTCAGTGGTATGTATTTAAACTAAAATATTTTAACTAACAATCGCTAGCTAAAGGCTTTGTCATCAGTTTCCATAGCTGACCTGACATACATTGCAGGAGTCCAAGTGTACCTGGGTGTTGGACTAGACAAGAATTCCCTGTTCTTTATAAATCACACAATAGTAAAGAAACATTAATTGCAGTTTGTTTCCACTGTATTTCTGCATAACACAGGCTACCTTTTTATTTTCTTTTCCATTTTACCATTTCATTATTATCATACTATACTGTTGATTCAATTTAACAACAAGCTTAATCCTTGGCACATAGCAAGTTTAGAATTTTCTAAACTTTGGAAATATGGTTGATGTTTAAAGCAGGAGTCTGAATCAGAATACCTAGATTTCAGATTTTGTAGGATAAATTTAAATAGCCATTTCCAGTGTCTTTCAGTTTCCCTTCAGTGCCCTGATGATAGTGAAGGTCCTAAACTCTTAAACTGGTTTTGAGATCTCCATACAATGGAAGCTCTATAAATATGAAATACTATGAATAACACACTCTTATTTAATATGCATAATAAATGTTTCACAATACTGGCATTGGCTCACACTCATCTAGCATTTAATTGGCACACAAAGTAAAATCACAGCACCAATTCATTACGTGCAAACAGTAGCTGATGATGGCACAGTCCCTTTTATCAGAACTAAATTGAAGTAAACAATTTTAAATACATTGCAAATCCCTCCTGGACACTCGATTAGCAGGAAGACACTAAGTATCATCTGTCCATCATGAAAATCCAGGCAGCTGTGCACAATTAAGCTTTCAAACAAACTGAAGTGAAATCACATTGCGGTGCAAACACATTATGCAGTCATTAGCACACTTACTCCACAGAAATGTTATAAAGCAGCTCTGATTAGAACACTTTGATTCATTAAAAATCTTCTTTTTATTTAATACTGTTTCACAGAGTAATGAGCAATTGTACAAAAAAACATGGAATACCACGTTCATTTTAGCATGCCATTGAGAGCAAGGGATGTGCATAAAGTGAGTTTCCAAAAGGTACATACCTAGTATCCAACATTTAGTGACCATCTCAGACACTTAACAAACAAGTGTTTTTCAAAAGGACTGAGCTCCTAGGGAGATTAGTTAAAACTCTTTAATTGGTTTTGCTCTATAAACATGATAGATGATTTCTGTTTTCATTTGCAGAAGATTTTGATTTACAAATTATGTTTTGTGTCTTCCTCCTCAAGGAGTTAGCACATTTTCAGCCTCCATGGAAATAATCTTCCAGTAGTAAATGAGATTTGCCAAATATTTACTTAATTATATACAAAATATCTGGCTTCTATTCAACAGTTCTTTAAGTAAAATTCCATTTCCTTAACAAAAATCCAAACCCTTCAATCTTATGCATGCAAGACTGTAGACAAAACAATAGTTACAGAATTAAGAAAGCACAGGAATCAAACTCTTCAAATGGCACAAACAGATAATAATCCAGAATGCTAGCTGTTGGAATAGCAGCTAGAAGAAACTGGCTGGGAAAAAAAAAAAAAAAAAAAAAAAAAAAAAGTAGTATGCCACTAAATTTGTTATGTTTCATGGAAGACAGAGAAGACCTTTTTCCTTTTTAATGTTGAAAACAGAATTTGTGAAAATGTGAATGATCCCTGTCACCTAGCTATAACAGCTGGAAAATTTTAAGGGCTGTACTCAGAAAGAGTATCTAAATCAGTTATAAAGCACATTACATGAAGCAATGGTGGGCTAAGACTCTCAGGTTTAAAAAAGTTAGATAAACTATGGTGTGGTGGCAGGTGTTGCTTAGGTGAAGGCTGGAAAGCATTTGCATTACTGCGAGCCTCCTATGAGCTTTACAAGCTATACTGTCTGAAATCAGGTGCTGTATCTTTTTTTTAATCATCAAATCAGTGCAAAATATATTAAATGAACACAGTAATTTTTATTTCCTTTAAGGTTGTGTTCAATTATCTACAGTGAAGAACAATTTTTTTTTTGCTGAACCATATTGACTTTTAAGTACTCAAGCTCCAAAGTGATAATTTTCTAGTGTTAATTAAATGCACTTGGAAACAATTACAGAAATAAACAATATAAGCATGCTCTATAGAAAATAATGTGAACTGGAAAACAGTTTATCTCCATCAGTACTGGCTACAAAAGATTCTTAGGTGCCAGTATGGCCCGTGAGCAGGGCTAAAAGTATTTTCTATAAAAAGTTGTTCATAAATATGCACTCTGTTGTTCTACTAAGGTTCTCATGCTTATTCAAAGCATTAATTATCATGTGTTCTAGAAACTGAAACTCACACAGATGTGATTATCTCTGAAGTATACAACCTGTTGAGCCCTGCTCTGCAGAGACATTAATTATCAGGAACTGTCACAAGTCCAGCTGCTGATATAGCTTATGCAGATCTACTTCACTTGCTCCCTGAAGGACAGAGAATTCCCTTCCTCCTACCTTGTTTGCTGTGTTAGTTAACACCACTACAGAGAGAACTTAAGTACAAAGCTTTTGCTAGAGGGATTTATTTTGTAAATCCAAACACAAAACAAAGAAAACAAAACCCCCTTCATTTTTTGGCATCTTCCACATACAACAGTACACCTAAAAACACTGAGATCAAGCAAACAACTGAAGCTGTAAAACCATTTTAAGTGGAGAATTTGGGTTCCTCTAAGTGAGGAACAGTATTTATCTACTGTATTGACACAGTATATTGCCTGAAGTAATTTACTGTCTTACAGTGCATACAAATGGGGGTTTAGGCTTCCTCTTTTCAAGGACATTAATTACCTTGCTAGAAAACACATTTAGTCTTTACAAAATTGCACTAATGGGCATGGTGCTATTCTCAAAGTATCATCCTTTTAATCAGTTTAAAGAGAGATCCCAAAGAGTTTATGATATTTAGAACTTTGTAAATACGACCCACTTAAGGCGCAAATCTTCCCATTTAAGGCACCTAAAAAATACTTCTGATATCTATGTAATCAGGTCAGATCCTACAAGATATTTTTCTTTTTCCTGTGGCTGTTTTCAGAAGATACAGTAGGATAGACTTGGTTGAAAAATAGTGTTCCAGTTCATGGAAAGGCTTCTGTTTTTAAATTTTGATACAGGGTCAGACTTTTAATTTATCAAATAAAAATAATTTAAGGCAGGAGAAAATCCTGTAAAAGTCCTGGGAAAATGATCATTCTTGTTGGTTTAATCTTAATTACTTTCTTCTCAAGTCACTTTGCTCATGGAGACTACCTCTGGGAATTTAAGATTTACTGATTCCTCAGTCCTGACAAGTCTAAAGATGCCCTAATTTCAGACCAACTCTACAGTGAGCACTACAAAAACTTGACATTTCCAGAGCTTTTAGACACCAGGTTCTAGACATAAGGCTCTAGAAACACTGGCACATATGTCCTGATACTAGGCCCTTTATGTCACGGACCTAGATGCTTCCCAAATATAACTCCAAGTCAAACTCAGAGTCTGACTCAGGACTTCTGAACTTCAGCACTTGGTTGATGACCACAAGCCTAGAAAGCTTACCATACTGACTACTCCAGAGTTCCAGATAAGAGGACATCAGTCCTGCAGCAATCCAGTTTAGTACTGTTTCTATGAAGAACCTATCTTTGATACAGTGAAATCTCAAGATTTTTGACATATATTTCTACTTACAAATAATAATAAAACATTTAAAAAATAAATTTGGTGGCCAAAAGTTTTTCTTTGGCAATAGTTTGACACTGATTCTGCTCTAAACTGAGTTTATCCACTTTAAAACTTAACACACAGATACAAGAGGAAAACTAGAAAGAAGGAAAGGCATCTGCATTAGATAAGGGAAGGGTTTAAGGCTACCACAAAAGTCACCACAGTGTCAAAGCAAATGATAATTTCCGCTTTATACTGTTCTCCTCAATGCAGGTTTTATATCAGTGACAAGATAATATCATTAAAAATATATAGGAATTCCTTCAGTATTTTAGAAATCATATACTTCCATTAAAATGTTGCATGTGATTCCAGTTAAAACTCATTACAAATGGATACAATTAGAAGAATCTATTAATTCCTGATGTTCATACATCAGGAATTTTAGTCCATGCTTATAATCCTTTGACCTAGTTTCCAATAACCATGTTAGCTTTTCCACATCAGTTTAAGCAGACCTGATACCATAATTTCTATTATTCCCCAGATCAAATTAACTTTTATTTCCTCCTGATTTCTTGTTTCTCAGCAGCTAATTTAAAAGACCGTCTTGCTTTTCTGTTTCCATGGGGCACACACGTACTTAACTTCTGGAATAGCAGGAATCCCACCAATGCGGTGAGACTGTGAGTAGCAGTAAAGGACTTGGACAACTAGACCTAATTTTTTCTCTTTCCTTGTGTCCAGTTGTTTCAGAAACTGTTTTTCATATTCATTGGAAGTGCAGGGTATACATCTAACATTTCTGAGGCTGAGTATCAAGTGTGTACAAGACCACAGAGTGGAAATACATGATTGATGTTTTGCTACTGTGCCAGTGTGACCTGAAGTACACATGCTACACTGAGTAGTACTAATGGGGATCAAGCAGGTAGCAGTTCTCTGCCAGAAGTGATATAGATCTGCAGTAAATTTGAATCTCCTTTATTCAGACTATAAAAAGTGGGGTTTTTTTTGTGTTTTGTTTTTTTTTTTTAAAGAAAAAACCCAGTTGGGCTTAAAGTCCCATTAAAGGAATTAGACATAGTATCAAATTTAATATATGGCTTCATTCAGTTTGAGAAATTAGGACGAGACTTTGAAAACAATGACAGCTACAATAATTAATCTTTTATTATTATAAATAATAATTCTATATAGTTTTAAAATATTTTCACATAATTTCATGGTCTTTTCTATTTCAAGTTGCCAGTTTTAAGGTTTATTGCATGGTGAAGTCAAGGACAATGTTAAAATTCAGCAACTTACTACATTTATAAGCACTAGGCATCAGTATATCTTTACCTTAAACACATATGTGTAAAATCAATAGGGCTGAAAGATTTTGCTAATCTTCTTGAAATGTTCTAAAGTGTTTTTTGCAAAGCAAATAAAAGAGTTCTATCATCAAAGGCAGAAGAAGAGTTAGTATAATGTTTTACACGAACACAGCTCATATCTGATTGATCTTGCTCAGGAATGATGCATCAGCTGAGAAAATGGATTATTTGGAACTGTGATACGTATTGCTGTGTTCAAACTGACACAGAATGAGACAAATTTTTTAACCACCGTTGGCAACTGTGCCACCATGTCACTGCAGATCAACCATGCTGGGATTTAGATTCATGCCCCTAAGATAAATTTCATTGCTTGTGACAAAACAACAACAAAGAGAAATCAGCTGACAGAACATCTGACCTACACAGCAAGCAGGCTGACTGAGCTCCCATCAACGCTTCACTGAGACTGAATGATGAGACCTACACTAACTCT
Organism: Falco peregrinus; assembly: GCF_023634155.1. NCBI lineage: Eukaryota > Metazoa > Chordata > Aves > Falconiformes > Falconidae > Falco > Falco peregrinus. The sequence goes on from NC_073730.1 coordinate 2,504,939, forward strand.
GCTCACCCTTGTAGAATTTCTGGTAGCTTGCAGCTGGAATGATGTGACCATACAATTTCTATCTTAGTGTGTTGATAATCCTCCAAGGTGTTAATAATTTGTGTATTTTCACAAGTTCTAGGGAAAAGAATATTTTTTGCTGGATTTGTCACTGTTGCTTACCTTGCACTCAAGGTAATCCTTTGGCATTCAGAGAATGAATAATATTTCATACTTAAACTACTTGATAGCTCTCATCATGAAGATCTGCGAAGCAACTCTTTCTTCTGTCATGTAAACAGATAATTTTGTAATACTTTCTGAAGTGATAAATGCTCAATAGAGAAAAAAATCTTTCTTAGTGAAGTCAGCCTATAGCATGCGAGGGATAGTATTATTCATTTTAATAGAGAAGGTTAGGAAATGGATGTTTGTTCATTTTCCCAAGAATAATTTGAAAATGCCCCACTAGTTGAGGAAGTTACAGAAATGAAGGGGAAAAAAGCAACCTGTTTATGCAATATTATTCAAACAGTTTCAAAAGTGTCTTTTCTGTGTCCTGTTCACTGTCATTTGGGAACGGAGCAGGGCATACATTAAGGAAACTGAGTTATGCAGGGGTCAGGTTGTTTTTCTACCAATCTTCAGACCCAGTCCTTGAAGACAGCTGAGTTAGTCACTTCTCTGGAGATTAATCCTGAAGCTGGCGTGATAGCAGCTTGTGCTTTGTTCAATATTCTAAGCTGAAAACCTCAAAGCAATTGAAGAAGAGGCAACATTATGGTAAAACATTGAAGATTTTTAAAAAACCAAAACCAAACAACCCCAAAGATTAAAATAATTCACATATTTTTATAGAAATGTATGCATATATGCTGAAAGGAAAGTGTATTTTATCATTTGCATACATTGAATTAGCCTATATTAGGCTTAATTTCTTTAAGACATCATGATTTTTTTCCCTGTTTTCTGCATTTTGATCCACAGCTGTGGTGAGTTGATACTGACCAGCAGTTAAACACCCACCCAGTTTCTGCTCACTCCCCTTTCCCACAGGATGGGGAATAAAATAGAGGAACACAAGACACAGATTGAGAGGACAGTTTAAAAGGGAAAGCAAAAGCTGCTTGTTCAAGCAAAGCAAAAAGAACTTATTCATACTTCCTATTGGGAGGCAGATGTCCAGCTGCTTCCTGGAAAGCTGGACCTTGGCACACATGGCAGGTAGTTGAGAAGACAAACACCATAATGACCCCCTTCTTCCTCCTTTCCCTGAGATCTTATTGCTAAGCATAATGTAATATGGTATGAAGTATCATTTCGTCAGTTCAGGTCATCCATCTTGGCTGTGTCCCCTTCCAACTGGCAAGGTCCCCGGTGACTAGAGAAAAGGGAATATCATACCCATTTTACAAAGGGGGACCCTGAGAACTACTGACCAGTCAGCCTCACCTTAGTGTCCAGTAAGGCCTAGTGGCCTTTGACAATTGCGTTGTTGCATCAATGGACAAGGAAAGAGCAACAAATGTCATCTACCTGGACTTCTATAAGGCCTTTGATGTGGTCCCCCACAACATTCATACCTCTAAATTAGTGAGGTATGGATTTGATGGATGAACTGTTGGATGGATAAAAAACTGGCTGAATGGCTGCATCCAAAGACAGCTCAATGTCCAAGTAGAAAACAGTGGCAAGTGGTCCCTCAAGGGTCCATTCTGTGACCAATGCTATTTAATATTTTTATTAATGACATAATGGTATTGAGTGCACCCTCAGCAAGTTTGCAGATTGCATCAGGCTATGTGGTGCAGCTGATAAACTTGAGGGAAGGGATGTCATTCAGAATGACCTGGACAGGCTGGAAGAGTGGGCCCATGAGAAACTCATGAAGTTCAACAAGGCCAAGTACAAGGTCCTGCACCTGGGCAGGGGCAATCCCCCATCTCAGTACAGTCTGGGGGATGAAGGGATTGAGAGCAGCCTTGTGGAAAGGACACTGCAGCACTGGTAGGTGGCAAATTGAACATGAGCTGGTAAAGTGTGCTCACAGCCCAGAAAGCCAAACATATCCTGGACCGCATCAAAGGAAGTGTGGCCAGCAGGTCAAGGGAGATGATTCTACCCTTCTGCTCAGCTCTGGCATCCCCAGGACAAGATAGACATGGACTTGTTGAAGCCAGTCCAGAGGAGGCCACAAAGATGATCAGAAGGCTGTAAAACCTCTCCTATGAAGACAGGCTGAGAGAGTTGGGGTTGTTCAGCTTGGAGAAGAGAAGGCTCTGGAAAGAGCTTATCACAGCTTTTTGATATATAAAGGGGGATTATAAGACAGAGAAAGACTTTTTTGCCTGTAGTGACAGGACAAGGGACAATGGTTTAAAACTGAAAAAGGAGATTTAGACTGGAATAGGTCACTCAGAAAAGCTGTGCATGCCCCTTTCCTGGAATGTTCAAGGCCAGGTTGGATGGGCTTGGAGCAAGCTGGTCTAGTGAAAGATGTTTCTGCCCATGGCAAGGGGGGCTGGACTGACTAAACAATCTTTGAAGGTCCCTTCCAAGCCAAACCACTCTCTGATTCTATGAACTTTTTGCCTATCCCTGGCCAGCTTGCTGGGGGCTTAAAGTGAGAAACAGAGAGCCTTGATGCTATGAAAGCACTGCTCAACGACAGACAGCACATGCATGGTTATCAGCACTGCTTTAGCCACAAATGCAAGGAACAGCACCACAGGCACAGCTATAAAGGAAGTCAACTCCATTCCAGCCAGAACCAGTATACTGACATAGTTGTGCATCTAGATTTACAGACATCAAAGACCTTAAAAATGCCAATAAAAAGGTCTGAAAGGCTGTTTGACCTGTGATTATTCCATACTCTACCTATTTTATAAACCAAAATGTAAAAAAAGCACCTAAGCCAGACTCAACATACAGCAATGAAAAAATCCTCCCTCCCAGAAAAATGATTAAATTACTATGGTCTTTGTAAATTCAGTAGGGTTAGAATATCATCTCTGAAGTTGCAAAACAAACAGTTTTCAATAGATTTCTATTAAAATTAAGGAATACACAAGATACTATTATCATAAGTTGCCTGGAGGAGTGGGAGAGGGTGAGTTGTTTGGTTTATATTTTTTTTACTTTTTGGCAACTGGGAATAAGACTTTTTATGTCTGCATAAAATATAAATGAACTGTAACATTCTTATAAATAACAAAATTCTCAAAGGTCTCTCAACAAATTGCCTACAAAATGCAGTTCCTAGAAGCCAGTAGATTAGTACTATATGCCTAGGTCCTATGGGGTTTTTTGTTTGGTGGTTGATTTAAAACTTTTGTCCCCCCAAGAAAAAAAAAAAGTAAAAAGAATAATAATATGCTTAATATATCTCTGTTGTACCTGAAAAATAGCTCTGCAAAGTTTGGAAACATGGTAGAGAAAAACACTTTTCTTAAACAGGTGCATCATATAATCAACTTTATATTAATGCAAGTGAAAAATCTAATAATTACATTACAAGCTTTTGTTAAAACTGGTATTTATCAAGCAGAACATGTTACGAAAATATCTGAGGAAGACATTTATGGTAGCAAAATTTTTTGCTCAGAAGTGAAGAAGGAAAGAAGGAAGGAGGGAAGACAACTAAGGAGATACTGCAATTATGCTCTCCTTCCCTCTCTATCCTCCCCAAAAGAAGAAAAAAAAAAACAAAAAACAAAAAACCAAAAAAAGCAAGAAGAAATAGCTAATTAAGTGGGACTATCACTTTACACAGAGTGGTACCTAAATATGTCAAGAGCCATGATCCAAAAAAGTTAGTTAGAATTAATTCCACTGTAAGGCATGTAATTTCAAAAGACCCTCAACATTAGTCATGTTCTATTCAACGTTGATTTGAAATTATTTCAGCAGGTGCTCACTTATCCCAAAAACTGAATGATTTTTTAAAATCTCTATGTACAGTTAGTTCTCAAATGATGATATGAATATAATATATTGCTAATTTACATCAGCATTTTTCTTCTGCTGGTAAACAGGCAGGAAGAAATTGTGCATTAGCAAATGGAGCCAGTAAAGGAAAGGTTTATATGGTAATTAAGACTCCATATAATTTCATTCTTAATAATCATATTGTTCCTGTTGTGTTACTACAAAAATTAATTCCACATGATGCAATGTTTCCAGAAAGGGACACCTCACAAGATGCACTTTTTCAGAACCATTATAATACAAAATAAAATAGGCAGGGTATTAGATTACACATCTGTAAAGAAAGGTGAAAATTTTTAATTCTCCATGTCATCAGCATTACTTTGGGCACAGATTAGTATAAACACCACCTGACCCCACAAAAATGTAACAGCTACAGTCATAACTATTTCATTCACAATACATGTACATTTTAGAAAAAGGAGAAATCTACACAAACATCTCAGCTCATTCAAAAGATGCTTTTCTACAGATTAAAGTTAATAACTAGCTTTTCCTGACTTCTTTATTAATGCAAAGGTTAAAAATTATTGCTTCAGTTGGCAAATTAATTGCACCTGAGTGTTCTCTCTGAAATTTTAGGCAAGATTTCCCTACAAAAATCAAGCCAAATAGAGTAAGTGATATATTTGAAATGGAAAACATCCAATTCAAATGTCCATTTTGCACTTTCCCTCTTTATGCAACATGTGAGTAACCTGGTTTTGCGAAGGACTAAATGCAGGACAGATGAATCAAAATGTCACTGTTTTAGAAAAAAAAGGTGGCTGCAATGTGACTATGATATCCCATAACACACAGGATATCAAGAGAAAGAATGAAGCTCAATAGAAAAATTCACCCAATTCACAGCCTGCTCTTCGCTCATGTCTGCATGGGTCCCAGAAATATCATGACCTGAAGGAGGTTAAGTAAACTGTTTTGCACATGCCTAGCCTTTTTCTGAGGGCAACAAGGAAGCATTTAGGGACTTAGTTTTCTAGGCATATCTGCAGAACAAACTCAATTCCTGCAAGAAATATTGGATCTTCCTGGCATCATGTGGCAGGTCCTTTAAGAGGAAAGAGATTGACACAGATGTGTAATACAGCTATGCCTTGGGTACCACTTCACCAAATGAAGTCTGCAGAAATGGATTTAGACATTACTCTGTCCCATGCAGAAAGAAACATTGGCTATACCACTTGTTACACATTCAAAAAGCCAATAGGACTACTGCTAGGTAGATGTGATCACCAAAGAGCATTCCTACCTGCCCAAAGAAGATTAGAGAAGGGTTTATTTTCAGTCTAGAGACTTCAGCACACTGAGAGTGCTGCTGCCTGTGAGGCATGCTGGACACAAGCCCATCTATAGCAGCAGTGTACTGCAGGGTCAGACCACACCTGGCACGTGACTCTGCTGCCTCAGGACCAAGTTTCCTCCCTTCCTCATCCCAAGCATCTTATCCCCCTTGGTTGCACAGTCTTTATACTGGTGCTTAAATGAATTGTCATATAGGTGACCTAATTAAAAAGGAAACTCAACTTGGTCTCCATAATTTACAGACTGCTTTGCCAAATGAATATAAACGTGTATCTTTCTATTATGCTCATCCCCAATGAATCTGAGGGTTATACTGTGCTTTTTATCCTCCTTTGGAATATTAGGCCATTGCTACTTCAAGGATCTCAAAGAGATGCATCCATTATTAAGGAATAATTCCTATTTCTTTCTGTGCACTCAATGAGGAGTCCATCCCTACTGTGAGAGTCAAGGTATAAGACTTCAAAATGCTCCTTTTGAGGTTTTGGTCCTGCTTTTCATGGGTACCCTTGTAAGTTTCTATGTTTAGATATCTGATACAGTTACTCTTGACAATAGGATCTAATGAAGGTGTCCCTTTGATTCATAAATCAGTAAGCTTAGAAATATGATAACATCCCTGCTCAGCTGATCTTACGTTTCCAGTGAAGTAAAAGGAAAGGACCACAAGGCATCATGTATATGTACGTACTAATAATAAGCTTTATGGTTTACAGTGTTGCAAACGCAGGAGTGCTTGAGTAAACAAAGGCAAGATTTGTTACTGAACTTGTTTCTGGATTAAAACTTTTGGCAGAGGAACAATAGAGTAATTTACAAAAATTAAATGAAGAAAAATAGAGTAGATAGTATATTGCTTCTTCAGTTGAATTACAAAAAAGCACGTCAGCAAAATAAGACTAACCACTGATTCCGTGTTTTAATAATACCATAAAATTGTCTGGGGTAGACAGAAATAGATATATTCATAAATATGTTCATCACAGAGTTAGTTAAATATCATCTGTTATATCAGTTACAGTATGCACAATGTTATAGATATGCTACAAAATTTGAAAATGTTGATAATTCCTAAAAGTTAAATAAGATTGGCTTATAAATAATTTAGCCAAAATGGGAATAAACCTTAAATAAGTATTGAATATTCATCTGAACCTATTCAGACTAAAGCAAACAAACAAACAAAAAATGTGTTTTCATTTAAAAATAAGTGAAGCATAACTGGGCAGATGTTTGAAACAAATTGATAACTCACTGTATGTATACTGCTAACAAAGTATTGAGTAAGGCCGGCATGAAAGAAAAACAAAAACTGAAATCAGGCATGAGATCCTAATTCTGGGATTCTAAGTACATTTAGGTACGGACGTTAATAATATTTTGTTACATGATTAGCTGCCTTACTAAGTCAGTGACACAAATTTGGCCTACAAGAGGAATAAAACAGATGCAAGGAGCCAAATGATGCTGGCTCTATTGTGGCAAGAAATTATGTTAACTTTGTTGGGAATTACCCAATGAAATCAGGTGGAATTCATAGTCTAGTTAATTTTGAACATCCAAGGGGTAACCCAGTTATTATATGACACTAATTGCAGCACTAGACCCCAGAAAATGCTAGAATATTAAAAAAAGATAAAGTCCTAGACTGTCAAAAAAAGTGCAGAATGTATCTAGAAAATCTGAAGATGAAGAACTGTAAATAAGAAATGTGGGAGGTGTGGTTTTTTCCAAGAATAGCTGTAAAGATAGAAGAGTCACTGATTTTATTTGACATATGTCAGTAGCATAAAAATGCTCAAATAAAACAGACAAGCATCATTCATGAAATGTCAGTCAGCTCCAGGCATACTCTGCGAAACAACTTACTCACATGTACTAGGAGTGACTACTCACTTATGACGAACTTCAGCTTAAAATATTTTCAAATTACTTGAAGACCAAAAAAAATTATTTAAATTATTTCAAAATGATTTTTAATATTTTAAAATATTTTGAAAAATGTCTTGTGCCCCAAAAAAGTAATTAAATGGTAGAACCCTCCCCCCCGAAAAAACAAACAAAACAAAACACAATTACATAGTAATAAAGTTAAATACCTGAATAAATGAACTCCAACTTATGAAAAAGGATGGAATAAATCATACAGAGCTGATAATGTTATTAAAAATATTACTATAGTTATGGAGAGTATAACATAATGTCTAGAAGTGTCTAAAAATCAAACTAATCCTCCAAATTTCAATATACACTCAGTGAGCCATTAACTGCTTGAACTTCACCTACTGTATTAAATCAATTCTGAACTCCACAGCACTTTACAAAAAACTACAAAATCTGGATTCCTTTTAACAAAAAACTGTCAAACAGTGACACTTCCTATCATTATGTGGATGTTTAGATTTCATACACCTCATGCACTTCTATGCTTGAAACTATCTTCAAAATCTGAATTAACTACTTAAAATTTATTCAGGTCATTGGTGGTCATCACTTCCTTTCTTAAGGATGCAGGTGGGACTGATAGATATTTTATTCCATCAAAAAATTATATAAGAGAAATAATATAAAATGGTAAATAACTTTTCACCCATGAATGTAGACTGTAAATTACATGTGTCCCAGGTCTATTTCTGTCTTATGACATCTGTGAGGTCTTCTACTGAATAGACAATAAAGATCTGCAAGTCCATTAATATGAAAAAATTGAACTTTCAGTTTGTGGAATTAGTCCTGTGAATTTCAATTTCGTAGTAAATGGAGTAAAATGTTGAGACTGATTTGTCTTTTACCTATGTTGGGTTGCTTCCTGTGGTCATCAAAATGAAAGTAGATTTTTGCTGCTACTGAAAATTAATTGATCAAATTAGCAGTTCCACAGACTGTACAATTTCTTACAGTCACTGCCTATTGTATAGATATCTAAACATATTAAAATAAAAATACATTCTGACATTTACAAGGATGTCAAGGAGCATTAAATCCAAAGCAATCAAAAAATCAAGATATTTTTAATTGAATTGTGAGCTGTTCTTACTATAATTTCTGACAAGATAGCTGAAATTGTGATTTGATTAATGAATCTTATTGGGACAAGTGTACAGAGAGATGTGAAAAATGCCAAAGCTGCATAAATGTTTTCTATATGCAAATCCAACCAATTTTCTTGGAGACAACATATTTATTCACGCCATTGTGAGGCCCCTTGCTATCATCTTTGAAAGACTGTAGTGACTAGGGGACATTCCTTTTGACTTGAAGTTCTCAAAGGCAAAAATTACAAACTTAGGAAGTGCAAATCAGTCAGACTCACCACCTGCAGCAGATGACATATGACGAGAGGTTGAGGGAACTGACTTTGAGCTTGAGATAAGACTAAGAGACCTCAGTGTTTTTTCAGCTACCAAATGGAAAGGTATAGAGAAGGTGGAGATAGATTTCTCTTGGAAGTGCACAGTGATAGGACATGAGGCAACAGACACAGGCTGGAACACAGGAAATTCCTATGTGATAAAGAAAAAAATAAGATTGATCAAAATTTGGAACAGGTTGCCTGGAGAAGTTTTGGAAACTTTGTGTTTGGAGATACTTCAGACTTGATGGGAAAGGCCCTGACCTAAGTTGTCTCTGCTTCTAGTGGCAGTTTGGGACAGACAGACAGCAAAGGTCCTTCCAATGTGAGTAATCATAGACTGCACCTAGTCTATACACATCATACTGGCTTCCAGTTCTAATAATGTAATTGGGTAACCGGTGACAAGCATTTCTGCATTCAATCAGTTTAATTCTCTGCTTTAAAAGGTTAAATATATACAATGGAACATTCAGTCAGTTTTCTAGAAACGATCAGTCTATGTCATTTTAGATTTTTGGTACATTTTATTTATATTTATTGAACAACAAATATCAGTGAAACAATTACACTCAGCTGAAATATGCTTAAGGTGTCCTTCCAGATTGAGTCACTATATAATTGTGACAAAACATCTTTAGAGAGCGACACATTTTGTCAATGGTGTTCTGTAATTTATTGCTATAGATGAAACAGTCAAGAGCACCACAGGAATGATCAAAAACCTACTGAAACTCAAACTGGTTAAGACTTCATTAATGTTAGTTGATCTGTTAAATCTTAAAGCAATAACATATTCAAAATCTTGAATACCCTGAGTTTGGTGGTCCATGCGCTTCAATGTAAACAAAATCTTTTTTGTGTTTGTGTGTCCACAAATGCAGCCAATGAATGTCACAAAACATTTATTGGTAAATTGGCTACTGTTATTTTTCCTAAAAGACATAATTAATTGTAATGGATTGATGTGCTATACATCGATGCATAGGCAGATATTGTTAAATGAAGAAAAAAAAAAATGATGATTTAGACTGTTAATTAATTGGTGAAAAAAGGCAAAAGCCTTTAAAACCATAAACCGCATTTGTTCATAATGTCTATTCTTCGTTCGATGTTTTTGTATTCAAGAAAAGAATATTTACCAGTCCTTGAACCGATTTTAGTCCCAGTACATTTCTGTATGTGTGTAGGTGAATTGACTTTACTAGTTCATAGCCTGAAAATCTAGAGTGCTGCAAGGTTGTGACTACAGACTAAAATTAACTGTGGACCTTTTATTTCTGTAATACTCTTGATCCAACAATCAGCCATCGATCCTGTGTTTGTCAAAGAGAAAAAACCCTGTGAATATTCTCACTTTTAGACCAGGCCTAGTTAAGCAATCCATGAAAAAATCAGTTTGAACAGAGAAGACAGCTAGGTTATTTCCTTGGGATATTTATCTCTGGTGTAATATACAGGAAACCAATAAATAAATGTACTGTTTAACAGTGAGGGCACGACATTTTGAGAGAGAAGGTTCTAGAGTGTGCATTCATTTTACTTGAAGATTGTTAAGTTTTGTGATTTAACCCCAGCTGACAACTAAGTACCATGCGGCTGCTCCCTCCCACCCTCAGTGGGATGGGAAGGACAACCAGGGAAAACTCAAGGGTTGAGATAAGAACAATGTAATAATTGAAATACGATTTAAGAATAAAATAAATAATAACAACAACTGTACTGAAAAGGACACAGAAAGGGAGAGGAATAAAATCCAAATGGAAGGGGAAAAACAAGAAGTAATGCACAATGCAAAAGCTCACCACCTGCCGACCAATGCCCAGCCCCCTCCCTGGAGCAGCAGTCACCAGCCCCCAGCCACCCCCCAGTTTATATACTGAGCATGACGTCATCTGGTACGAACAGCCCTTTGGCCAGCTTGGGTTAGCTGACCCGGCTGTGTCCCCTCCCACTTTCTTGTGGCCCACAGTCTCCTCACTTGGCAGGGCCCGAGAGACTGAGAAGTCCTCGACAACATAAATATTACTTAGCAACAACTAAAACATCAGCGTGTTGTCAATATTGTTCTCATACTAAATCTAAAACACAGCACTGCACCTGATACTAAGAAAATTAACTCTATCCCAGCTGAAACCAGAACATAAGTAAAGAAGAGAGTCAAGGAAGCCTTGAGATCATTAAGCAAGTCTAATCAAATTGTTACTGCCCTTTGCTCTTTTGCAATCAAGGCTTTTCTTGTTGATATAGTTTTTGTTAATAACCCTTAAGTGTCTGCAGATGGTATGTTATTTGTAGTCCTTCTGTTCTTTTCTCACTTTGTTTTCCATAAATTCCCCATCAAATTAAACCAATGTAAATATACAATGAACAACTGAATAACCTTTTCTACACTATTCACAAACTTTTATAGAACAGATCTGTTCCTGCCACATCCAATCTCTCTCTGGAAGTTACTAGGAGGAATCTATGGTTATATTAGTTTGGTCTGTTTAGGAAACTGGTTGACAGAGTCCCTTGGGATGCAATGCTGAAGGGAAAAGGAGTCCAGGAAGGCTGGAAACTCTTGAAGAAGGAAATCTTAAAGGCGCAGGAGCAGGCCATCCCCATGTGCTGAAAGATGAGTTGTTGGGGAAGAAGACCAGCCTGGCTGAACGGAGAGCTTTGGCGGGAATTCAAGGGGGAAAAAAGGAGAGTTTATGACCTTTGGAAGATGGGGCAGGCAATGCAGGACTACAAGGATGTCATGAGGTTGTGCAAGGAGAAAATTAGAAGGGCCAAAGCCTAGCTAGAACTTAATCTGGCTACTGCCATAAAAGACAATAACAAATGTTCTTGCAAATACATTAACAACAGAAGGAGGGATGAGGAGAAACTACGTCCTTTATTGGATGTGAGGGGAAAAGTAGTGACAAACATGATGAAAAAGCTGACGTACTTAATGCCTTCTTTAGTCTGACCTTGATGCCACAGAAGGTTATGGAGCAGATCATCTTGAGATGCTGTTGTGCAACACATACAGGACATCCAGGTGGTCGGGCCAGCCAGCATGGGTTTATGAAAGGCAGGTCCTGCTTGACGAACCTGATCTCCTTCGAGGACACAGTGATCTGCCTAGTGGATGAGGTAAAGGCTGTGGATGTTGTCTTACTGGACCTTAGTAAAACCTTTGACACCATCTCCCACAGCATCTCCTGGAGAAACTGGCTGCTTATGGCTTGGATGGGTGCACTCTGTGCTGAGTAAAAAGCTGGATGGATGGCCAAGCACAAAGAGTGGTGGTGAATGGGGTGCATCCAGTTGGTGGCTGGTCACAAGTGGTGTTCCCCAGGGCTCAATACTAGGATCAGTTCCATTTTATATCTTTATCAATGATCTGGACGAGATGGTTGAGTGCACCCTCAGCAAGTTTGCAGATTACACAACGTTGGGAGATAGTGTTGATTTGCCCAGGGAAATGGCTGAGCTGAGACCCCTGGAAGTACTTAAAAGACATGTAGATGTGATACTTATGACCATGCTTTAGTGGTGGACTTGGCAGTCCTGGCTTAATGGCTGGACTTGATGATCTTAAAGGTCTTTTCCAACCTAAATGATTCTATGATTCTAAACTGCCATTAAAAGACAATGGGTGGGTGGGTGTGGTAAAAAAAAAAAAAAAAAAAAAAAGTGCAAGAGCAATATAAAACCAAGAACAAAATAACATGCTTTATGGCAGATAGCACACTGTTTTGGTATTTTAAGAGGCTAGCTTGGGGGTCCTATTTCAATTAAGTGACTGTAGTGTAATTCCCAGCAATATCTTTTTGGTCAGATATTCCAGACACAGAAAATAGGACAAACTTTGCAGATCACAATGTGTAGGGTAGGACAGTTGATTCTCTCAGTGACTGCTCCTGCAGGGGAGGAAACCTGACAAAATAAAATCCCACAACTTAACACAGGTCAATGTGAAGTGACTATAGTGCATACCAATGACACTCGTGCATTATTATTTCAAAGCATCTATGAAACTCCACTCCAGGAAGAATATTCCAGAAATCCCAGTGCACGTAAACAGTAGCTGTCTGTGATTGCTTGCACTGAACATTGCGTTAGAGGAGTAATGAAACAAGCTGAGGGGTAAAAGCAACTCACTAGAAAAATGAAAGTTACTACTCCTGGTAGCTTAATTGCATTGTGTTTCCTTCTGAAACTAAAGTATCTCTTGCCTACAGCACAGTCCCTGAAGATATCTAAATTACTGACAGAATAGCTCAAACATTTCAGTCTGCAGGTTTGGTACCTAAAGTAATAATCTAGAAAGATCTGCCTATGGTTTAACTGATTATTCTGAGCAATCAGCATAATGCAGCTTGGTTGCTGCAACACAAAGGAGAAAACAATATGAACAAGACCAGTGCTGAAGATGAGGTGATAATAGTGGTGACATAAAAGATCATGTTTCCTAACTGATCTGAGGAGGAAGAAAGGAATGTCAGCTCACTGATTTATGATGGAATTCGATGATCCAGTGATGTCCACAGGATGCCCCTGTGCCTTTAACACCTTGTCCATGCTCTTCTGCATATAAGATTAACAATGATATAAAATTGTGCATATTTTTATAGAATCATGATTTGTGTTTGAAAGGACCATAAAGATCATCTAGTTCTTGAGGCTGTCAGGTTAATACAAAGATTAGTGACTTACTCGTCATAGTAAAAGTCATATTTACTGAGCTACAAACAAAATATATGAAATTCATACTCCTTTTTGTATTTTTTTCATGCCAAATCATGAATAGGGGAAGAAGAAATAAAGCATGTTATAAATTATTTATTTAGTCCGTAAGATACTTCTAGAGATTCATTATTCAGATACGTTAGACAGGATATAAATGAATAGTGAAACTGGCAGTGTTTAAGATGTCTCAGATTACAAGTGACTGACAGCCATCTGTTTTAAAACTGTTGGATGATCACGGGGATTAGATTTTGTATGCAAACAAGTATTCAGAATTTAACGAGAATTAATTAAGTCATAATTTACTGTTGATGTGAAGATACCATGGAGCTAGATCTTGCTTTAGAGGGAAAGTCAAAGCAGTTTTTCTGGATCTTAATAAGGCTTTTGATACTGTTCCTTTCAGCATCCTTCTGAACAACTTGTCCAGCTGTGGGATGGGTGGGTTGATGGTGCACTGGGTGAAGAACTGGCTGAAGGGCAGAGCTCAAAGGGTTGTAGTGAATGGGGCTACATCTAACTGGTAACCGGTGACCAGTAGTGTTTCTCCAGGCTCAATCTTATGGCCAGTGTTGTTCAATGTATTTATCAATGATGTGGATGCAGGAGTTGAATGCATCATGAGCAAATTTGCTGATGGTACCAGACTGGGAGGTGCTGTTAACTGTCTTGAGGGACAAAAGGCCTTGCAGAGGGATCTGGATAGATTGGAACACTGAACAATCATTAGTAGCATGAAATTTAACAAGTTCAAATGCCAAACAAATAAAGATTGAGGGAGGAGTGGCAGGAGACCAGCCTCGCAGAAAGGGCTCTGGGGGTGCTGGCCGGCAGCAGGCTGGGCAGGAGCCAGCAGTGTGCCCTGGCAGCCAAGGGGGCAAACCCCACCCGGGGGTACATCAAACACGGCATGACCAGCTGGTCAAAAAAGGTGATTGTCCCACTCTATTCAGCATTGGTGCAGCCTCAATTGAGTGCTGTGTTCCACTGAACCTTGAATGCATCCAGAGGAGGGCAACCAAGCTTGCAAAAGGGGTAGAAGGCATGTCCTGTGTGGAGCAGCTAAGGATTTTAGGCTAGTCTAGTTTGGAGAAAGAGAGGCTGAGGAGTGACCTCATAGCTCTCTACAGCTTCCTGAGGAAGGGAAGTGGAGAGGGAGGTGGTGAGCTCTTCTCCTTTCTATCCAGTGGTAGGGTACATGGAAATGGTTCAAAGCTGTTTCAGGGGAGACAGACTGGACATTAGGAAACATTTCTTTACTGAGAGGGTGGCAAAAGCCTGGAACAGGCCTTTCCTAGAGAGATGGTCATTGCCCTAAGCTGTCAGTGTTTCAGAGGCATTTGAACAGTGCCCTTAACATGCTTGAACTTGGTCAACCCTGAAGTGGTCAGGCAGTTGGACTAGGTGATCAATCGTAGGTTCCTTCCAATATTCTATTCTATTCTATTCTATTCTATTCTATTCTATTCTATTCTATTCTATTCTATTCTATTCTATTCTATTCCATTCCATTCTATTCCATTCCATTCTATTCTATTCCATTCCATTCCATTCCATTCCATTCCATTCCATTCCATTCCATTCCATTCCAATGTCCTACATACTTTTGGGTGAGAAGCCCTATTTCCATGCATTTGAAAACTGCAAAGTGAAGACTCTTCATAAAGTATAAGGAAACAAAAGTATGGAAGACCTGTGTCAAAGGGGGGGGGCAAGATCTTGTTTTACTGGGTGTGGGTCGCAAGGTTTTGGCAGTGGAAACTGTAGGAGGCCTTCTGTGAAAAAAAGGCCAGAAGCTGCCCCATGCCAGACACAGCTGGTCCCAGCCATCTTTGCAACAGCCCCACCACAATGCATCTGAGCCCAACAGCCACACTGGTAGCACCTCAGGGAAAACATAAGAAAGGGCAAAATATTGCACATCAGTGAGGAGTGAGAAAAAAAAAAACAAAAAAACCCAAAAAAACCCCACAACAGTGTGAGAAACAGCCATGCAGACAGGAAAGTCAGAGGAGGAGGGGGGAGGAGATGCTCCAGGTGCCAGAGCAGAGATTCCCCTGCAGGCCATGGAGAAGACCATGATGGAGCTGATATCCACACTGCAGTCAACACAAGACACATCAGAGGAAACTGCAGCCTGTGGGAAGGACACACTGGAGCAGGGGAAAAATGTGAGGAGGAAGGGTCCGCAGAGAAGAGCTGTTATGAACTGACCACAACCCTCATTTCCCAATACCCCTGTGCTGCTCAGAGCAGGGAGGAATGTAGAGGAACTGGGAATGAAGGAGTGAAGCTGAGGCTGGGCAACAGGGTGGAAAAAAAAATAATTTTAATTTCTCTTTTTTTTCTGGATATCCATGCCTATTTTAATTGTGAATAATTTAATTTTCCCTAGGTTGAGTCAGGTATGAACATTTGTCCATGATCATAATTGGTAAGTACTTTCCCTCTTAGTCGCCACCCATGAGCTTCTTCATCTTATTTTCGCTGCCTGTCCTGTTGAGTAAGGGGCAGAGAATTCTCAGACAAAAAGTGATTAGTGATAGCAATATAACTGTTATTCAGAACACAAAAGGCCTTTTTTTAAAAAAATGGAAGAATACAGCAAATAATTCACTAGTTGTCATGGGGACTGGAGAGCTTTTCATTTAAAAAAGGTATTAAAAATATGAGTGCCCTGGAACATGATTTGAAAACCATTTTACCATAGCGTTATCAAGAAAAAGAAATTTAAACATTCCCATTAAAAAGTACACTAGTCACCGTCTAGCTGGCAAAGGCACAGAGGCTGGGGGGCAGTCAGATTGCAGCTTTGGGGAATGATTGGGAACGCTGGGAGCACAACACGGCTGGCAGCACAGGAGCGGGCAGCGCAGCCGAAAGGGTTGTCTAATTACAAAGGTTAGATTATTTATTGTAAATCTAGTAACTAAAGAGTCAATGGTCACCAAAATACCGATGAAATATAATAGATAGAACATCATTCCTAGGTAGCCACAAAATATGAGAAATTTTAAAGAAATTAAGTCTTAGAGGAGTGGTAGGAATAAGAATAATAAAAGAAGGTCTGGCTTTTACCTGCTACAATATATCTACAACAGAAATGTCCTCTTACCCACTGACTAAAAACTGTTATGATATTTTCTTACAGGAAAGTTTGAGCAGTTTAGCATCACTATCACAATAATTTCCAACATAATGGGCATTTTTTAAAAGAATAATACCTATTTGTTACTTCGCATTTGTGAACTTACTTTTCTTTCCTGTGCTACACTCATTACTGTTTCAGAAAGGATAAATGCAGCATTCAAAAAGTCCCATTTATACTGGCTTTTAGCTCTTTCCCTTGTTTCAAAAAACTGGGCTCAATTTATAATAGCTAAGATTTTGGAAAAAAGTCATGTCACTGTCTCCTACAGTGGCTTATGCTGGAGAAAAGAAAAACAAAAAATAAAAACATCTCCTGCAATGTCGTCCCCCCCCCTCCCATTTTCTGCAAATTGCTGAATAAAGGACTCACTGATTCAGAATCGCATCCATATTTTTCTGTTAAACAGTCTTTAGTATACCTTTCTTCTACAAATATCTCTAAACGTTATATTGTTCTAGGAATACTGTTGGTATCCAAGGCATCTATGATAATGAAATCCAAAAAGTATTTAAAAATTATTTCCTTTTATTGGTTCTAGAACTTGTATGCTATAGTTTAACTGGATGCTTCTTACTTCTCATACAAAAATAATGAAAAATAGGTCCCTATTCACCTTCTATTTGAGATTTGAGATCTGAGATTTTTTTAAATGTCTTCTTGATATCTTTTCCAAACAGAAGAATCTCACTTCATTTGATGTATCCATTTGCAGAATGAAATAGGTTAAATTTTGTACTTGCAGTCATATTCATTCCTCTTCTATATTAATTATTTTTAGTTCTTTTATGCCCTTGTGGTTTTACACAGTGGTACAGTGATACATTCTGTCTTGTTCTCTATACTTTTCATAATTTTTAACATAATACTTGCTTTCTGAACCACCACTAAGCACTAGAGCTGACATCTTCATGTAATTATTCACAATGATTTCAAGAGCACTTTCCTGAGTGCTAATACTAGTTTAGGATCTACCATGTGCACAGTCAGAGATGTTTTTCAACAAATACTTTATTCAGTTATCAGTGCTGAACCTCATTTGCCACATTCTTGTTCAATCCTACAACACTGTGGAAGCCTTCTGGAAGAATTCACCGATGTATTCATTCTATTTTGCATTCAAGAAAATTTGTGTCACTCAGCCTTTGCCACCTTTATTGTCCACAGTAACTTCTGTTCTGTGTGGAGGCCAATCCAAGAAGTGGATTAAACAACAGATTTTTATCAGCCAGTTACCATTTCAGACCTTCTAGGACTCCTCCTTGGACACTGTAAGGTATAGTGACTTGCTCAGATGTACTTTGGCAGTTTGTTCTGAAATAAAAGTTCAGCTTTAACTAAATCTTTCTTTCTAGTGCCCTGTGAAGAAGTCTAATGTAAAAGATTTGCATATTTTGAAGCACATGTTTTTACTTTTAATATACTGCTATTTCACTATATCAAGTCCATGCATATGTATCCATTTATTTTTGACATTATTATTGATAAATGATTTGTTACTGCATTTTTCTTTATCATGACATAAGAAAAATACCGGTATTCTGACTGCTTTCTTTCTTTTCTTTTTTTTAATTATTTATTTATTCATCCATTTATTTATTTATTTATTTATTTATTTATTTATTTATTCTCTTTTCCAATGCTACAAATGAAGGAAATTTACCCTAAAATCTGAAAGTAGATGTGGGGGTTTTGTCCTATATAATCACTTTTCAAACTGATGTTTCTTCTTTGTAGAAAATGACAGATCCTAAAGTCATCTCGCTGCCATTTTGCACCCCTCGGTAGCTTAAAAGTGCTGTAGTACCTTTGTAAATATAGAATGAGATTACCCCAATGCAATAAACTCCTGCCTGGCAGAAGTGTAATAATGCCAGCTCCCGCATGGGTGACCAGGCATCTGACGGTGCGCTCCGCCATCTGGACTCACATTGCTGGCACTGCCTGCAGCGGTGCCCTGGAGCCGGGGGCTGTGCTGACTCCTCCTCCTTTCCTTCTGCACCAAAAGATCTGCTACAGGAGGGAACTGTAATGGTGCATTAGGTAACAACAAAATTAGCATAGCTACACATTGCAGTTGGAATTAGAGAATAAATTTTCACTTTCCCCGTTATCTCTAATAGACCACCAAAATAGCAGCAGTACCTGTGCAGAAATATTCCAGTCTACTCTAACTTGCTGCATATTTTCAAAGCACAACCACTGATGAGTTTAAAAACAATGTTTCTTGAACAGAAGATCAATTATTTTTCTTTTATTTCATATTCATTATCTAAACTCAGATGTATTTCTAATGAGATTTTCCTTTTTTTCTTCTCTCCCTCTCTTCATCTTGCACAATTTCACTTTTCGCACCTGCTGTTTATTTGGCATTTATTTTCACCTCCTTTTCACCTTTACACATACTACAGCAGCATATTTTTTTTTCTTACTTAATAGTAGTTAATTGGTCTAAGACTTGAAGAATGTGATTATATTCACTTTTCAGCAACATTAGCTATTATCAGTACTATGTTTTCTCTTAGGTTTGTTTTGATATCACTCAGTACTTTCTCCTGTACTTCAGATTTCCATTTCTGGCAGCTTTAATGCTAGCTTAACACTATTGCACCCTATTTGATAAGGTGAAAATCATTAATAATTATGATTATTTGATCTTCCACTTGCTGTGAGCATGGCTGGAGTGTGTGGCAGTGGCAAATTCACAAGCTGCGTAACACGTGCTCGGGAGGCTTTCAGGGAATTTGTAGTCTTGAGAGAAAGGAACTGCCAGGGATGCAAATCTTGCACAGGAGGGGTAGATGCCTGTGCCCAGCATCCATCTGTTACTTAACTGGCCCTTGGGGATCACAGCAACCTGGAACACTGCAATGGGGGATGCAGAGAGGGTCTGAGACAGGCCACATGGAGAGTCCCCAGGGCTTCTCTTTGTGACTGGTGCTTGCAGTCTGTGTAGATGTTCTCATTTCTGCTTCTTGGTCTTCTGGGAACTTCTCCAGAGGTGTTCAGAGCCAGGCTACTGCTGGGAAAGCCTGACTCCTGGTCAGGGAATGACAGGAGTCCTTTAAGCTAATGCTAGAGAGAGGGGGAGGAGAACTGCCAGCCCTGAGTGCAGCTATCAGGAGCAGAAGCTTGCAGGGCACGTTCTACAGAAGGGCACACTAAAGGTAGCTGCAAACCAGTGAAGATAGTCTGGGATTGAACATTGGTGATGATATGTAACAGGGCATCGTCCCCAACACCGATGGGAGCAACTACCTCAACAAATCAGAGCTTATATTCAGTCCAATTCCTGGGTGGAGGATGCTCTTGGATCACTAGGAATGATGGGGCTAGGGGAAACTACAGCCTGCAGCTAAGTGAGGTAACAGTGAGCAAGGGTCAAAGCAAAGAGTATGGAGTGATGAGAAGAAGGAGGAATATAGGGCAAAGATGCACCCACCTCAAGTGTGCTCACGTGACTGGACTGCTGTGATGGATCAGCTCTTCAGGAAGGGCAGGCAGGGATGACAAGGAATGAGCAATGAGGCCCTCTCGTGTGGCTGGCAAACAGCAAGCTGCATATGACCCAGCAGCGTGCCCTGGTGAGGGCAGCAGCATTGTGGGTGGCATGAACAGGGGCATGAACAGATCAAGGGGAGCATTTATCTCCCTCTGCTCAGCACTGCTAGAACACGTCCAGATACTGCACCCAGTTTTTGGCCCTCAGTACGGGAAAGGCATTGACCAACTGGGACAAAGTCAGCAGGGCCAGTAGGGTGGGCAGGGCTGGAGCACTTGCTCTAAGGAGGAGAGGTCATAGTGGTGGGGTTTGGCCACCCTGGGGCAAGGAGGGCTTCAGGAAGACTCACAGCAAGTGCTCTGCCTGCGGGGAGTGGATGGAGAAGATGGAACCAGGCTCTCCACAGGGGTACATGGAGGGAGGATCGGGCACAATGGACAAAGTTTGAAGCAAAAGAGGCTCAGATTGCATGTAAGGATAAACTTTTTCTCCATGAGGACAGCGAAGCAACAGAAGAGGCTGCCCAGTGATACTGTGCCATCTCCATCCTCAGAGATTTTCAGGCTCCAGCTGGGTCAAGTCTTGAGCAACTGGTCTGACCCCAGTGCTGTGAGCAGAAGGTTGCACAGAGACCTCCTGAGGCCCCTTCCAGCCTGAATTATTCTACGACTCTATGACATGTTTCATCTTAAAGCACACTGCAGCTAATTAGAGAAATTTTACCACAGCCCTATATACAAGAAAGAAAGAAAGGGAGAATGTTGAAAGTATTAAGCATAATGTATTTCAGTTTCAAGCAGAGTCCTCTTTTTCCAGCTGATAAGAGATGGGTAAGGACAAGGACATACACACACAAAGAATTAATTCCTTCTGAATAGAAACTAGAAGTTACAGATGTAGAAAATAAATTGCTTTTAAACCAAATCAATCACCAGGAAGCCCAGAATACCAAGCTTTGGTATTATAAAACAAATTTTTAAATTCATTCATCAAATAAAACATCATACCTAGTCAAATTTTTGGCTCTGATAAATTTTGAACATGATATTGAATATTGCCTTCTATTTTCTGAAAATTTCTGTCCCTGTTATAAATAAAAAAATGCAAGAAAGGCAGTCCAGAGCATGAAGGATTATTCCCATTTTGCTCACTCTGAGCAGGTGCATTTTTTGATAAATTAATTTCCTTGAGCCAAAAAAAATTTGCCCCTTCCCCTAAATTGTACTGGAAGCTATCTATAGTCATGGGTTATGTGTCCGGCCAGCTCTGATATCCTTTGAAATACCAAATCCCACAATAAAATTTGTTAATTTCAAACTGCTTATGTTTAATGATGATCCCAATGGTGATATCATTCATCAAAATTATCTTTTCAAATTGTGATAAAATCAAGATTAAAGCACTGATGACCTGTACTTTAAGAACTTACAGGCAGAACAAACGAAGATTTGTAAAAGTCACACTAAGCATGTCAACACAAAATAATTCAAAATACATAATACTCATTAAAGTCCTTCAAACTCTTACTGTATTGATTAGTAATCAGAATGCCAGGGATCTGGCCTGTTTTCTCCCCTGTATGGCATGCTTCTAACATTTACTGTAAGAAGGAGAAATGTGGCTCCTTATCCAGTACTACCTCAGTAGCAAACAAAGAAAGTAGGTGCAGGAGCATAGAAAGTCAGAAACTGGGAGGAGTGACATATTCTGTTTTGCTCTTTTGCTTGTTCAAAATAATTGTTGATTATTAAACAGACACACACTATTTATTCTTTGGACCGTGGAAATAAAAAACGAGAGGGTCACACTACCATCTTTGTTTTCTTTGGGTGGTAACACAGCAGGCACTACTTCACAAATGTATTCAAAGACTTCATCTGAAATCAGAACACAAGTGGATCTACATAGGTGAAGCATCACTACTCTTAGCTAGTATCTTTTTTATGTAAAACAGGCAGATACTGGCTTCTGTTTCTGGCTTTATGGAATGGAAAAGTATGATAGCGTTCATATTCATTATGAATGACAGTTTAGGAAATGTAAAGACATACAAAGCAACTGTTCTTCAGATAAAGCATTATTTCCTCACACTGCTTTTCTCAGTGTCGTGACCAGAGGGATGCATCTGGTTCTGTGCAGCATACAATACTGAACGGTTTAACTGTACATTTTCTTCTCTGTCAGGTCAGATATTTTTGCCCCAGCAAGGATGAGGCACAAAGGAAAAGCAGTGGGATTTCAGTTAACAGAGCACCCTCTCAATTGCACTATTCACTTTAAACAAGCACACCAATTGATGCAAAAGAAGTGGCTAAGACCAATGAGTCATGCACTCCTGGGTATGGCATGAAATTGTTCTATCAGAGACTGGAGTGTTCTCTCTGTACTGTACATATAAAAGTACATTAAATTGGGACTATTGTAGTGTGACATTTCTATTCTGGACAATTGCAAGCTAAACCAATGCACATTTTATGATGTCTTTGAATATCTAGAAATAGTTTGCTGCACAGTGCCTTGTCAAACACTTGTTCTGTAATTCTGCATAGGCTAACTCAGACTATGGTAAAAAAACCAAAACCAAAACCAAAACCAAAAACAAAGGTCTGCTTCAGAAACAGTATTGTTCAAATAATACACCTGCTTCAGCATGGGAGTAATCTAGTAACCCTTAACGTCCTAGCAATAAACATAAAAGTGGAGTAAAGCACTTCCTAGTCTCTATCCATCACTGAATGACACATGGCTGAGAAGGAGGTCTGCAGAAAACAGCACCAACTTCTGACAGCACACTGGGTTCAAAATCTGAGTGGGATGAACAAGTATCTGGGACTTCACCATCCATTCACCTTGGTAAAAAAGCAGAAGCAGGATAGCTATGAATTCCGTATCCTCACCCCTATTTAGGCCTTAATTAGAATGAAAAATATAACAAAGAAATTAAAATTGTGCTACTCAGGTAAAGCCAAAACACTAAATCGCAGACAATGCCAAGCCCGGGATACCTGCAAAATGTAGTTTATGGTAGTTCTTACACTAATGCATTTTCGGTCAGAATTTAAAACTACTATCTAAACACTTATCTAAAACTTAACCTATAACAGCCAAATGACAGAGACAGGGTTGGAAGTAGGCTGTAAACCACCACCACCCCAAAAAAAATGACTGACGGACTAGCTAACTAAGAATAACCATGTAGGTTACCCAGGATCATATAGAACCGGCTCGTCTTCCAATTTAACATTCCTTTGCCTGTTTCATGTCATAGGAGTACATATAGCTTTTGGAAGTCAAATACAGCTCATTTATTAATTTGTTCTTATCACTTTAAGATTCATTAATGATAATTTTCTAGTTTTGTGTTGCCAGTGTTTATTAAACACTTATTAGAAAATAGGTGCATAATGATACTACTAAAGCATTAACTGCTCTAATAGCAACAGATATTGGAGACAAAGGTTCTTGACTCATCATAATTTGTTCACATGTAGCAATTACCTATGAAAGTCATCAGTGTAATAGCAACATTATTTTTCTTTTTGAATAAATAAAAATAATATTTTGGGAGCAATATACTTCCTTTTTGAAACTAGAGTTGCTTTCACATAATCCAGTTGTGGTGGGAAATTCATATAAATGTGCAAATAGTATTTATTATTAGAGATCACAATAAGGCATCCAAAGCTCTTAGAGGCCTCTTCAATGTCAACAATAATGTTTAATAAACAGTAGAATGAAAAGACACCAGATCTTACTGCCAGTCACTCATGTTACCCATCAGCTGATTATGCGTATGGTAACAGAAATTCCAACAGTCCTCAAATGCTACTTTGTCATATTAAAGTTACCAGCTGTCTCAAAGATGTTGCTTGGACTCAGCACAGTATTAAGCATATCACAAAATTACACTAGCACAGTTGTATTCCAAGTACTCCTGTACATTAACTTTACACAAAACCACAAGAGCTAATGATGGATAATGAATCATTAGTTTGAGTTTTTAGTAACAGAAGAGAGAGATACTCTATAAGGGTCTTCCATGGTATTTACAGGAATAACACATGTGTCCAGTACATTACACTCAACAAGTCTCTACCACTTTTTTTCAAGGTTTGGGCAGTCATCTGTTAACAGAATAATAATGCTGATGGAGGGTAGGGCAGGCCAAGACTCGTGGCAAGGCTTTTGCTGAGACTTATGACAAATCAAACATATAGAAGTTTCATTAGTGGTTAATTCAGGAAGAAATATCAATTGAAACTGCATAAAATAAGTAGAAGTTCTTTTTACTTGTAGTTTTGAGCACATCTAAGTTACATCCATTAGCAAAGACAGACAAGGAGTATGAGGAATGCTGCAAGCTCAAACCAGAAACAGCCTTGATTTGCTCTTAAAAATACTTAAACAGAAATAATTGACATCATGAGTGTAGAATGGGGAGCAACTAATGAAACCAGTTCTTTAGGAAGGGATCTTTGGGTAATGAGAATATTTGTATGACTACATTACAATGCGTTCTTGCTCAAAAAATAAATAAAATATTATGACATGGAGCAGATTTATGTAGGTTTCTTTGTGCTTCATTTCTTAAAGTCTTCTCAATGGCTTTGTGGGTTTATTGTCAGTAGCAGTTAAAATAAACGAATCACAAACAGAACAGGAGACAATAATGTCACTGTAGTGGAAAGGCAGACATCATATAGGAAACATAAAGAAGAATATTAAATGCACATGAAACAGTTCTCCAATCAGCCAGTATAAAGCTGAACGACTACAGAATATCTTGAGAAAATTCAGCAGAGGACAAGAGTAATGATCACATGGGTAGAACAAAAAGTAATCAAGAATGAGAAAAACACAGATGAGACATTAAGGAAAAAAAAAGCCCACAATTATTTAATAGAGATGGTCATTAGCAAGGAAATAAATTACTTAATAATTGTGGACTCTCCTTTACTGGAGGTATTAAAAGAATCTCTCCTGAATAAGGTTTATGTTACTGATCCCAGTTTAGAGGAGAGGAATGAACTTGGTAACATCCTTTTCAGCCTTGCTTTTTCAGAACTCTATTAGAAGAAAAACTATAGAATAGAAAAATTATTAACGTTTACTGGAAAACTTATTTGAAAATCATATATATATATATATGTATATATATATACATACATACATACATATATATATGTATATATATGCACACATACACACACACACATATATATATGCATACATATATATACATACATACATATATATATATACACACATACATATATAGATATATATATATATATTCTGCTTTTCCTTGTAGACCAGCATACCTCATTTTATTGGGAATAGTACAGATCAATTACAAGTGCACAGATTCCCCATTTGAAAATCACGTGCTCTCTCTTTCCTGGTGTGTTTATCTGTATATGACATATTCTTTCTCTTTTCTCAAGATATATTTGCACCTGTGTGTGACTATGTATGCTGGTTTGGTGTTATAAAAAAATGGCAAGAGCAACTACAAAATCAAAGAGCAATACAAGAAGAGACTGCAATTTCACTGGTCTGACTAATTAGACCTTTAATTAGTTTTGAACACTTTAAATGTGGTCAAAAATTATTAGGTCAAGTGGACAGAAATGAACTTTGTGATTTCATAAGCACACATCTTTTATTCAGGAACGGAAAGAAACTGCAGGGAACAGACAGAAACTGTGGTGGTCAGGAAGCAGAGTGAGTGAGTCAAAGTTTCTTAGGGCATAGACCAACTTTCTGTTGTGTGTTTCTACAGTTTCCAGCACAATAAATTCCTAAGTGAGGAAACCATTAATTAAATAAGTGCAAATACAATTAGGTAGAAAACTAACAATTAGGTAGAAAACTAACATGGATGTCTTTATTCTGTAAGTTGATAAATTGCATTATGAATAATGTGTTTTTTCCTAATATTTTTGATCAGAAAGCATAAAATCTGTTTTAATGCTTATTTGCCCTTAGTTGAATGACAGAAAAATCCTGATAATACGTTGTCAAAGTTTTTCAAGTCTCATTTAGCACTTGTCTACTGCAATCAACTGTCGTCTTTACCTATTGTCATGAAAAAGTGACACTTCTGGACAGTGGATTTTCTAAATCAAGAATGAAATGCCAAGATAATTTAAAAATGAATAAATTTTTACACCTTTGACTTTTGAACGATGGCAGTAACTTTGAATTGTGGTTCTCCTCTTCCTTCTAAAGAGTAGAAATGTACAACTATAAATGTTTGAATAGACAGTAGGATGCCAATATCCTGGCTGCTTTACTTTTGCCTTCTATACATATATATATATTCTAGTTTTGCACTCCACCACTGAAGCATTTTAGCCATTTTTTCATGAAAGGAATACAGCCATAATCTCCACAAAGAAATTATAGTAATTCAATGGAGAGTATCAATAGTTAAAGAGATATATTATCTGTCAGTAACATCTTTGATCATTATAAAGCTTAAAATAGCTTAGCAAAGTTGCCAGAAATCTTTCCTTAGATCTTAATGACATATGAACAAAATATATATAATGATTGGCTGGCATAGCTATGGACGTAGACACATTTATAACTTGCAGCAGCAAAGCAAAATACATAACAAAAGCCTCATGCATATTCTAGAAGACACTTTTAATGAAGTAGATCATCAGCACTGAAAGTATCCCCTCCAGTAACAATGAAACAAAAAATGCATTTGAGGAAGCAACTTACAGTATTACAATAATGAACATAATACAATCTCTCTCTCCCTCTTTCACCACAAAAGAAAACAAACAAACAAACAAACCCAACGGTTAGCTATAACGCATAATTATAAATTTCCTACTTTTTGTGGCAAAATACATGCCACTTTATAAGTTACAGTGATAGTTTGAAATTTTTCTTTATACTATACATGACCATTTATAATATTTGATTCATAGTTCAAGCATCTGTGATTTTATGTTACTCCAAGTTTAAATCATACCCAGCTGAAACACTGGCACATTTTTATGGTTACAACCCTCGATAAGTCTTTTTTGCAATGAAAGAAAAATCTGAGATTCACTTCTAAAAATCCCTACACATCAGAACCTTTGCAGGAAAACAACAGCAATGGGTTCATTGAAACACACCCGCTTTCTCGCACATCCTTATTAGCCTGGTAGAATATTTCTGCCCCACGGGAAACCTCCACTAAAGTCAATGGGAGTTTGAATGCCTGCAGGCTGGTGGGTTGAGCCTTCATTACATTCTTGGTTTTACAGCTTTTGTAAATTTTTTATTTCTTTGTGCTAGACCCTCACAGAGCCTTTCTTGACTGAAATCTTAGTTTCCTTAATAAATGCTGGATGATACATATGTGCAGTACTTGATGTAAGTAGAAGAACAATGATTTTTAAAAATAATTTTAAGATAAGGTGGTTGAAAACAAATAGCTTAGCTATCATTCTAATAGATGTAATCTATTACTAGCTAAGGTACGACTTTTTTCCATGACTGTTTTCAATTAGCAGTGTGCTGAAGAAAAAAAAAAAAAAAAAGACAAAAAGACATCTGTTCATATAGAGTTAAATACTCCAACTTTTTTCCAGTTAATGTCTGCCACATTGTCAAACACACCTTACCTGGGAATGATGGCCAGAAGCCCTGCAAAGTGTATTTTTGCTATCAGTTTTTCTGTTTCACTCAGGAAATTGTGATCAGCACATTCTTGGTCTGGAGACAGATTGAAGGCTAATATTATACAGTCATGGGCAAGCTCTTCCCTCTCAGAATGTGCTGTAAAATGTCAACGTATCTTGGTTTTGAGTGCCTTGTTAAAATGCTCAAAGATGATGGCTTTAATTCATTACTAGTAAGAAAGTTTTGAACACTATTTTGCCTTAACAGCCTATTTAAAAGCTGGTTTGATAATCCTTTCCATTGGTTGGTTATAATTTCTGAGGCATAAAGATGCTAAAAATGTTATCAAAATCTCTGGCTCCTTCAGAAACCAATTTGCCTTTTAGCCTGTGCCTGGGAATGTTTGTACAGTATGTCTTGAACTGTAAAAATGGGCTTAACACCATCATTGTTTTTGAAAACTATTGCCTAGTGACCAAATCTGCTGTCATTCAGCATCTCCATCTGTCACAATAATCTTTAATCTCCTTTATCAGAAGCTGTTCCATACATATATCTACTAACACATGCCTACCACACATAGATGAGAAATAAATTTAACTCTAAAGTCAAAGAAAGTTTAGTAGTCAGTTATCTGGGGTGACAGCTGGCAGTCTGGCATCTCCAGACTTTTTGCTTTTTGTTCTTGAATGCTGCTATATCTACAAAATAATAACTATACATTTATAAGCAAACATACATATATTATACCATTCCATATTTTTCTGCAGTCTTTTTTATATATTCATGCACATAAGAAGGGTTCCTTAATCTAAGGAAATGGGCAATAAACAACATGGTGTTCAGAGATGACATGGAATAGTGGTCACTTTTAGAAGACAATTGCTCCAGCAGGATCCAACAGCCCATGAGCAGTGAGGCTGCTGCTGCTCTGCATCCTCTGGTCCAGGCAGTAGCAAGGCTGAAGATGTGCTCCCAGCAGGCACATACACAAAGCAGAAGTACACACTACATATACACAGATATAAAAAATACCAATGGCCTCATCTTGCTCCCCTCTCTGGCTGGACAGTATGGAAATCCACTACTGAAACTGAATGTGGGCAAGGTGGACCCCTCAGGCAGCCGGGCTCAGGCACACAGCCTGCGCAGGACCTGGCCCCTTGGTCCCAGTCTCCCCATTTACTGGTCCCTGCTGGTCCTGGGGTGTGGGAGCCCCCGAGGCTGCAGCCCTTCTCCAGCTGCTGGTACAGACTGTCCCACATCCCGTGAGCTGGACGGGACTCCCCATGTCCCATAGCTTGGCCACTGAGCTCTCACTGCTTGAGAGACACCCAGGGACTCTCCCACGGGGGCTGGCTGTCAGAGACCCACTCACCCCCTGGCTCCCAGGACACATCATCAGCTGGTGCAGCTTGATTTTTGCTGGTGCCCACGCTCACCAGCACACCCCCCTGCGCCTGTCGCTGCCCCAGGGCCGCGGGGGTCCTCCACCCCATGCTCTGACCCCACACCTGCACCCACAGCCCCGCACAGGCACGTGCACACAGGACAGAGCCCTCCCCAGGACAGAGCCGGGACGGGATTGCACAGGGACAGAGGACAGACCGCGCTGGTCAGGCGCAAGGCACGGCCAGGCCAGCACACTGACCCGCCAGCTGCCGACACGCCACCGGCCCTTCCCAGCCCCTGGCCTCGCTTTTCCCTGCCCCTGCGCCCCCCCAAACCACCCTTATAAGTTGTTGATAATTGCAAATTGTTATTGTCACATCGTTGTGTGAGCCCAGAATAAAGACCTTGTGTTTGTAGACTTTTGCTGTCATTTCACCTTAACCCAGCCCGGGGAACCAGGAATCGGAGTTACTCCTCGCCGCCTCGACAGAGAATGGGTCCTGACACAAAGCTGAAGTAAATGAGCGGGTACACAGTGAGATACAGCACAACAGACCACTTGGTCTTGTAAGATAATGTAAATGACTGTATAAAACTAATAAGTATATACACTTAAAGAATACCAGGAATGGATTTTTAGTTAAAACTCCTCAAAGTCTTTTTAAAATAATAATAAAAATGTTTATAATGTCTACTCCTTTTACTTCAATTTCAGCTTTTTTCAGACATATTGACTTTAATGAGGAAAAAGCTGAATGTAATGCACTGTACTTTATCATTTACTGTAACTGTGTTTAGCATGTTAGAACTGCAAAAAAGGTGTTTTTTTGAGAAATAAATTTCCAGTGTTTTTTTGCACAGCATATTTTCTGTATCCTTTAGCTTTGGTAATTTTGCTGATGTATGTTATTCCTGGCTAGTGCTCTGTTTTTCTTATCTCTGAAGTTTCCTCTAGCATTCAGAAGCTCACACTGCTGATAAGCAGACAAAAAAACCAAGAAAATATTTTCCTTTAAAATATATAACATGAAATTCTTGATCTTCTAAGAATTTATTAAAAATATCTTACATTAGATGTTCAAGTGCAATAACTTTTCCTTGGAATCTTCCTTGCAGGAGCTGTACTCCATCTTTGCTGAGTAGCACAAGTGAAAAGTGGACCACGGGAATGGAAAATTTCAGATCTTTAAAAGCCATGACTTTTTAATCCCTGTTAACAGGAAAATAATCCTGTGTGGATTTTCTACCCTGTCTGGAGGGAAAGCAAAACAGAACTTAAATATTAATTTAATTATTTGGTTACTAGGTTATATGCATCTGCCCTGAAGTATCTTGAGTTTAAAACAAGCTTCCATATATGAAATGAGTATTGTTTGAATTACTAGCATTGTACTGGAAGCAGAAACAAAAATACAGCAATTCATATAGGCTTTAAATACACCATACTCTTGTGCATTATTATCCACTTTAAGCCAATCTGAGCAAACATAGGACTATCCAAATGCAGAGACACTAAGATAAATGACCTTACCACACTCGCATTATTTTCACATTTTCTCTGTACACCTTGAAAACATTTCACATTGATGAAGATAATGAAGAAAAAGAAAAAACTTCACATTGATGCATATCACCAAAAAGGCTTACTGACCCTCTCCAAAATGCTTGTTAGTGACCGACTAAATGTCTGGAACATGGAACAGAGAGTCAGAAAATATCAATGGTCTTAGGACTTAAACTTGTAGTGCCACTTAAGTCATGGTGGTAATCATGATTTTGTTATTTCCTCATCCCGAAATTTAATAAGGTCAACAGATACTGAACAATGGTCACAATTTTGAGGCAATAACCCAACATCAAAGTGAAAATAGCTACATCTGTGTTTCTTTCTGTGTATCTCGTAGTTTGGGAAGCTCAGAAGCACTCTGAACTGAATCTGCATAATAAGAGACACACTTTCTGAAGGTTTTTCTCCAGAGCTTTGTGGAAACATTCTCAAAGTGAGTATTAAATTAATTTCATTATTATATTCTGATACATTAGCAAAGGTAGTGTTTAACATTCCTGAAAGTCATCAGTAATTAATCATAACTCAGGTGGCGATAATGAATTATCTCTCTACTTCACTGAAACTAGTAAGCAATTAACTGGCTGCAGTGATCTCATGACCTTACTATGGATTAAGTTATAGCCAGGTGACCTACACTAGTCTTATTAACAGCTAGGGCATTAGAACAAGAAACTTTATCCAACACACAGGTAAGAGTGTTCCTAATGATCCCTTGGAGAGTTTATAAAAAATGGAATACCTAGCTGGTCACTCATGCTTGATACTTTTTTTTTTTTTTAAATTAAAAAAGATTAATGAATAACCAATAAAAAAAATCTGGATTCAGTACCTGAATAACATCAGTACCAAATGTTTTAGTCATATAGTTTCTTGCTTTCTTTTATTTTGTCTTATGCTGCTATAGCCTTACTCAAATATAGTTTAAAAAGCTCTGAATCAAAATTCAGAAAACATTTTTGAGTCTTTGGGTTAATCTTTGGATTACAGGGTTAATCATCACATGCTGTTTTCTCGTTATGATTTTGGAATAGCAAAATAAGAGCTTCAAAGGAAACAAATTACTGCAGCTGAGGTGTATGCTCGATCTCAGGCAAATTTGGTGACTATGCAAGTTTTCCAAGCACAAGAATGGCACATTTTAAAAGGTATGGATATATTATATGTTTGTAGTAAATAAACTACATAAAACTAAAGTGTGATATTAAAGTATGTTATTACAATGTCTTTAAATGTTTCCATGGGCACTTGTCCAAATTAAGGCAAATCTTCAATGATTTAGTGTTATTTAGAAACAAATTCAGATAAACTTTTCTGGTTTCTTCTACGGAAAAAACTTTACAGTAATCCACTATTTACAGCAGAGTGAGACACACAGACAAAAATCCAATCAAAGAGATATTAGTACTATTGTGTTGTAATAAAACAGTTGCAATTAAATGCAAAGTATGAAGTAATGCAAATTTGGAAGTACTAATTTGATTTAAAGAGAACTAAAACCAAAACAGTTCCTAAAAGAAACCTCAAAATGCTGCAATACTTATGTTCTGTTGTCTTTGGGTTTTGGTTTTTTTGTTTTTTTTTTTTATAAAAGGCAACCACAAAACATTTTCCATAGGACAAATGGACTTCACATATAGCGATTCTAAGCTTATTGACTTCTTTTTCTTAATCATCATTTGTAGACTTAAAAGCACAATAAAAGTCTCTGGATTTAGGCACATCTTTCCTTGTTTAGTACTATCAAAAGTAGCTCATGATTGGTGACAGAAAATACTATATATGACACAGGATTATGTAAGTGTGAAGAATGCTAAAATGAACACTGAATGTTACGTATATTTCCTTTTAGATCTCACATACTATGTCACAAAAAAAGAGAGGACAGTGATCTGTAGGGAAGACATTTAACAAGTGAAAAGAAAGCAGAAACAGGGTTTCTGGCCTGTCACACAGAGGCTGACATTAAGCTGCACTTAAGATAAATCAGAAAAAATCACCCTTAGAGAAAAGAAATAGGAAGGAGAGGAAAGGGGGGTGGGGGGGGGCATTGTTTGGCGGGGAAGCAAGCCAGTCTTTGTCAGTGGTAACCATGTGAAAAGACACTGTTATTTGTCAATAGTAAATAACAATTTGATACCAGGACTTCGTGAATGTCAGTTTGATATAGACTAACTTAAAGCCTGCTAACTTCAAGATAAAAGTAGACAAAGCAAACAGAGATAACAAAGTCTAAGTCAGTATTGACTTTACATCCACCTCACTTCTAATCAAAGTTTTAAAAGGAATGGTCAAAAAGAGGTCTTTGCAAGCAGTGAAGGATCCTATAAAGCAGTTAAATGCATGAACAATAGCACTCCCGCAGCAGCTGCAGTTTACTCTTCTGTCTTGAAATCCCCTCACTGCTCTGCGCCTCCTCTCCCTCTCCCTTTCCATATCCAAATGATTTCAGTGCCCCTCGGAGGGTACCATTCCAGCAGGATGCTATCTTTAGTCCTTTTTATAACCCTTCAGTGGGGTTTCTGGTTTTGTTTGATCTGGAACATAAAAAATTGCCACTGGGCTGAATTCAGGGCTCAACAAAAAGTTTTCCTGAGCTCTTTTTTTCTGCAGTGAGCCATCAAAAGAAGGAAACTGTAATAAAAATTGGATTTTATTCTTAAAAAGCTTAAGGTTCTATGGCACATAAGTGTTATAAATAACCTCTTGAATGTTTATATTTTCCTTCAGTATTAAGCAAGTGGGTTTGCTTACTAGAATGATGGATTAATTAATTAAAGGTAAAGTTGTATCGCAGCAGAACATAATACCTAGGAAACTTTTCCTACTAAATCTATATTAGCTTTGTACTACCAACCAGGACTTGTAAAAGTATTCTCAGTTTAATGCTGAGATTTATTCCTCCACAGAATAAGGAATGTACAATACTGGTTTTAAGGCTTGAAGCTATTGTTAATTTTGCATATTATGGTATTAAAATAAAATTAAACTAGAAATGACCACTTTTTTTTCTTCCCCAAAGGGGCATAAAAGAACTATGTTTAAAATAAAAACATACGGGGAATGAAATGTGGTTGAGTTATGTCAATTCAATATTATGTACATTTTTTCTTATCAGAATATTTTCATAATTGAGATGCAGAAGCATCAGCATATCAGTCATTCTTTTGTATTGATCAAAGATGATTTCAATGTATGATTTACTGATAGACTCCCTAGAATTTAATGTAAACTTTCCAATAACATTATAATTATGTGACAATACATTGAAATTGTCATTAAAAATGTTTATAGCTGTATTCCTTTTGTAATCTATATTATTAAGATGCTGATATATGAAATTATATTTTTATTCTTAAACACACAGTTGACATCATAGTTGTTCTTACTAATACTGGTGACTCATACAATTTGTTTTGACTTTCAACAGACTGATATAATTCGACATTAATGTTTTGTGTTTCTGCCAAGTTTCCATCTGCCCAGTAGTAAACTCTTTCCTTGACTTGCATAGACATTTTTTTAAGAGGCTAGAATTCCACAGGAATTATATGATGAATTATTGCTAAAATGCCATCCTTGAGAACTTAAACGGCTTACAATAACATGGAAAAGGTTGCTTAGGCCAACGTACAGAGAAAATCCAATAAAACTGGAATTGTTCTTCACTGTTATGAAAGTTTTACTTTAAGGTCATGTTTCAACTTAGAATTCTTTAGTGACATTCATATCACCGCAGCTTTTTGCTCTCATCTCACACTTAACTGTTTCTAACCTCCAACCTCACACAGAACTACCATCAGAAAAAAAGAATGTCAAATTGCCCTGGTTTCAGCTGGGATATAGTTAATTTTTTTTCTTAGTGACTGGTACAATGCTGTGCTTTGGATTTAACGTGAGAATAAAAAGTTTTCAACTCACTGATGCTTTAGTTGTTGCCAACTAGTGCTTACCCCAAGTCAAGGACGTTTCACATTTCCCGTGCTCTGCCAGTGAGCAGGCGCACAAGCACCTGGGAGGGACAGAGCCAGGACAGCTGACCTGAACTAGCCGAAGCGATATTCCATACCACAGAGCATCATGCTCAGTGTATAAACTGGGGGGGAGTTGACTGGGAGGGGTAGATCACTGCTCAGAGACTGGCTGGGTATTGGTTAGTGGGTGGTGAGCAGTTGTATTGTCTATCACTTATTTTTCCTGTGGTTTATTCCCCTCTCTTTTTGTTTTCTCCATTTTCATTATAATTATTTTTTATTATTATTTTACTTCATTTCAGTTATTACATATCCTTTATTAACCCATAGATTTTACCTTTTTTCCTTATTCTCCCCCCATCCCACTAGGGATGGAGGAAGGAAGGGAGCAAGCAGCTTTGTGGTACTTGGTTACGAGCTGGAGTCAAACCACAACACAAATCTGAGAATTCTACACTATTTAAACAGCTAGCTGTATTGGGTTTATGTGGCAAAGTTTTGGTCATGGTAGGGCTGCAGCGTTAGCTTCAGTGAGAAGGGGCGAGGGGCTGGCCACGTGGCAGAAAAAGCCACTTCCAGTCAGGTCCAAGACAGCTGCCCAAAGCTGAGTCACCAGTGGTGTTGGTGGTACGTCTGTGTTAACACATTTAAGAAAGGATACAAAATACTGCACAGCAGCTGTGTGAAAGGAGTGACAGAATGTGGAAGAAACAATTATGCAGACACCAAGGTTGGTGAAGAAAGAGGAGGAGGTGGTGCTTCAGATACTGGAGCAGACATTCCCTTGCAGCCCATTGAGAGACCACAGTGAAGCAGTTATCTGTCCATGATAGACCTCATACTGGAGCAGGTAAACATACCATGAACAAAGCTTTATCCCATGGAAAACCCATGCAAGAGCAGATTTTCTGGCAGGACCTGTGGCTCATGGAGGACCTATACTGGAGCAGTCTGTTCCTGGAAGACTGCACTCCATGGAAAAAATCCATGCTGGAACCATTCCTGAGGAAGTGCAGCCCAGGGGGAGGACTCACACTGAAGTTCATGAAGGGCTGTACCTTGTGGGAAGGATCCCACAAGGATCAGAGGAACACTGTGAGGAAGAGAGTGCCAGATACAAAGCATTATGAACTGACCACAACCCCATCTCCCTGCACCACCTAGAAGGAGGAGAAGTGAGGAGTAAAGTTGAGCCTGGTATGCAGGGAGGGATAGGGCAAAGGTGTTTTCAGTTTTGTTTAATTTATTTTTTTTGCTATCCTACTCTGTTTTTACTTGGTAATAAATTAATCTGCCCCATTTTTAATCTATTTTGCCTGTGATGGTAACTAGTGGTTGATCTCCTTGCCCTTATCTGACACATGACCTTTTTCATCTTTTTTTCTCCTCCTGTTCTGTTGACAGAGAAAGAGTGATAGAGCAGCATGGTGGGCACCTGGCAGCCAGTGAAGGTCATCCTACAATGTTGGTGTTTCTAAAATGAAGGGAAATGTGCGTTCAGGGGGTAGCTCCACATGATCAGTGCTGTGATAGCTTCTTATGTTGTCTTTTTTGCCTCCTCAATAAGCTGGTTAAGGGCACCAAGTTAGTAGAAAACTCTGTGAATAAGAATTATTTTTTATTCCCATGGGTTCATTTTATGCCAGATGAGCATCTTGAATAGCTCACTGGGAAGTCAGGTGAGCACGCGTTCTGAAGACATTCTGACTGTGCAGATGGTGCAGCATCAGTCAGGCCAGGGCTGAGGCTAGGGATCTGTTGATACCAATCAGCTCAAGTTGAAAATATTGTGAAATCACATTAATGAAAGTAATTGTTGAAGCACTTAAAAAGAAGGGAAAATAAACATTATGAACAATAGGGTTACTAATCTGTATATAAAAGGGAAATGTGCAAAGTGTACTCTCCAGCGTAAAACTGAAAATTATTTCAGCACACTTTCATGTGCTGCTCAGACTCTTCAAGAAATCCTAGATCTATTACAGACTACTGTGTTGCTGAAAAAAATTAAGTAACCTCACAAGGGAATAAAAACCAAGTCAGTCTGGACCTCAGAAGACTTTCTCCAAGATCTTAAAACTTGATAATAGTGAGCTAATAGTCTCTTGATTTCTTTTATGAAACTGTTACTGTTTTGTTAGGTCTTTGATCCCAAAGCATTGGTATAGATGTCTTGTAAGCCTAAGCCTTCTCCCTGACTGGAATTTAATGACAAAGGACTAGATTTACCTCAAGAAAGAGGACAAGTTTTTTGTTTGTTTTTTTTTTTTTTCTGGCAGAGAAAGATAATGAAATTTTTATCCTGTGATTTATTTTTTTTTTAATTTTTTACTCTTCTTTTAAAGCAGTATTTGGATTTAATGCATTCCTCTTTCTTACATAAAAAAAGGGATCAAATATACACAATAAAATACTCAGCAAAAGTATTGTTTTCTTCAATCAAGAAGAAATGGCCTGACTTCTGTTCAGTTTTGATGTGCATTCTATGGATAGAAATAATCATTGATGCTGTCCTTCAATTGCTTGAACTATTCAGAAAGTTTACAACAACAAAATAATCTAACTCACTTTGACAATAAAATAAGGCAAAGCATTCTCCAGAGTCACATGATCCCATTTTATGGGATAATGGGATAACACCGTAGAGCTTCTGCTGGTGTGTATGACTCTGCAAACAGCAAAGAAAATCTATTGTTTACGTTGTGGCCTAGAAAAATAAAAATGTACACAGTAAGTTCATGCTATTTTTATAAAAGACTAAATGGAATATTCACTGTTTCCTTTTTTATGAAATAATTGGGGACACTACATCAATGCAACTGGGCCCGATACCTATACAAACAGCTCTAACATTTGTGCTAGCTACCAAACAAGAGTGTCTTACCTGATCCTCCTAGTCCTTTAGATTTAGAATCCAGCACAAATGTCATTTACCACATGGCATAAACTTCATCAACCATGCATTCAGAAACAGACAGACAAATGCCTTGATAATCAAAAAGGCTTCAATGTGCAATTATGAGTTCCAGTGTAAAACATTAATATATATATAACTATAAATATATATAAAATCTATATATAGAATAGCATAAACTGACTTCTCAAATGTGCCTAAACAGATGCCCAGCAATACGAACAACATGATTTACGTAACAGCTTGAATAATTTCAGGAAAACAAATTAAACTGCCATGCAAGCAATTAAAATGACTATATTTTGTTTGAGGAATAAAGCATGTCCACCTGCTAAAGTAGTCCATCTTACACTAATTCAACTGTAAAGAGACACCCCTAATTCACTTAGCAACAGGAAACAGAATTTTTCAAAACTCGTATGTGTGTCATGGTTTAAACCCGGCCAGCAACCAAGCACCGTGCAGTCGCTCACTCACTCCGCCCACACTGGAGTCAGGGAGAGAACTGGAAAAGTGAGAAAACTCATGGGTTGAGACAGACAGTTTAATAGATCAAGCAAAAGCCTCACATGCAAGTGCAACAAACAAGGAATTAATTCGCTATTTTCCATCAGCAGGCAGGTGTTCAGCCATCTCCAGAAAAGCAGAGCTGCATCACTTCCCAATGGGAAGCTCCATCACTTCCAAACTTGGGAACACAAATGCCATAATGCTAAATGTCCTTCCTTCCTTCTTCTCCCAGCTTATATATACTCAGCATGATGTCATATGGTATGGAATGTCCCTTTGGCTAGCTCAGGTCAGCTGTCCTGGTTGTGTCCCCTCCCAGTTTCCTGTGCCCCCCCAGCCCTCGCACTGGCAGGGCCTGAGAAACTGAAAAGTCCCTGACATAGTATAGACACGACCCGACAACAACCAAAACCATGTGTCCTGTCAACAGGGTTCTCACATCAAATCCAAACACAGCACTGCACCAGCTACTAAGAAGAAAATTAACCCTGTCCCAGCTGAAACCAGGACAATGTGCAGTGTCTCACTACCTGCCCCTGCCACCAAATCATTCTGAAACCCAGCAAAGAAGCAATTCCATAATGTGCTATGGACTGGTCTCCCTTTACCCACAACTTCTTTTGAAGTTCTCTTCCCTTTCATGGAAACATGGGAACAGGGATCTAAGAATGGGAAAACAGGGTTCTAGTGGTATATATTTCAAGCTATTTTCAATTTGATTAGGAACAGACATATATGACAATCTACATACAGATCCTCATAAACCTTTTCCTCCTTCATTCCTCACTGAGGTTACCACTTAAAGAAGGTGTTGGAATTGACAGTCAGTTGTAGAACTGCAGGGATCAGACGTAGCAAGGTATTTAGGGACATAGATCAGTATGATGAGGTTATCCAGTAAGGTCCCAGAAATTCTAATATCTCCTAAACAGCTTCTTAGTTTTTTAGCTATTACTTCGTTATTCCAATTAAAAAAAAAAAAAAAAAAAAAAAAAAAAAAAAAAAAAAAAGGAGCATTGTTTAAAATTATTATTGCAGTAACTTGAAGATCCACCCAGAGACTAAAAAATGCTCTCTAAATTTTGATCAAGTCTTTTATCAGCTAGGAATAAAAGCGTACTAAATAGATTTTAAGCACCGCTTCTGTTTGCATAGTGAGAGAGTGGCGTAGCGCCAGTCACTTGTTGTACGTACTTGTAATAACAATGGATTATCACCTCTTCATATTCCCTATGTCTTTCAAAGTACTTTTAATACAAACAGATGCATCTGGACATTAAAATGAATTACGTGAGTTTTTTATTGCAAATCCCTTAAATTAGAATGACTGTAGAACTAGTCATTGAAAGGAATGAAAGCATAGTCAAATAAGAAATCAAATCCCTACAATACAGACACTGGATTTAAGAAGTTAATTTTGTCCAATGAAAGCATTAGATCTGGTCTAAAACCTCAGTTGTTTGTGACTCAGCTGGATTCTTACGGGTTTCTTACTTTGATTCAGCTATATTATTGTAACCAAACTATTTTTTAAGAGGCAGACACATTTGTCATATGTTTATAAATGATGGAGAATACTCCACATTTCTGTTTTTCTCCAAATTTTGGATGAAATCTGTGAAAATACAGAAGTCTGAGAAGTAATAGGATATCATAGAGTTTGTAATAAGATTAAAGAATAACAGAATCATAATCATAGGATATCATACAGCTGTGCCTGGAAAAGGACCTGGGGGTGCTGGTTGACAGCTGGCTAAACAGGAGCCAGCAGTGTGCCCAGGTGGCCAAGAAGGCCAACAGCACCCTGGCTTGTATCACAAACAGTGTGACCAGCAGGACTAGGGAAGTGATTGTCCCTCTGTACTCAGCACAAGTGAGGTTGCACCCAGAATCCTTTGTTCAGTTTTGAGCCCCTCACTTCAAGAGGGAGGTCAAGGTGCTGGAGAATGTCCAGAGAAGGGCAACAACGCTGGTGAAGGGTCTTAAGAACAAATCTTATGATGAGCAGTTGTGGGACCTGTATTTTTGTGGGTTTTTTTGTTTTGGTTTTTTGTTTGTTTTTTTTTAGTCTGGAGAGGACGAGGGTGAAGGGAGAAACTTTATTTATTGCCCTTTACAGCTACCTGAAAGGAGGTTGTAGCAAGATAGGGGTCGGTCTCTTCCCATAGATAACTAGTGGAAAGATAAGAAACAGCGTCAAGTTACTCCAGGGGAGGCTTAGACTGGATATTGGGAAAAAATTCTTCATGGAAAGGGTGGCCAAGCATTGGAACAGGCTGCCCAGGGAGGTGTTGGATTCGCCATCCCTGGGAGGTGTTTAGGGAACATGTAGGTGTGCTACATAGGTACACGGTTTAGAGATGGACTTGGCAGTCCTGGGTTGACAGTTGGACTTGATGATCTTAAAGGTCTTTTCTCACCTAAATTTCTCACCTATGATTCTATAATACATCCTGGATGCTCATGATAAAAAATATCTTCTTCATAAACAGAATAACTTGTTTACTCTCATATTATGGTAATTATTTTCTTTCATTTAACTTCAATTGCTTTAGGAAAAGCTCATAAAAACCATGAAGCATACCAAAGATATTACAGGCCAAAGAACTTCCCATTTCCAAACAAAAAACAGAACTTAACAGCAAGTACCAACCTCAGACTGCCAAGGAGTCCTTTCAACTATTCTCCATGGGTATGCCTTCAGCTGGGAGTTTTACAAATGTTTTCCCTGTTTCAGGGACCAAGGCCACTGAATTCAGCCTTTTATGGTTAAATATTTGCTCTACTGACATATGACAGGTCATCTGCTTGATGTCTTGATTGTTTTGGTGGTCTGTCTTTTTTGGAGTCCTTTGCAGTGACTTTCTGGCTCGTGCATCCATGTTTACTCCTATGAGGATGACAGTAGGTGTAGGGATGATGTCTACCTCTGTCCTGTCCTACTATCAACACTAAATGTGGCCAGTGTGCAAATATAGGGAGCAGGATTTTAGAAAGCAGTACAGAGAACATCTGTCCTAAAATCTTTAATCAATTGCAATCACTGTAACTTTCATAACAGAACTTAAATTACTATAAAATACTAAAAAGCATTTTTGGGCGTATGCAGAAAACATATTCTAAGGATTGTTCCATATTAAATATTTAAGCAACCTTGTGAATGTGGCTAGGCACACTGACCTGAGAGTATACCCTCTACACAAAAGATATGGAAAGGAAGATGCTAGGTTTTCTACATCCTTTATTTCCTAATAAAGGACCAAAAGGCAATTTAACCCAATGACAATATTAAATATAAAAGAGGCTAAGATGCACCACACTATATATCAAATCTCTGCCTCCCACCAGCACTGCCTTGCTGCTTTACTTGGAAGAAGAAACAATGCAAAATACCCAGCACATGGGGGAAAAAAAAAAAAAAAAAAGAAAAAAAAAAAAAAGAGAGAAAAAAAGAAACAGATAAACCTATCAGATGAACACATAAAAAATCTTTGTTAAAGCAATGATTTAGCTGTGATTCTGTAGTGAAGCTGTCCCTGCTAATTTTATCTCAACGTATTTTTTGTACTTTTTTCATAGTTCTCTTTCATATGAGAAATAGATGTTATTATACTCTTAGTGTTCACCTTGCTATGATATTACTGCATATACAAGGTTGTGATCTATCAAAAACTTTAATTAAGTGTTGCTATGACTTTCTGTACTTATGAGCTGTAGGTCCCAATAGGCAAAGAGATAAATAAAAGAACCAGTTTGTATGCATTCCTTTAATGGCCTTCACCCATTTAATGGATATTTGCACTACAGAAAGAAAAGAGGTCATATTAGCTTCAGTAATAGAGGCATGAAATTTAGAAATAACCAAGTTCTGTGTGTTTATAGCTTCTGAATACTTAGATTTTGACTTAATTTTAGCAAATAACAGTATTGCTGCTGGGTGAAATTAGATAAACTCTTTCATCCCAGAACAGTGGGGATTTTCGTAGAGGTTTTTTTGGTCGAGTTGCCAACTTCACATAACAGAGGCTTGGTAATGAAAATGTTGAAATAGCTTTAAGAGCCCAAATGGCACCACTGCAATAAAGTGCAGCATAAAAATCCAAATGCTTTTAGAGCTTATAAGCTTGGCTTAAATGGAGCAAAGCCTTACTTAAGTATCATCTTTTTATTTGTTCGGATTCAGCATATTTTACAAACAGAAATGTAGAACAATATAATAAAAGTAATGATTGTTAGGTACTGAGTCCTTCCCTTTCTTTACATTAAAAATAGATTGTGAAATGGAGCTCATACTCAAAAAAATCTCAAAGCAATAGTGAAGTAATACAGCCACCCATAAAGTAATACATTATCAGAATCAGTTCTTTTAATGGGTTTGATTTTTTCTCTCTGAAAAGACTCCCCCGTAATGAGATCTAGCAGAGTGAATGCACTAAGAACCAAATCTAGATACCTGCATCATGATGGCTAGCACCTTATACCACAAGGAATCCCTCTGCCCCTTCTATCTAATAGCTGTGGTATTAACACTATAACAATGTATATGCTGAACTAAACTAACTGACCTCAGGAAGGACATATTGGGAACTACAATAATATGATGATTTCAACTTCAGATTCAGGGTTTTAGTCCTTCTTGAGCAGGACACAATACTTTTGTAGGTATTAGATTAAAAATACACCCAGTTTATGGTTGCTTTAAATTCCTGAGGAAGTAAAGATATTCTTCTAATAAAGGAACTATTCTAGCAAGTACATTTTCTTTGTTTATTGATTTTTTTATTATTATTATTATTATGGAGACTTTAATTTTATTTTTCTTCTCTGGCTTGGTGTAGATTTAGACTTTGACCCACTTTACCATTTTATCTCTCTTTCTTTAGCAATGTCAATGATATGCAAAACATGAATTTTAATTAATGTATGAGATCTTAAAGGCAGTCCATGAAGGCATATATTCAAAGATGATGGCAGTAACATTTATTTAAACTACTGTATCTTTTTTTTTTTTTCCTGTTAAAGAAGAATCAAGATGAATGGGTGTGCTTTTTTCTTCATTTAGGTTTAACTGCATGGCGGAGATCTGTATTTTCTAGTTTCTTGGGGAAGTTCACAGTTTTATATCAGAAGTAAGAGCAAACACTGAAATATCAGATCTAAAGCAATCTACTTGCCCACCCAAGACAACTCATGCTGTGCTGCTCTGTCCTATCTGGATGATATTAGGACTGCAATAAAAGACCACTTCAGGCACTTTAAATCGTTAGTTTTGTTCTTTCATGTTAGACATGTTTTCTAACATTTGCAGCATGTATTAGAATAGGAGACTATTGGTTAATATGTTGTCTTTACGAAGGTCTAATGCTTAAGGTGAAGCAGTTAAACTGATCAAACTTCATAAACAGTAGGAGTAACACAGCCCAGAGAAGTATCTTGTGAAATCTATATCATATAATAAGGGTGTAAAGTATGTGCCACTTTTAATTAATATCCTTTATCAACAGTTGTGGTGGATTGGACTTGACTAGCCCTCCACCCAGCTGCTCTCTCCCTTTCCTCACCAGGAGGGCTGGGGGGCAGGTAGGTCAGTCCATAACAGCTCCTCCCACACTCCTGCTACGTCACACTTCTCTGCTGTTTCTCACACTCACTGTTGTGCAGCGTTTTGTCCTTTATTAAATAGCTGTTGCCAGAGGCAGCGCCAATGCTACTGACAGGCTGAGCTGGGGCTGCAGCTGGGGCTGCTGCAGAGCCAGCTGGAACTGGCTGGGACCGGCTGGAACCGGCTGAGCCTGGCATGGGGTGTCCCTGGCCTACTCTCACAGAGGCCAACCCGCAGCACCCTCGCTGCCAACACCTTGCCAACAATACTCAACACGACAAAACTGTTTTATTGAATATATGTAGACAAGCCTAAATTTATATATATGCACATTTCAAGTTAGGTAGCTACTGCTTTTAGAGATAAGGGGAGAGGACAAAGATAAATGAAGTCGTGAAGTCCACATTGTACCCAGTGTAAAGATCTGCGAGGATCTGCTACTGTATTTTTTTAGAGAAAAAGGACAGTTCAGCCTGTATAATTGTCATGTTATGTAAAGTGAGGCAGATTTTAGAAGTACTTCAGCCACCCACAGATCAGCGTATAAAGATTTTGAGACACATGCAAATATTTGTCCTGTCAATGAACACAGTAGACAAACCCAAGCCTTACACACTCCAGTTCCAGGATGAAATTATAAAGAAGACAGATACCAAAGCCAGCTGTTTGACAGAGTTCAACAGAATTACTCATACATATAAAATTAAGCATGAGTATATTGAAATTAGACTTTATTATATAGTTTATTGATAACTCTTTTTGGATTACTGCAATTCCTAGTTAAAAAAACAAAACCAAAACCAAAACCAAAACAAACCAAGGCACATCAGCAACCAATCTTAATCTTTTTTTTTTCTTTTCTTTTTTTTTTTTTTTTTTTTCCTTTCCTAATCTTGTTTTCAGGTATGGATATTTTTAGCATACAAAGAAAATAATGCTATCAGACACATTGTCCTGCAAACACAACTGAAAGTATCACTCTTCATATTTTTAGGTACTTTTGCCTTCTTTCTTTTCCTAAAATGAAGCAAACGAGAGTTGTAAAAGGTTTCTTTTTCTCAAAGACATGTCTCTACATCCTGGATGTGACCAACAAAGCCATCAGCACTGGGACATGCTCTCATTCACTGTCAGGAGGACTTCAGGGACTTCTGCAACCAAATGGATTGTGTAATAACTGAGTTCCTGAATAATTTTATCTGACAAATCCTTGTCCTGAGCTATGATATTTCACAGAATCACAGAACAGGCGGGGCTGGAAGGCAGCTCTGGAGACCATCCAGTCCAACCCCTGCTAAAGCAGGGTCACCTGGAGCAGGTTGCACAGGGTCACATCCCGGTGGGGTTTGAATGTCTCCAGAGCAGGAGACTCCACAGCCTCTCTGGGCTGCCT
This sequence comes from Falco peregrinus, assembly GCF_023634155.1. Taxonomy (NCBI): domain Eukaryota; kingdom Metazoa; phylum Chordata; class Aves; order Falconiformes; family Falconidae; genus Falco; species Falco peregrinus. The sequence continues at coordinate 2,549,918 of NC_073730.1, forward strand.
GTGCCAGGGCTTTGTCACCCTCGAAGTGCTGTCTCTTAGAGTAAGAAGGAAATGAACCATCATTTTTAGGACATCACACTAGATATGATAGAGTTAATATAAAACTTCACATCATTGTTTTAATATAATTTATTTTAATGGCAATAAGACAGAATGGCAGAAAGGGAGAGAAAGACAAAGCAAAAGACGGACCAAAAGAGAGAGCAGGGGGAAAATGCTAGCTGCTTTATCTGTCAGATAAACAGCCATTTGTGGTGTAACATCACAGCTCTATTGTATAGACAAAACCTGAAACTAAATGGGGTTTGTGAAACAGGGAAAGGAAAGAGAGTCTGAGTAACTGTATAAGCAGAAATGTGCACCCCATCTGCCAGTGCTACTGAAGGAAGGAGGAGAGGGAAAAAGGAAAGGTCACCTCTTAGCTTTATCATTAAATCTATCGTGCTAGAGAAAATGAGGCTAATATAATTTTTCAAGCTTTGTGATATTTCTTCCATTATTATTAAATTCCTGGTGTGAGTGTGTGTGTATTGCAACAGGCCATTTGAGCTTAACCAGTATTCCTGGACCTCAGTGAGAATGTTTCCCTCCCTTTTCAATCTCTGTATGCAGCAAACTCTTTACAATAAAGAAAATGCATATGAAGAAATACTAACCAACCTTACAAGAACATGTACAGCCATATGCTTAACCAGTGCAGAATCTCTGCGGATATAAATCCATCTTTTTAACAACCAACAGACCCTGAGGATTTACTGAAGTTCAGATACAGTTATAATAGTTGCTCTTCTTTAGGGATAAATTCATCTAACAGTTAAATTGTTCGCAAAACAGACTGAACAAGTAACAGCTCTAGTAACAGACCAGTAAGTTTTCTGGTCTATGAAGAAAGAGAGAAAAGGCTAAAAGGCAAGGATAACTCGATATTTCTGATGGAGACGTGTGTGCAGATATATGTGTGGAGGGGAGTCAGTATGCCCATGCCTTTTGAAGTATACTTTAAAAACCACACATAAGTAAGATGGTGAGAAAGGATAAACTAACGGAAGATAAGGGAGTAGGGAAATAAAAGCAACACAGAAAAAAAAAAAAAAAGGAAAAGACAGGAAAATGAAAGATCCTGAGTGGCTTTAGGGGTACTTAAGTCTATGAGAAAATATATTTTCTCCTGCTTTTTAATTAATCTTTGATAAATCAACAGATTCCTACCCTCATGTATATACTTCACGGTAGCATATCCTGATAGTCATTAACAGATTGTGTATCTTGTTTGTTTTCCCATATTCTAGAAGAAACATTTATGAAGGCTTTGCAGGTATTACTGTAATACTAAGGTATTTCTGTGCAGAACCTGATAATTACACACAATAAGTTTCTTTCCAATGTAAATCAAAAAGTAGAGTTTAAAGCAAAATGTCCAATATTTCTGATGTCACTATATTTACAGGCGGTTATAGTATGTCAGGTAACATCAGGCTGAGAAAATGCATCATGTGTGCTCTGTTCTTCCATGGGTGTTGTGATGCTGCATCCGCCTCCGGGGAGGACTCTGCCTCTGCAGGACTGGGCTCCCAGCTGGAGCAGCCCACTCTGTAACAACAGCCACATTGCCTGAGTAAGGTCTTTCAACTACTGCGTGACAGGCAGGAACTGGATATTTGTTTTCATTGCCACTATTTGTTCATAATCATCTGCAAATTTCTGTATTTGACTAACTCGCAATTTTTGCACTCAAGGTATAGGAAAGAATATCTGCTCATATATCTAGCAAGGCATGTTTGATGCACCTGATTTTTTTCTTTTCCAAGATCATAATGAAAAACCATAATACTGTAAACTAGTGATCTGCAGGAAAAAAAGGAATAAATAGATCAAGTCAATAAAAACATTACATTTATCAGGCCAACCAAAATATTACATTTATACAAGTACAGAAACTTCTAAAATATTATCCTTTCATTTGCTATAAGAAAAGCAACTATGTCCTTCCATGAGTTAAACTTTTTTCTGGGTCTAATGAATTGTCTTAGCTCAGTGGCACCTGGACACTTCTAGATGCTACTTTATATTTTCAAAGTGCTGGGTTAACATTAACTACATCCTATTAGCGCAGTCAGCGTGGCAAAGTTGCATTGAGCTGCCCATCAGATAGCAGTATATGATGCCATTTGATTGTTAGAGAAATCACCAAGAGAGATATTTTTGAATCAGCACCTTACAAAATAAAAGGATAAGAACAAAACATGAGAGCAAATATAGCCTTTGTAATATGGCAGATTTGACCATCAACAGCTTTTAAAACATATTCTTACCAACTTAAATGGAAGGGGGGGAGGGAAGGCAATAAATGGGAGTATTGAGTAACAACTCCATTAGCCACATGAAGATGCAAAACTCACTATCCAATGAGGGTTACAAATGACACCAGTTTATAATCCAGCACTTGTCAGGCTATGGCTATATGTATCAATTTCCATTTTTACCAGCTACTTAAATGTCATTTTTCCAGATTGTATCTCTAAAGGAAAGTTCCAAAAGGGAACTCTAGCACAATAGACAATAGAATACAGAGCACAATAGACAAGAAAGATGATAAACCTACATCTCATCACTGCAAGGTCCAGGCAACCTGAAATCTCTGCTACCTTTTGTCAGGTTCCACCTAGTCAATGTTTATTGTTATTATTTTAAAGTTATTGAGGAAGTATGGGGCAAAAGAGAAACGTTACATTATACACACAAACTGAAGGCAGGGGTTTTGCCAATGGCTCTTAAATAAGACAGTATAAACCCATTAATCCAGTTCTCATTTCATCTTAACTGCTAACTGCTTAACTGAGATTGATCCTTCTGAAGTGATGATAATGTTCATGGGAGTTCAAGTAACAAAACCCCCACATTACAGTAAATTAAATTTGTATAACTGGAAATTAATGGATTATTTTATTATACTAAGCACAGCAGATACTTAGTCCACTTTCTGAAATGTATTATTATATACTCACTGGTAGTATTCATTGCAGGAATATTCTCACAGGAGGTACGTTACTAGCAGAATCTCTCTTCTTCCTTGTGCAATAAGTGAATGAAAAAGCTGAAGCTGGCCATCTGAACAGCCCTTCAGATGAAGAGAACGCTGAATTGTTACACACATTTTAATCAGTATCTTTATTAACTAATTTCTGATCATACATGCAGGCAAAGGAGCACAATCTGGAGAAAGAAGGAGATTTTTAGGTCATTGAAGCTCATTTTGGTTCTGCAAACCTTCTTCATTTGTCCGAAGATGGTCCTGTTCTAAAGGAAATTTATTAGATCAGCAGCAGTAATATTCTCACAATTTTGTTCAGAGGCCTTTGAATTAGATGGTCCCTTTTTTCTGGGGCCCTGAGAACATTCCACTGCTGCCTGGAAGACCTTATCTCAGGCTGCCAAACTCCCAGTAGGTGAGGGCTGCTTTAGTTGCCCTTCCCCTAGTATTGGAAAGCCCTTGACTCCTACTAGTAAACTTTTGTGCAACTAAAAAGTTGCACAACAACAGTTTGTGACCCTGTCTCAACATCCTGCATGTGACACTGCTCAGGGTCATGTGTTTTTGTTTTGCTACTTTCTGCATAATTCCACTTTTAAATTAGAAAACAGTTGGTCAGAAGGATGGAATAGAACTTTCTTGAGGAACTCCTCTCAAAAATGTATTTGAGTGAGGAAATACTTAAACAGTTTCTCTACAGATTCCTGTTACCTCATTCTACCATGAGGAAAAGCATCAAGATTAGCTATAGAATCTGATCTAAAATCAATTTTATGGTAATCTAGGACAAACTGTATAGACGTTCTTGTTACCTTGTTTCATTAATTAATTTCATTTCAGCTTTTTCACCTCCTTGTGGATGTTGTTAGGTTAAATGATTAAAGGTTCATCTCCACGAATGCACAGAGGAACAAGGCAGGCAGAGGAACACCTTATCAGAGCTAATGAAACATGCTGACCCATCTGCTCCCAGGGCTGCCAGAAGAGGATAGGCAGTCTGTGGCTTATGTGTGAGACCCATAATGGTATCTCAGCAGGACAGGCTTCCTTCATGTCTTGCAGACAGAAGAGGGTTACTGCCTAGGGCCATAGGACTTATTAAGGGACCTGGTAACATATGGGGATTGTGCCAGGATGTTTAAGCAGGGAAAGGGAGGGATCCAAGTGGACAACAATGAAAGGGGGTAAAAAGGGCTTTTTTGCATGTAGACATATTGCTGCTCCATATTCTTTTCTGATTCTGCATTCTGTCTTGTCTTGTTGAAAGCTGTTTATGGCTATTTTCTGTGTGAGATGTATATGTCTCTATGCTGTGCACATGTGCGCATACAGAGGTCTAAGTGCCAGCCACTGGAGATGGTACAACAGGTCATAGGAGTCTGTGCATCTGGGGTCACACCAGCTGTAGAGACAGGACATGTGGGTGAGGGTGTCAGTGTGTGTAATCACTAGCAAGCATCCAACTGGACTGGCCAGTGAATAGGGTAGAGCCTTGGGAGCCAAGCATTGCAAAAATTGTCTAAGCTCAGCTACTGGAGGGGTCCATATTGTGTATGTGTAGAATTCCCGCTACAGGACCTTCACTCTGAGCAGTTGAACAGGGGAACAGGAGGAGGCCAGTGGTGCTGTTGATGTCTGCATGAGTGCTGAGTGTGTCTGTCGGTATTGGTCTGTGTTGGCCATATGTATATCCATGTATGTGTGTGTAGGATGTAGGTATGCACATGTGCTGAGCCAAAATACATGCCCAGCTTCTCTGTGAGCTGGACCTGGGGACATGGAGGTGCAGCACCTTTGTCAGGCTAACAGATTTGGCAGCTCTGACATTCCAGGTATTCTGGTGGGACAGAAAAAGGAAGAACTACAATGGCATCATTGGTTTCCTTTAGAGGGAACATTACATTTACTCCTTAATTTATTTTCTTTCATTTAAACTACATAGGTGGTTTTAAACTACACTACAAGCCAGATGTTTAACAGGCTTAGAAAGTCACCTCCCTGTGCTGTGTTATAAGTTTATATTAAGAGCATAGCATATATTGGTATCTGGTTTTGCAAGATGTCACAAAAAATTGCTTTAAATTGTTAAATTGTAATATATTTTTATGCTTCCCCCTTTCCTGCTTTTCAGCCAGCCTGGCTGACCAACATTTCAGCAAGTATTTAAGGCTTTAGGGTTATTTTATGTAAGACTGTAATTATAAATCCAGCAGAAATTCTGGATTTTTACACAAAGGAAACACATAAGCTCAAAAGCAATGCAAGCAAAGTGCACAGAGCTGACTAAAGGAAGGTGAAGATGGAGCTTGTTACAGTTACTTCTATCACACTGGGTAAAACTGATGAGGAATGAATGAGACTCAGATGTCATGAATGTTGCCTGAAATAGTAGCAAGCTACTTTAAATAAGGTGGATGCAGTTTCCTTGTGATGAAGACAGTGACTGCAGTATAGAGGATGACTGGGATATTGTACAGCTGTGCCTGGATCAGTTGAGACAGGTCTGAAGTAACAGGAATGGGTTGAAGTATCATTCTGCCAAATTTCACATTTCAGGACCAAGGTAAAGGATTTTGACACAAGCTGATTAGAGAAAAGAGGGCTTAATGTTTTAGTCCATAAAGCAGAATTATGATCCCCACTACCATTAGTGGCTATATCAAAGGAAGTGTGACCCTAGTAAACAGCTGGTGTGTAATTTCTGGTAGACCTAGAGAAACAATGATCTGCTGTACAATGCAAATTTTAATAATCTTTAACATAAATTCTAATTTTGTCACTACTTTTCTAGGATCAGGACTTCAAGCTGAACATACATATAATTCACTAATACAAATGGGTTAATTTAAGCCTTTCCCAGCAAAAATGTGTGTTTGGGAGTAAAGATGACCCTATAAACTCATCAAAGAATATATATCATACATGAAAAATATATATAAGCACAATGCTGTCACAAGTAAACAAGCATATTATTTGGTTTTGAATAATTTTAGACTAGAACTTATTAAAAGATTTTTATCAACTTGAGGCAGAATTTAAAGAATCTTCCAACAAATAATGTATTTTGGAAGTGTATATATAGTTTTATTAATTTGAGGAAGGTCTGTAGGATATGATGTTGTAACCCAGTCAGTGACTGAGGAAGTATCTTTTATTCCTATACTTTTAAGAAACTAAGACAGAAAAGCTTGATCATGTTAAATGTTATATTTGTTTTTGTAGTTTTCATCATGTGAAATTCATCAACTGGGTGCAACAAAGTCCTACGGTTATTATTTTTAAAATAACATCTTTTTTCAGATTTTATATAGTATATGTGGGATTATTTCTGACTTTTTACTGAGCTTTAATTTTACTTAGGTCATGCTTTCACAGTTTTTTATTTATTCATTTTTGTCACACCTCAGAGGACTGTAAATCCTGTGGCAAGTGTAACTTACGTGAAGAACACAAAAAAGCTTACACAAAAACTTGCAAGAAGTTATACTGTCAGTCAAGCCCATGTAGCTCTAATAAAGAGAAATATTTTGTAACTATGTGAGCAGGATTACCATTGTTTGTATTAAAAAGAGTATAAGCAACATAATGTTTTTTCATAATTATTTTTTAATCGGCAGTTTTTGAAATACTTATTTTTAATGTTAATATACAGAAGCTTTAAAAACATTTTTCCAATATTAAATGTTTTATTTCCAAAAGGTAATATTTTCCTCATCTCCTCATAAAATTCTATATTACTCATTCATTATATGTATTTTTTGCTTGCATAAGTTGCATGACTTCACAAAAAATAAAGAAATAAATGAACGACCACACTCCTATAATTATGTTTCTCTAGAAGTGCAAAATTGTAACTGCTTCCTGACCAGCATTCTTTTTACATTCCATTGATCCTTTTTGTCTTCCCTCCTTTCCATTTTCTTACACTTGTTCCTCCTGCATAAGACGTGATCCCTTCTTTCCCTGACTTTGGCTGTTACACTAAACATAAATAAATTTTGTACATTCCCACCATCCCTTAAAGCATCTCATAAAAGTTTTGTACACTGCCATCTTACACCCCATGATAAGTTTACTCTTTTCCATGATACTTCTGTTTTTCCTCTTCTTACCAGCTGCCTGATCTGCCTGAGCCCCTCCAAGCTGCTGAAAGGTCCATTCCGCTCCCTGCCTATGAGGGAGATGAGCTCAGATCTTCAATATTATCTCTTTTGCTCTCCTGTTCATTAGATCTTGTGCCTCTAATTCTCATTTATTCACTTCTTTGTGTTTTGTATCTATTTTTATACTGGATAGCCGCTAGCTAGATATCCTCACAAACTAGACACCCTTACATTCCAAGGATCCGCATGTCCTTTACATTCCACATCTCTTTTACCTTCCTCACATCCTACATAGCTTTAAAAAGATGATACATGAAAGAAAAATAAAAAAAAAAAAAAAAAAAAAAAGAAAGAAAGAAGGAAAAAGAAAAAGAATGTGAAGTGAAGCCCTGGATACTTTCTTGTAATACTATGGTTTTCAAGTAGCACACATAAAACTGACCTTCTGGGGAAATCTTCTGCATTTTGTCATTGATAATACCCACATCCTCTTTTACTAAGAGGTTGTCCAGTGACCTTTTAGAGTATACTTGTTTTCTATAAGTGTAATTTCTATGAGACTGGAAACGAATCTTGAATTAGGCTGGCCTAATTTTGCAGAACTTTTTTTGCAAAGTTAACCACTCATTTAAGAATAATTGCAATTAGGAGCACTTAAGAGCTTTCATGATTAGGGATGCTGCTTGAAAATTCAGTGTAAGCTTATTATGTTAGTGCACATCATTATATTTACCAGCGTAAGAGAAGATATTTTATGTCAGTTCTTGTACAATTGGCTCATCCATCGTCATTCACCACACTAAACAGAATGATGAGTTTTACAGCTGGCATGTTCAGGATTCAGAAGTAACTTTTGGTTCCATCCAGTGAATCTGTATGAGCAGGAAAAAGGATTATCACTGTTGGAAAGAGCTGACTATGGCAGTAATCAATCAGCCCTGGTGTTGTACTACTATGGCTTTTAGGGAGAAAAAAAATATTTTGGGTTGAGAAATGTTGCAAGAACAGAATGCAGCTGGATAGAAGTGATACCATCTAGATGAATGGTGGACTGCTCGTTTCAAAATGCAGCAACAGTGAAAGAGTATTTAAACTACCAATTGAAGTACTTAAACAGTTCTAAAGATTATAAAGTCATTAAGTGATCATATGCTATATAAATGTATACTCCGTAAGACAGACACCACTCACACAGAAATTAGGTTAGTAACAGAGTTACATGACGGCAACAAGGTTCCTGATTACAGATCCTCTCTGAGGTAAAAGAATTCATAATCTACTTAGTTTTCTGAATCTTCATTTTATACTTGACATCCTAGGCTCTCTTTTGCCATTTTCCACATCACAGTCTCCATTTTCTACTGAATTATTACTATTGAAGATCCTAGGGGGTTTTTTTCTTTATTTTTAAGTAATATATGTTTTCTAAAAATGTTCCACCTTTTGTCTAAGCACGTATTGAGTCTTCATGTGTTTGGGGTATTTTTCTGCACATAGCTAGATATAAAGTTCAGATGAACTTGCACAAGAAGTACCAGCTGAAAAGCTTTGAGAAGTATTTATTGTGACTATTACTGGCCATTATTGTGAGCTACTTTAGGACTCATCATTTAAGCAAATAGGTCTCTTTGTTTGTTATTTTTTTTTATTATCATTTTAAAGCAAGTGCAAGCTGAAATAGGACATGGGGAGGGTTGATTAATATTTGCTTTTTTTTCCTGAAATTTGATATTTTCAAGTCATGCTGACATGAAAGAACAAAGTGCTGACAAAGATAATACCAAGAAAGTCTGATATTTGAATGAACTTAGTCTCTGAGTACATATTTTGCTAAGGAAAGACCAGCTAATGTTTGAATCCAATATTTCAATTTCAACATAGATTCAGTGAAGGTGGGTTGGTTTTTTTCTCTGCAATTGATAATTTTAACAAGCTTACCTCAGTGTGCAGGGAAATCACTGCAAGAAACCCTGTGGTTTTCATGTTAAAAATCAAAGGCCCTCATTTATAAGGTTCATTGTCTTAAATAAACTCTGACATCTGAATGCTTTTGTTTTAAGACTACTGTGATGACCAGTTAATCTATAAAATGTTTAGTTTGCTCCCTATCAGCAATCTAGAAAACCTTCTAGTGCTGCATGCGGCTCCAAAATTATATGTTCTTAGATAATAACACAAATAAAGATATTAAAAAAAGATCCTTAAGCTGCCCAAACTACTTTTTACATATACAAAGTCTATGACTCAAAACTGGGAATTCTGCCCATAGTTCAAAATCTGAAGTCTTCACAGAGTCTTTAGACTTCCTCAGTACTTTCTCCTAATTCAGAGACTATCTTGGGAGAAAAGAGGGGGGAACAACAACAACAACAACAACAACAACAACAACAACCCTCTTCTTCCAAATGCAGTACTTTATTCTAAAGAAAACAGGTCCACAAACTCTTTTACATGGAACAAATTTAATATTTATTCCAATTCAGAAAAAAAAAAAAAACCCTCACTTTTTTGAGATTTGATTTTTCACTGAAGTGCAGAGAGAATGCACTGAAATGGAAGTGTCCCAAGAGAGGAATGAGCAGTGAAATGCCTTAAGAACAATGAATTTAAAAGTCCATTGCCTTCAAGCCTTGAGTATAACAAGGGGATCTATTCCACCACCACCACAAAAAAAGGTGTTATGTTAGGACAATCATTACTCTCTCTATGGAGTGGTATAAACATGCATGAAGTTGAATGTAAATTCCTTAGTAATATTTATAAATTAATTTGGTTGAGATCTTTATTCTTTTGCATATTGAATATTTTCTCCACTGGGATAGACGCATTTTTTTCTCATTTCTGGTCTTTATTCGTAACAGAAGGTATTATTCATTTTAAGAAAGAGCGGCAGAATTGGGCAACAATAAAAATGTTGTAATTGTACTTGATGCCACACTCATCTTTTATACATATATTGTAATTTTTCAAACTGTAGTATCAGCTGCTGTGCTGAAGAATTATATCTGAAGGCATCACCAAGCTTTAGGAAAGGTTCCTTGATACTTAGAGTCATTAACTTGCAGCTAATGGAGCACAATGCCAAAGCACATTAAGTAGATTCTTTCCAGTGTATCCTTCTTGTAAAACTCTTATATTTTTTTTCTAAAAAAGGGTCAAGCATTTAATTTTAGCACAAATTGTGTTTTACTTTCAGATAGTAATCAGGAGTAAGGAGCTGGGAGAGGATTACAGATTGTGTATTATATATGCAAAATGCCATTAGTGCTTGTTTAGTCGGGTTAATGTTTTGTATAGAATTTCTGAGAACTGAGTCCTTCAAAATGAAATGCTGCCATTACATAAAAAAATTGATGGATTCAAGTTCAAGGATGTTTATCACCAATGTACTATTCAAAACCCAGGGATATTGTTCTCTTTCTGTTTTATAATTATGCATTTTTACAGAATTATTTTTTAAAATCTGAAAATCCAGCACAGAAGAATAGAACTGATGACAAGAGATAATTAATTCAGAGAAGCACATACTGAAACTCATTAAAAGGCAACAGATTGGTGACATCTGTTAAAGCGTTAAATATATATCCCCAAAGCAATAATGTTGGTCTGTGATCCTTTGCTTTCCAGCCAAATGCAACAGATTTTTTTATAGATGTTTAAAATATTTTTTTCTCTATTCAGATTAGTAGCAAGTAGACTAAAATGTCATGGTATTTGTTGGTAAATAGGATATACTTGTCTTCCTCATCAACTTGAGGAAGATAAAGTAGTAATATAACGCGTTAAAAGTATAAATAAGCACTCCTGTTGAGCTTAAAAACAGTCACTCAAAGTCACAAATTAAGCTGCACAGAAAGTAGTCCCACTAAGGACCCTAAGCTGAAATTAATGAATTTAACAGTAGAATTGCAAATGACATTACTACACATTAGGTATGATTTTTTGTCATAGACATTTAAGTATGACCTGCAAGTATAATCCTTACAGATCTTTCTCCGAAACATAAATCTTTATATTATTCCACTACAAATCCTTTAAGGAAGTGCCTACACTGTCTTCCACAACAACCTTCTACAGAAACTGATGATCCTTGGGCTAGGTATGTAGGCAGTGACGTGGGCTGGAAACCAGCTGAGCTGCCAGCCTCAAAAATTTGTCATAAATGACAAGACGTTCAGCTGGAGGCCAGTCCTGGTGGTGCACCCACAGTCAGTCCTGGGATCAAACTGTTTGACATTTTATTAATGATCTCAATGATGGGGTTTAAATCCACATTCAGCCAGTTTGCAGATGATACAAAACTAGGAGGAGCTTGTTACACAGCATGGGTGTGCTGCCATTCTGAGAAAACTGGACAGGCTGGAGAAAGGGGACAACATAAACATCATGGAATTCAACAGTGGGAAATGCAGTCTTACACCTGTGGAGAAATAACTCCAGGCGCTGGTACAGGCTGGTGAACACATGGCTGTCAAACTGCTTCACAGAGGAGGACCTGGGTGTCCTGGTGGACAACAAGCTGAACAGGAGGTGAAAAGCAGGTTGAGGGAGTGATCCTTTCCCTCTGCTCAACACTGTTAAGGCACCTGTGGAATGCTGGGCTCACTAGTACATGAGAGATACAAACATTGGAGTGAATTGAGCAAAGAGGTGACTGAAGGATTTGAAGCATCTTTCCTGTGAGCAGTGGCCAAGTGAGCCAGGACTGTTCAGCCTGGAGGAGAGAAGGTTCATGGAAGTCTTATCAATCTATATAAAGACTTGATGGGAAAGGGGACAACGTTAAAAAGTTGGAACCACACTTGTCACTGGTTGCCAGCAACAGGAGAAGAGGCAATGGGCACAAACTGAAAATCAGGAAATTATATCTGAACATAAGACACCCATTTTCTTGCTGTAAGGTTGGTCAAACACTGGAATAGTCTGTGGAGATATTAAGAATCTGACCGGCCATGGCCTTGAAAACCTGCTCTAGGTGACCCTGCCTGAGCAATGGGGTTGGACTAGATGTGCCCTCCAAACTCAATTATGTCAGTCTATGATTCTTTTTCACGTGCCTAGAAATTACTATAATCTAGCACTCTATGAAGTCACAAAAGTATGATTCAGACTAAAGCACTTGTAAAATCCATCTATTATGTCATAAGGTGTGTTCTGTGGAAAGGGTGGACCCAGTTCATGAGCGTGGGGACTAGCTTCTGGGAACTTTAGTGCAAAACAGTGTTACTTCCATGGAAAGGGTAGGAGTGCTGACTTGAACACAAAAATGTGTAGTGTACATGTAATAGAGAATTCTCTGTATGGTTTATTACATCTAACTAATTTTGCTGTCTTTACTTATTGTTTGTTCAATGCAGTATTAATATTTTTAAAAATAAAGAAATCAAGGGTTATTGATATTTTGAGGACTTACATTTGCTAAGATTTTGGAGACTGTAAGAGAAAAACTATGTTGGAGAGTAAATACCTGGGTTATGAGAATAGCCATAAAAGACCTATGTGAAATAGTAGTGAATAGTCTATCTTCCATGGCCAAACTGTGACACATTCAAACAGTAACAACAGAGATTCAAGTTAAGTCATAGGAAACACTATCAGGAAGGACATGAAAAACTAGAACAGAGTAAAGTTCTGAGTAAAGTTCACAGAAACCCTCAAATGAAATTTGTTTTGTATGAACAACAATGCTTGTAGCAGTTTTACATTTTTTCAAGGACCTGAAAGGCTATCATCTGCTGTGCACTGGGCATTTTTCTGATTGGCTATGATTATTTGCCCATAGCAGCAAGAACATAGCAAATTATATTATGGACTGTCCCTGGATTATTTTCTTTTTTTTTTTTTTTTTTTAAATAGCACATATAAGGAAAGTAATTGCATATCATGTAAGTAAAACCTCTGTTACTAACAGTTAGAGTATTAATGAACAACCGTATACCTACTGCATTGCAAACTTTGAAATAGCTGTTCTTTGTTAAAGCAGTCATTTAGGAAAAAGTAACACCAATAAGTTCTGCAGACTGAACATTTTACAAGCTAAAAAGTAAGTCCTTCATTGTTTTCAAAATATATTCAATTTAAGTACTATACATAATATTTACCCATTATTATTGATATCTTTATAGGTATGTGGATATAAGCTGTGAGCTCTATGCATTATAATGGATAAGAAAAATTAGGATCCCACAAAAAATGTTATGCAGTAGGGAATATACTCTACAGCGGGATTTTTAAAGAGCTATCTCTTTCTATTACAAAATTCTAGGTTGAGATATTTCCATATAGAAGACAAATAATAGCTGTTAGTTAAAGACAAACAAACAATAAGTACAAATTATATATGTATAAAATGTACATATAAATGAACATATTTCAGTCTAGACACTTAAAAATCTGGTCGACATGTGCATGCATGTGTATATAAAGAAGAAATCTGTAATGACAACAGATATACAGTCCTTTCCACTAGGTCTACTACGTCTAGTTAGTATTAAAATCATACCTTTTTCCAATAGAAAAGCTGTCCTATTGCTAACAATCATTATCAGTATTATTTACATTTATAACATCCACAAACACAACAGTATACTAACAGGGAAAGAAATCTCCCATGCAAAAGGTATTTTAGAACTGACAGTCATAGACAGATAGACAGGAAGAGTTTGGACCACATTTTTTCTATTATAAGTTGTAGATAGACACTTAAATGCACTTTCTTTTTTTCTTTATATTGTGTGGCAGACAACTTGAGCTGATAACATTAATTAATTGCATATCCTAAATGTTAAAGAACCTCCCCCCCCCGCCTCCCCCCGCCCCATCTGCAAATGAGATATTAATATTTTAAAGAACAATTATTAAATAACTGTTTTCTGGTATAATGAAACAATCAGGTAAACTTGCTGTTTAAAAAGCTAAGCTTTGTGGAGGAATTTGCACAGCTCTTCCATGGAACCACAGCCTTGCTAGAGATATAGATATAGATAAGCACATAGTTTACTTTATAGCTATTGCACATAATAAAAGGAAGTAAAGACTGACTTTGAGCCTGCTTGGTGGGAGGAAGGAAGTAAACAATATTTGCCTGGAGATTAATGATGGCAGTGGTCCAAAAATGGCATGAAGAAGTAAAAAAGATGGCCTGAAGATTTTTACCCAAAAACAACACAAGGAACTAAGCTGCAAAAGTAGATAAAAATAGAGCAATGATTGGATGAAGTCATCTTAGGTCAAATAAAGAATGTTTGGCTAGGTGACCCACGTGATGCCTACACTGGGAAGGCAATAGCATAATGCTGTGTGGCAAAGCAAATTCTGGGGAAGATCCTCCAGTGTTCCTTGTGGAACATCTGCCCACAGGCCCAGCCACCATGAGGAAGCATTTTTTGTTGTCAGATAATATTAATCCATAATTCTCAAGTCTACCTCCCTAACACAACCACACCCACACCAAGTCATTTTCAACCAGTGCACCAGATGCTAAAACCCACCACGTGGTACCTGTGCAGGAGTCTCTCAAGGAGCTATGTGCCCATCTTGCCCTTCCACTGTCCACAGCTACCCTGGAACTTACTGTTGGCACCACTGGCAGCATGATATCCTTCCCTTCATGAAATTATTTATGGTAACCTACATTATGATCTCCATATATAGGTTGTACCATTAAAGGCATCCTATTCAAACACTAGGACATCAAACCAATTTATTAAATTACACAGGAGAAAGGAGCTTTCATTGATTTTTTTTCTGCAATTTGTATTAGGAACTGCTTTCTGATGATAGCAAACACTGCATATGGAAATACAACAGTCCAGCATCACTTCATAATGTTGTTAGTCTTTCTACAGATTTCTTGGAGAAAGAATGGAAATATGTTTGGAGGTATTCCTAAAGAGGGAAAGAAAGAGAGAAAGAGAAGGAAAAAAAAGGTGATTTTAAGACATTTTCTGGTACAGGGAGATCCGAAGAAGGCTTTGAATCTAGGCTTATTAAATTGCAGAAATCTGTATGCGTTTAACAACCGTCAAAAAGTAAATGTAAGATAGCAAATGTCTGGAGTCACAGATTGGTACTTTGTTTTAGCTTAAGTTTATATATGTTCATTGACATCTAGATCCTTGATTCCAAAAGACACTGAACTACATTTGGCATCAGCGCAGATCTACTGCCAGGAAGAAGGAAATGAAACCATGTGTCACCTCTGTAATACTGTCAAAAAATAAAACATGTCTAAATATGCAAACATATGACTACTCTGCCATAGGGATATGTTGATTAAGTTAAACTTCTCTTAACACCAATAACAATGTGAAATGGCAGACTATGCAGACAATTTTGCAACACCACATAAAATACATTAATTAACTCAACAGTGGCCAGATTATGCTTTTAACAATCCTAATAAAAAAGATTTCCTACTAATATTTAGTAAGGAGTTAGGTTTGTCTGGTTTTATTCATGCAAGTATTCTATGTTAAAATTTTATTGAACTGAACTCTATGTAGCAGTTAAATTGCAAAGATAAAACCTGGATTTTATGCAGCCCTGTAGCTCAGTAAATACTGTGTGGCTATTGCTAGTAACAGGCTTTGGGCTCTTATTAACTTTGCAAGGACTCAACACCCAAGTTGGTCAGGTTTTGACTGAACTTACCTTGGCCTTCCTGGTACTCTGTTTTGGCTTCTTAAGCAATAACAATGGTGTTTCTAAAGACCAGCTGACTATGCCCAATTTGGTTTTCTTCATCTTTGTATGCCATATGCAAAATTATTAGACAGGAGTGACTGGGAGTCATTGTATGCTGAACACCATATTTATTGTCTCAGCCAACATATGGCAGTTTGAAAGAGAATGAAAACAAGCAGGTCTAGGATGCAGGGATCTTGATTCCTAGTCCTAAGAATCTGAGAACACAAATCATAATAGTTATGTAATTAATAGTCATACAAGTCTTTGATAAAGAACAGCTTCATCTTTGTAACACAGAATATCATGCAAAACTGACAATGGATTTACTTGTTTTCTGTATTAGCTTGACTTCTATCTCTTTACATGGGGACTTAGTTACCTTATAAGGTCATTTTCTATATTTACTTTGGAAAAAACTTCATTATTCACAAAGGCATTAAAAGACTTCTCTGTTTGCTATTGCCTTTACGTGTCAATGTTATCACATTTTTAATATTGTAAGAAATAGTGGAAAAATGTCACTTTTTTAGAATTTGAAATTTCATATGTCATATCTCATTTCTTTTTTAATCCCTCTGAAAACTAAATAAGCCTATTGCTTTTTCCTACCATAAATGAGAAGGTTTCTATGCTTTTCAGGATAATTATTCTCTTCCTTAAAGTCATAGCCCTGGAGGTGATGTGACTTTCTTCATTTACTACAATAATTACAGCATTGCTAAGTACCCTGGAATGTTTATACAATTCAGTGGGTTTACTTTTCTGCATTGGTATGGTATTTTAGTGCAAGGAACCTTCACATTTTCCAGATTGCATTCTGGCACTGACCTACAGGCATTTTACATGTAAAGCTGCATTTATTAAGAGGGTTGTGGGTTGTTTGTTTTTTTTTTTTTTTTCAAACAAAAAGTACAGGCATGTACATACAGTGATGTGAATATTGCTGCTTATTCATCAGGCCCTAATATATGCTATAGTATTACAGCACGTCAGCCTGCTGACTGTTCAGGGGTTAGCAGTTGTGGAGCTGTGGCAGAACAGAGGTTCTCCAGACCAGCACTGTTGGCTGGGGACAGCCATTCAAGAAAAATGCGTGTGGGGCTTAAGTCCCAGGCTCTTGTTTGTGAATAACATGCACTACACTCAACAGTCAACTGCACGTTTTTTCTTAGCTTCAGTTAAACCTTAATTCCATTAAGATAGATGGATTCAGATGATATTCCAGTGTTGGAGGAGGACACACAGAGTTATATAATGTGCCATACAGTTTTGCAATTTCATGCTGAATCATATTCTGCTACTTTGATTAATGTAAATATCACTATTCTATGGGCCTGCTTGCCTGGGAAGATACTGGAGATTGAGAAAAACTGCATGTGCCCACTGTAAATAAAAGAAAGTGTTTCCATTGGAGATCTTAAAACTGCAATCATTTAACTCTAACATAAATTTTAATGCTAGCTGAAAATTTCACATAGCAGAAAAAGGAAGTCTCAATAGACATTTGTTCATCTGGTGTCAAAATTGGCAATTTTTGAGA
Organism: Falco peregrinus; assembly: GCF_023634155.1. NCBI lineage: Eukaryota > Metazoa > Chordata > Aves > Falconiformes > Falconidae > Falco > Falco peregrinus. The sequence continues at coordinate 2,567,280 of NC_073730.1, forward strand.
CAGAATGGGGAGAAATAATCCATAAAATTCCATCATTATTAGTTATCATGTGTTGTCAGAAACTGTCACATTGTGATTTACATAATGCTAATGGAATGCCATCATTGATACTGAGGTATCTAATAGCATTACAGCATAGTGCTACGAGTAAATTGCCAAACCTTGCCATCAAACATCAAAATGACAATTTTAATAGTAACATCAGAATTTTAATGCCCTAAAATTAGTCTTCTTTCCAACATTTTTCAGTGTGCTGTCTTATCAAGGAAATCACACTGTAATTAGCTTTCACTATGACTTGTACAATGTCACAGTACAAATATTACCTTAGTCTTCATGCTTACGATGCAATGCGCAATGCTTTAAGCTTTAGATTACTTTTTTTTTTTTTCCTTCCTGTCAATGAAGGCAGTCCTCCACTTCCTGAGAAGCAAATTACTTTTCCATTATAATGCAATGATGCAGGAGAATGGTATTTTCTAACAACAGACAATAAAATGTCTTTCTGAGCAAGAAAAAACAGCTTCCAGTGGGTATCATGATAACAAATTAGTGCCAGAAAGAAATTTGCTGCTAAGGCTCCTGTTTCTGTTGCCTTTCTCAAATCAGTTTTAGTAGCTAGAATTATGCTCGGCTTTGGGAAGCAGTAGAGAGGAGTGGTGATGCATTTGCTCTGGGTAGTAGTTTGATGTTTAGAATTCATTCCGCCTGAGAGTCACCACTTGTCCTTTCCAAACCTTTGCTTAAATTGATGATACCAAAAATATTTAAACATATACCTTGAGCTAAGAACTGCTAAAGGTGATGTTTAATGACAAGCAGAATTGCAAATCAAAGTGGCAGGAAATAAATTTTCCTCCAGCAAAGCTACTGTTTTTTGTTAAGATTTGAAAAACATTGTCACTTGGTTATAAATATGTAGAGGAAATGTTTTCTTGTGACCACTTTCTGTATTTCTAGTAGTTTGACACTTCCACATTCACTTTAAGATACAAAATTCAGGTCTCTTTTATTTCTTCTGCCTGTAATTAATAATTTATAGAGCTTGGAACACAGACTGAAAGCAACTCAGCTGAGAACAATAACATGGCACTAGGGCAAAACAAGTATTCAAAACTGGATTTCCCACAACACAGGTAAATGTCCTTTATTGCCACTCACTGTTGCATCCTAGCCTCTCCCTCTTCCTCTTGAAGTCACTCCCTCCTTCTCTGCCTCTGTCTTTTTTTTAAAAAAAAACAAACCTGAGCGTAGTAATTTGAATGTTTAGAATTTTGAAAATCGAGTTCATTACAGGACATGATATATATATTTTAAAAAAAAATGAGCAATTTTCCACTTGAGAGAGACATGTCTTCATAATTTTTTTATATCCACACATGCCTGTTGCTTAGTCTTACTGTCCCACATTGTCAGCTTTCATATTGATGTGTTCTGGATTACTAAGGGCTAGAAAAAAATTCCATCAATTAAAAGTAACTTTAGAGGTATACCCTGTTTTTAACACCTTTTTTCACATGACATTGACCTTGAGCTAAAGGGATGTCAGTTGTAATCCATCATGCTTGAAGTGGCAATGACCACTGTCCTACTGAAATTTTTACATAACAGCCTGTCCCATTTAGAACCAGTTCAGAAATGGTTGAGCTGGGGACTCTTACACTGGGGTGTGTCTTTCCAACCACAGCAGAAAAACTAGGACAGTGTCTTCTATACCCATACCTGGCAAAGACTGGTCTTTCCAGGTGGCACAGCAAGAAATTAGTTTTGTTTAATAGCACATTTTTATAGCTTCTGAGAAAACTATATGGGAAGTTGAAAAAACAAACAAACCAAAACCCAAATAAAACCACAAAAACAAAGATACCCCTAAATGCAAAATATTTTCTCATCAATAATACATTTTGTTCATCCATAAGATGACTTTCTGATCTGAGAAAATGCCTGAAGAGGTTAATTTTAAAAGGTGTTTTCCCATCTGCGTTTGATTAGTGGGCATATTGCAGAGTTCACAGAGCCTGACTGCACAGTGATCATGAAGATACTTCTACAGGGCGTCAGAAAAATTTCTATTTGTTTTACGTCATCATCTCTTTACAGTTATAATAAAACTAGAGCAGTTTTTTTCTTGCAATTAATCATTGGTAGCAATACTACCAAACTATTCAAGATAGCAGATGCAATACATGTACTTTTTTCCTCCTTAGAAAAAATGTGGATTCTTCTCTATGACTTAAGTATTATAAACACAGGAAGTGCATTTCCTTGTAAAAACAACCTAAATATGCAAGGCTAATGGAAAGTTATTGTCGGTGCTAACTTGAGATAATATCACTCTGTTGTGGCACCATTTAACAATCCTGTGACTGATTAATGTAACAGATGACATGGATCTAAGCGGGAATTGACTGACAACAGTCAGTTGAACAAGACAATGAAATAAAAAATATGTCCTTCTTCATAATGCCACTCTGTAGTTTAGAAACATGCATTTGGAAAACTACATGCCTACATACAAAAGCATCGTTTAGTCAATCTGTAGAATTTAGTTTAACTGCAATAAACTCATTACATAAAAATTTATGACAGTTAATTACAGTTAAGTGCATAAATATTAAATGGAAAAGGCTTGGCTAGGATGAAGTTTTACATGAAAAAAAGCAGAAAGAATCACAAAATATCATAAGACATTGTATAAGAGATGTTTTTGCCTTCTATTTATTCTGCTAGGCTTTTGTCTTAAGAAAAGCAAATGTATTAAAGTGATAACAGTTCTCACCCTTCCTTCCCTTTCCTTTTGTATACACTTCATACAGCAACATTACTGAATGTACATGATTGCACAAAAAAGAAGCATGGATTTTGGGAGGGAGAGGAATAAGAAAAGCACTCAGAAACATATTTTCTAGCTAATGCACTAGAAATTTCTAGCCAAACATGCAGTCACACATGAACACAGTTATGTGCCTTTTGAAAGATCATGTATGATATGTGTAATACTTTAACATCTTGCTTTTTTGGCATATTTCATCCACATGATTTATAAAAAAGTGAAATCATTGCAAATGAAATAATTTACGATTTCATTAAGATGGTAATTTCATTAAATGTTAGTTACTTCTCCCTCCACCCCTGAAAAAATGAAATTAAATGAAATTGTCGGTACCAAATTCTCACCCTGCATAAAATATTATTAGAGTTCAAGAAGCAGCAATGACTATATCACATAAAATACTCTAAAAAATATACCTTGATACACTTGCTGTCACTTCTGGTCCATAAAATATGAATCCACTTTGTGCCTATGAGCTAATAGAAGCGGTGAGGACTTTTAAGCAGCTACCTTTTTTACCCTTATAACTTAATAGACGTTCTACATACATATCCCCATTCAGCAGGCAAAGTACATTTCAGCTCTAAACTCTCATGCTTTGGGATTATGTACTTCATTATATCTTTAAAGTCCTTCTATGCTATTATTCTCCTAATGCTAAATGCGCAATGAACATCCAATTCTGTGTCTTTTTGCCAAGTGCCCTCTCTCTCCTCTTTCAAATAATTCATTAAACCCACATCTTCCAGGAATCCTTCCTACTTTGTTTTTTCTAATCATTAATCTCTTCATGCCTTTCACTACTTTAAATCCTGTTCAAATCCCCATTCCCTCCCTAGCATTAGATGAAGTAGACTTCTTGTAGCTTTGATCAAGGATAAAATGTAAATCCCTCACCATGTGGAGCCTTTCTTGAAACAACCAGGGGAAAAAAAAAAAAAAAAAAAAAAAAAAAAAAAAGAGGTAGTTTTTCTCATAACTTGCAAAGTGAAAATATTTGGTCAGAGGAGTTCAGGTAGATAGAACGACCCTTGCTGACCTTTGCTGATGCCTTCCCCAGCCATGGTTTCATGGGGGAAATATTTATTCTTAGCATAATATTTATTATCTATCAAACAATGCGTGATTTGGCATCGCAAATTCTTCAAGAAGTGCATTGATTGGAGCAGTATATTGGTTTACTTCCTTGTTATATGCCCAGGTTTTTCCATGCACGTACCTATCATTACAGCCAAAATTCTGTTACAACTCAAACTTTTGTTACAAGCAAAATGGTACAAATTTTATTTGTAGACCTAAAAAAATATTTTAGCCCAATTAATGTTCAGACTGTCTAAACAAAATTCAGCAGCTTTTATTTGTACTTCAATTACAATACAATATATTAGTTATTAGTACAATTAAAGCTTATATGCAGAAACTTCCTGGTGTCTGCCTCTTTTCTCTGGTGTTAGGGTCACTCTTCCAGCGCTCCTTAGAACCCAAGGGCCACCATTTTCATCTTCCTCTAGGAGGATTCAGTAGGACAGGACATGGAGGTTATGAGTAATCAGAGTAACAAACTCTTCTCTGTGAGGAAGTATGATGGTGGGGGTGGTGTTTTCCTCCTCCTCACCTATGGGTATGCTTGGATTGAGACAATTTTTTTACACAATCTGCTTCCTTTTCATTGACATACACCTAAAGTTTGAAAGTTGTAAAGTAGTCTCCCTCAGTCCAATTAACCCAGGGGGCTATTATTTATTACTCAGTGACAACCTAGTTTTGCCTGACTGTTGTTGTATGCGGTATTGGCAGAGCTGAAATAACAGTAGTTAGGCAATAGCTGCTAGACCATACACAAATGTTACTGCAGCTAAAAAATACTAAAACCAGCTCAGCTGAAGGCAAGCCCCGACAACCCCAACATCTGCATTGTCAGGTCAGTACAAAACCTGTTACTTCTTATTAGTCAGAGAAAAAATCAGAATCACCAGGCTATGTCCTAACCACTTGCCAATCATATAGTGATGGAAAAAAGAGGATTTACACACCACTCTTGACAATAGTAATGGGATGCGTAAGTTTGGATCTATGTCTATTTTGCTTGTATACATGATCCTCTGGTATCTAGGACACATCTTCCCAACCATATATGAGGGATACAGTAACTTTGAAGATGTCACGTCCTTACTGTGCGTCTCTCATTTCTTCCACAGGATTCTCCTTTCCACAGCAATTTGAGAGGGAGACAGCTATACTTTGCATTGGAACATTTATCAGGTGAGTAGTTCAAGTGAGCATGGTCCTGCTCCGCTGCAGTCTGTTCCTTGACAAGCCAAAGTCAGTGGCATTGACTAAAGAAGTCCACGTCCTTCACACCTTGTTGTATCACTGAGCCAAATGTAAGGAGATCAGGTCCAACAGTGAAATGCAATAAAACAATATTAAATAAAAGTTGTAATAAGCTGGGCATGTTTGAGCCTCATTTATGGAACATAGGCAAAAAAAATGGGACAGATTACTATATTTTCTCTCAAATACTATGACTGTAAAATGACAAATGTCATTGACTTTTAACCCAGAATGGGAATTCATGTCATCCCTTTCACACTGAAAAACAGTGTTGCTTCTTCCACTAGATACTGTTCCTTCTCCCTTCATGGTGCTCTCATTTGAATAATCTTGTTCACGTGCAGCCCTCTTTTTGTTTTAATCTCCTCAATGCAGGATACTAGCAATCTCTCCCCTCTGGTGATGTAATCACCCTGAACTATCTCTTATGGCAAGCTCAACAGCAAGGTTATTGTTTGCGTATTTGGTGGATTTGATGCTATACTAATGCTAAATGCTATTCAAAATTTTTTTTTTTTTAACATACTTCAGTCTTTTATATAGGACAACCTTCATTTCAAATGGCAGTGTATTTTTATTTCCATACCCTTAGGTATATCTACAAATAATTACTAAATTACTATCAGTGGCAAGATACAAAGGCAGCACATACTGTTGACAATAGCTTCAAAATTTACAAGTTTTCACTTTAGGAACTCCTTAAGCTTCTCTTAGCTTTTTATACTACATAGGAAATGTTTAGTATAACTCATTTCTTGGATTTCTTTTTCTAAATTTCTATTTTTTTTTCTAAATTTCTAAAATTTCTTATACCTTATATGTTCCCATGAGAAATCTCAAAGCCTTTGTGTTTAGTGATGTTTCCAGTCTGTCCTAGTTACAACTGAACATCACCAAAATTACAGCTGTTTTTCTTAAAATGTTCCCTGATATTTTCTCTCCTTTGATTTTGTACCACTTAAATTTTACCGCTGTTTTTTGTACAAGCCTATTAAGAAAGAGAAAATTGCTCTGTTTGTGACCCCAGGACCTATGATATTCTATTAATGACCTCCATCTTTATCAAATCACTTCAAAAGCTGAATATCGCAAAGCTTTAATATATAACATAGTATGTTTTAGAAGCTTCTTTTGCCACTGAAGCTCCATAAGCGGCTCTATACAGAAATCACTGGTGGGGCTCCTTAGGGCACCTGCTCTGTTCTGACTGATTACCCTGTCTGCCTCACAGCAGTGGTCAGATCTACTCCTGAGGTCAATGGATGGACCCAGGAATCTCCTGGACGTGGTTCGTTTTGTGTCACAGCTAAATCTGAAGCCTACATAATGCCAAATAGCTTCAAATATGTAAATTTGTATTGAACACTGAACCTCCACATGTGAAATATCTGTTGAACCCTCAGAGAGTATTAGACTCTGGTAATTGCAGGTTCTCACAACTGGGAGCATTTTGCTCTTTTCATTTTTTCCTTTTACAGTACCCCATCAGAACTAGCCTGGCTGCTCAACCTTCTTCTAACTCCTCTTATCTTCATTCTCTTGGGATATTTGTTTTGAAATAACGATTATATACAAATTCTTGGTAAAAATGTCCTGGTCTAATATTATGGTCTATTAAACTCAAACTCAGTATTTTTATTTCTTAATTCTTCTTCTAGGGTAATGTTTATTACTACTAATCATAGGGGAAACATCAAGCAGTGCAAACCAAGTATTAGCATTAACATAATTGTATCTTGCCATCAGTTGAGAACAAAACCATCTTTTGGTATCTGCCAGTCTTTCACAGTTCCATTCATTGTTGAAAGACAAATTTAATTCTTCATCTTTTCCAACTTATGACCTTTCCTAGCACGTACATTTGAATTCTTCAGTGCACTTTTCGCATCACTATACAAACATAACAAAAACTTCATCAGAGGCTCATTACCACATAATAACTATTAATATGAAAAATAAGGAAGTATTAACAATCCCAGATCTTGCCAAACAACACCCTTGTCAGAGAACAAAACTTAGTGGAGAAGGCATCTACAGTTGTACAAAATAAATATCTTTTCTTGCTCTTAAAGATTTCCCTTAGAAATATCCAAAGTATTTCTTCTTTTCTTGGGAATAAGCTGTTCAACAAGTAAAGTTTTCTGCCAGGAGCCAGGGAGCCAAATTTCCATTCCTCTGCCATTTTCCTGCTGTATCATCTGAATAAGTAATTTCATTGTGTTTCCTTTAAGGAAGAAAAAACTAGTTCAGTTTAAGGCTGAGAACAGAGTATGAGAAATAAGGAATTCAAGAAAGAACTAGAAAAAGACAGACCTAATTTTTCAGTGCAGGGATGAATTTGGGGTCAAGTTACATGCTGTAAGTTGCAGAAGTTTTATTGTATCATGTTTCTGGACCTGGCTGATAATTTTAGCTTTTTGTTCTGTACAGAGAGCTCAACCACAATTCCTCCTTTGCTCCTGATAGTAAAAAGAGACAAATCTTTCCCGCCTTTTCCTGAATATGACGTATTGCTTTAGTTCATACTGCCCCCATTATTCTTGCTAGCACACTCAGCAAGAAGCTAAAATACTATTTTTCTTTGTTGATTCATCTCAGCAAAAGAACATCTAGTATGGCCTGCAACTGAGATACAGGGCAGGCTGAAGGGGGCTATGCAGAGCAGTCTCATTAGGCATTGACCACATTCTGGCCCTTATTTTTGTTTCCTTTCTACACTAAGGATTGCGTGAGCAATAATAATAATTATGTTGGTTTTTTGCATGTGAGCCAATACTTACATGCAAAACCTGCATCACAGTGTTGTTATTTTTCTGTCTAGCCCTGGAAATTACTATCTCATTAAAGAAAGGAATTGTCTTGTTAATTGCACAGGAATAGGCCTCAAAACCAAACCTGAATGATCAATTTAATGTCCCAGCTTCACCCATTTTCCCCATTGTTTAATATTAAAGCTATTTGTGTGGAAGGAAAGAAAGTGTTTCCCTCTTTATTGAATCCTGCTTTTCCTACTACAAAATCTTGCAAGAAAAAAACAGGTTTTCTATGGGCAGTATCAGTCTGTTGGCATAAGAAAAATGAAAATAAAAAGGGAGATAATGGTAGCGGTTTGACATAAAAAAAATTCTATAACTGTGCTGAAGATAAGGGTCTGAAGCCTTTCTGAAAACACCCCTCAGGTAGGTGATGTCTTGACTGCATCTGCCCCAGTCTAACACATTAGAAGACACTAGTGTGTCCTGGGAAAATGATAAAGCAGAGATAACTGCAATGGTGACACTTGCCCAACCAAATTGGAAAGAAACAGATGCAGAGGACTGTTAACAATTTTAAGCCCTTGTAACACTTTTGAGGGAGGACGTGAGACAGCGATATTGATCCAGATAGAAAGCTGGTGACATAATGAAATAATGAAAACAGTAAATTTTGTTGGGGAACATCCATACATGGATTTCCAACATCGTTTTAGTGTCTGAGCCTGCAGTGGGACTGTTCCGTTCAGGGGCCAGGCCACGAGCAAGGATTGGACACACTGAGCAGTTGGATGTGAATGCCTGGTCCTCTGGGTCCATGATGCTGATCCTAACTTGGCTGGAGCAGTAGAGCCTGGGGCTATGTGTGAACTGTGTGAATGCTGAGGCACAGACATCTCAGAACAGAAATTGTTAGGCACCTGCAGTAACCCATTCTACTTCACAAACTTTAAATGATTAGCTCTTACATCAGTTTCCACCATGACAAAACTAAAAATCCTTGTTTAAACAGTGATGAGTCTGATAATTAAGGAGAAGGGATATAATAATACGTGTGAATATTGAAAGGATTAAGTAGTTATGTACAAAAGTTGAAAGTTTTAACAACCATGAAAATCTCTTTTAGAAGGGTAATAGAGGCACTGCTGTGCAAGTAGAATCTCTGAGTTCATAGTCTGTAGTGTCTGCTGCAAACCTTATCTTGACCATCTGCCACCACGAATCGGACTATAATTGGCACTTCAGCTTGGAGGGAAACATACTCCAGACCTGAGATTACTCCTGGATAGAAAGCACCTAAAAGTTTACCTGCACACAATTCATTTGTAATTGTTTACCTCTGAGGAAAACGAGATTAAGAATTATGCTATTGTTTTAGCAAATCACTGAATTAGCTCTAGATAAACCAGTGAAACAAATTCAGATTATATTGAACTAGCAGGTTCTTTCCTAGCAGCAGTATTGTGGCAGCTAACTAGGAGGGCAGGCAGAACAGACTTTCTTTCTGCTAACTGCTCCAGGGTCTTACCTCTAGGAGCATCAGAAATTCTTCAAACAGCATAATGATTCACCATTGTTTTGGTTGCATTTTCTGTGATTGGGCTCTGGAGCTCAACGGTATAAGTGAAAAGGTTCTTTGACTCCATAATTAGCACACTATGTCTAGCTTATATAACAATTTCCTACTCACATTGTAAAAGACTGCATTAATCTTTCAGCGTGAGAGGTATTTACTGCACCTGTATTTTATTTAATTTATTCCCTATAATGCAGTTGTGCCTATTCACAAAAATGTGGTATTTTAATCACACAGATAACAGATGTGGCTTCTAGATTGTAATTTTTTTAGTTACTTACCTTTGTTGCCTTCTTTCTGTCAGCTTTAGGTCCTAATTTGTTACAACAGAATTGACAATTTTTTGATGGGAGGTTTGTCTGGTTCTTGGGAGATCTTGGGGATTTTTTTTGTTGTTCTTTTTTCCATAAAAAAGTAAATGTTTTAAAGACAAAAAAAAATGTGCACAAACCTTTAGGAAAGAGATGGCCTGACAGGAACTGAAATTCAGCAGCTTCCTTCAGGGAAGATGTATGTCATATGCATTCCATCTTGTGAGTTTATCTGTGTTATAATACACAGTGGAAAAAAAGGAAATAAAATGTGTTTTTTTTCTTTCAAAGTGGGTTTGATTGGGGGAGGGGGGGGGGGGGGCGGGAATCCTGAAACACATTCATTCTTTCTACATATAGAATACAAAGCAAAAAAAAAATATCAGATAGGAGTTGACTAAGAACCCATCCAATTATTGCTATGCCATGATTGCATTTCTATTGTTTTTCCTACAACATATTGTTTACAGGTTTTCAACTTATGTATTTATTTGGGTGTTGGGTATTATTTGAGACAAAAGGTGAATTGGGATGAAAATACTAGCATGAGACTACATTGCTTCCACAAAAGCAGAAAATTGAAATATTACAGTTTTATCCTTTTACAAGCTCTGTTCTTTTGGGATTACTTTCCCTGGACAGAAATAAGGCAGTTCCTCAGCTAATGAAAAAAGATTCACTTTAGAGGTGTGGCAAACGCTGAAGAATTGCACAACACATTTTAAATTTTCTTTACTTAAACTTCTTGAAAAATATCAAAATCACATCTGATAATATACTACAGTCTGCTTTTGTCATCTAGGGAAAAAAACTCTATATATTTTTTTTGTTGCTTTCTGGAAAGAAAGTATTTGTGGGGAAAAAATACCTGATATTTTTCATTGTTTTATTTCTCCATATTTTGAATGGCATTTTGGGGCTGAATTAACATAAAAACTTCATGAAAGACTACTGGAATAAATTGATTGTGTCTTGTTCACTAAGGGTACTTATTTTCCCAAAAGGATGTCCTGACATTTATAATCAAACAAAGCTTTAAAAAATCAAGAAAACAAAAACCTAAGAACAAAAAAGTAAGGTTTTCCTAATGGAGATTCTTACCTTTGAGTGGAGGCAGTAGAGATTTACAATTCATAAATGCATATTGATGCCCTAAAAGTTTATTGTAAAAGAAAAGGAATGGGAGGTAGGAAACAATGAGGACTGAGAGGTTTGATTGTATTTAATTTTGTTTTGGCACGTCTGGAATACAGAAAAGATACTAAACATCTAAAGCATACAAGAATAAATTCCAGTGAAGAGAAGATCAGAAAGAGAAAATAGCATACAAGCTTCCAATCTAGATTAAGACATTTTATTATTTTATTTTATTTATGAGTTTTTTGTTGTTGGGTTTTGTTGTTTGTTTTTTTTTTTTTTTAAGCACAGCTCTTGAGGGAATATATTATAGTCTGTGCTACTTTTCAAATAAGTGAATTTCTGTATTTGAACTCAATACTTTATCATGCTACCATGAACAAACAGATAATTTTGAATGGTGTGGAAGTATAAGCAAACAATTCCTAAATAATTACTGCCAAGTCCACTTTGCTGCCAAATGTTAATCTTGACCAAAGAGATGTGATTAAGAAAAGGCAATTAAAAAATCCAGCAATGTAGGTTAATATTAATAGGGGAAATACCAGTATAGTTGTTAACACTACTGAAGCTTTTTAGGCACTGTATCGGGGGGGGGGGGGGGGGGGGCGGGGAATCCCAGGAGGAATATCCATCTTAACAACGGTCATGAGTGAGTGTGCTGACAGGATTTTCAATATCAATAATGTAATTCTCTATCTAGTTCAAGATTTCCATTTTAATGCAACAGCTATTAAGGAGAGAGGTGTGTGCCTACTGCCCCGATAGATGTGCCCCTACTCATCTATCAGGGGCAATAGTTCCTCAGAGCTGTGGTGGGGGAGCAGAAGCAGGCATGAAGCAGCAGGATCAACCTGCTCCTCCTCACACCCTTTGCCTGCACCTGCAGGATCAAGGAGATACTCCCTCAGCCTTGACCTTCACACCCAGAGCCTTGTAGTCACTTCTGATGCACTCAGGGTCCTTCCACTGGCAGAACCCTCTACAGAAACAGAGCTAGAGAAGGAGATTTCCATGTGTTACCAAAAGCAAGGAGCTTCCACCCTCCCATATCTCAGGAGTTGTCACTTGTCATCTGTCCCCTGCCTTCCTCTGTCTTAGTAAGACAGGGTTCGGGTTCCCAGCCCTGTTGTATTTCTGCAAAGACCCTGTTGGTCTTCTTGTTCATCCTCTCCAGTGATCACCTCACAGCTCCTTCACCTGCTGCCTCAGGACCCCAGTTAGAGCACACCTCCCAGGGATGAAGCCATCAGTGTCCCCAGTGAAGCTAGCCAGCACACCCTGCAGCCAGGGCCGGGACATCCACCTCCTCTCTCAGGAGCTCTTTTGTTTCAAGGTCAGCGATGAGCTGAGGACACTGCATCTCCAGCTCACGCTGGCCACAACACATGGCACATCCCTGTGCTACGCAGCATCCAGTGGAGCAGGTGAGGCTGTTCCTACCTAGCCAGCAATGAGCAAGGCTCTCCGCTCGCTCGGCACACCACAGGAGCAAGCCCTCACCCCCAGCCTGCAAACCTGCAACAACTGCTGTGGCTCTGAGTGCTGCTCCCACACTTAATAATCAGACTTAATCAGATCTTTCTACAATATTGCATGTGAGATACCTATGATATTAATCAATGTTTAACAAAGCAAAATGTGCTGCTTACTGAATACGAATACTTGCACAGAAAGGTTTAGCATTTGTTTAGTGAGCTTAATTAAAAAGCCCTACTGCACGTGAGTAGTGTCTTTTTGAGGAACTAAACTCCTTGATAAAGAAATAAACTGTTTTCCCTCACTTAGAGCTTCCTTTTCTTTGTTAATGATGAGTGGTTTCAAAGATCAAAAGGTAAATTCTCATCTGCTGTCTTAATTTAAAACTATTTTAACATTCTTATATACCCGGGAGTTTTGCAAGGCTTCATTTTTTTTGTCTCAATAGTCAACGAACAAACTTAAGGTAATTAACCAAAGTTAGATATCTCAGAAACAGCCACAGTCCTTTCATTTAGCAAAGGAACATGAAAATTTACATAGGAAAGACCACATTCACTAATGAGTAAACTGCTTTGTCTACTGTTTAACACAACTTATTAACTTCAATGAAGGTCAAGCTTGAAGGTAGGAGGTGTAGTGAATTTACATTTAATCATGTAGAATTAAAAAAATAGAACGCATAATCAATAATCAAATGATGGGGAACAAAACTCTTCTGATGGAACTACATTTGACAACATTTTCCCATAGCTGTAGCTAAGAAAGATCCTAAACTTCTCTAAACAAAGACACACTGGTTACACTAAGCAAAAAGTTTCTGAGTCTTTCTTGACCTTGCAGTTTCTAGTATTATTTGCATGTAATGTTCTGTATAAATACAAACCCTACGCCTGTCTATGCCAGGTCTGTGATAGGCAACAAAACCAAACCAAAAAATCTTTTCATGTCATGTGAATGAGTTGCCCCATTAGTGTCAGCTGTCTGACTCTTTTATTTGAGGAATAAAGTTATAAGATATTAATGTCCAGGATTAAAGGGAATAATGTACTTGGTATTAAAAAAAATCCAAAAAGTTATGGGGTAAATGAGAAACTAAAACCCAGTAAGATTTATGTTGACAAAGGGGGTTACCATGAGTTTACACAAACAGTCATGGCTGTAATTTCTATATCTCGTTAAGAACATTTCAAAAAAGCCTTTTTGGAGATACAGATGACTTCTCTAAGGTGAAAGAAAATAAAAAATCTGAAACTGTAAATGATACAAACTGAAAAACTGCAAAATAAACTACCCTTTAAAATGTTCTAAATACTGACACACATATTACTATAAAGTCATAATAAAATAATAAAAAATAATATAGCACTGCAGTAAAATAAATTAGTTTAAATCTATATAAATACCCTATATTTAAATATTATTGAAAGAACTTTTAGATTTATCATAGCTTACCTTTCCCCAGTGATGGGTAAGTAACTATTTGTTTTTACATTATGGAGTCTTGCTATGAGGAAAAAAACACCTTTGAATTCTCAAATATTCCTGGAATGGAAAATTATTTTAACTGAGCTTAATTGGTTTTCTTTTTTTAGCTTAAGCTACTAGCAGCATTTGGGGCTTACTTTTTCTTTTCATTAGGAAAAAGAATTTGACAGTCAGGTATTTGGCATGAGTCCATTCAATTAAAAATAATGTACAGAAATTCTATTTGTCTTAACACCAGAATAAAATAATACTAAATAGTTCTATGCAAAATTTGAAGTATTTTCCACAGTCCTTGTTATGCCATCAATTACCTGTACGGAAGATGACTAGGAACCCAAAAGGATTTTATGACCCACTGGTCAAATTTAAACTTGCTTCATGTTAACCAGCACCCTCATGAAAGGCAAGGGAGAGTCAAACTCACCGGCTCAAACCTCGGTCCAAAGCCAACTAAAGACAGAATATTTTCTGTCTCTGTAGTGGACCTGGAAAATGCTTCCTATAATCGTACTGCAGGAGACTCTAAATGTCTAGTATTTTACACAATGTTTATCCTGAAAGCAGTATGCCTGCAGGTGAAGCTAGAGACGATGGACAAGTCTGTGGCTTCATTTTCTACACAGCTGCATTATGGCAGGTACAAACTCACAGGGATGCTTTTTCCCAAAGAACTTCTATAGGACATGCACACTGCACTAAAACTAAAAGTGAGTAATCATTACTATTATTTTTGCTGCTATCAAAATGTGGCCTAGTTAAATTTCTTCAGGAATTTCATCCAAGCTGGAATCTGAACCAAGAAGTATAATTTTTCACTTTTTGCCACATCAGTGTACCCCTCCCTCCCTAACAGCTATTTCAGATGACCGAGACTATTTTGGAGACATTCAGATTACTAGAAATCAGTAATGACTCCCAGTTTTATTGATTACAGCAGTAGTAGCTTTTATTTTTTTATTTTTCTTTTTTCTTTTTCTTTTTCTTTTTTTTTTTTCCCTCAGAAAGCTAACTATCCTTTCACAGCATGTTCACATTAATTTCTGTATTTTATTGTCAGGGTCCTTTCTTGATGATGAATGTTTCTTACCTTGTAAGCTTCCTGAGCAAAAAGGCTAAATAAATAGGGATGGATATATTCTCTTGGTGCTACCTTCAGTCCCAAAGCTGTACTGAAGAGTAGGAAATTTCAAACATAGACAGCTAATCTCTTCCTGCCCCCTTAAGGACAACTAAAAATAGACCAGTCAAGCTCTGATTTATATTTGATTCAAAATGATAAATCATAATGCAGACAGCTCTAACCCTATACAGCCCCCGCTACAGTTAGGAGAGCCTCCTTCACCGATTAAAACAGAACACTTTAGCCCATTGTTGCTGAAAACAGTGCAATTATTAACCACCTTTCACTGGCTGATTTTGGCCACAGGACCGGAGCAAGCCGATGAAGGAGTGCTGGGAAGTCAACACCTTCAGGCAGTCAGGTCAATTACAGTACGTGTTGCTTGGAAGATATATTTTATTTTCTTGGTCACATAGCTGAAAAATACTGATTTATCCTTATATTATTCTAGTGTATCTCAAATGCCGCCCAGCGTGACAATATCTTCCTTCTCATACCATAGGAAGAGATCTGTAAAAATCCATGGACTTCAGGCCACCCATAGAACACAGATGTTCACTCCTTGTAGGCCACGTTACAAGAAGCATCAACAGGCAGATTGTACAAATTCTGACACAGCGCTAGCTCCCAAAAATAGCACCCTTTTTTTTTTTTTTTTTGCATGTGAAAGGTATCTCTAAATGCCTTCTATCAATCTGCTGCCTAATATTTTTTCTTAATGTTCCCCATTCTTGTATCAAGACAATTGCATTTTTCTGTTTATCTAACTTCTTTAATCCTATTCCTCTTCCTCCTCCCCGCCCCCCCCCCCCCCTTTTTTTTTCCTGTTTTTCTAGCTGAAAAGGTTGGTTTCTTTGATTCATCTATATGGAAATGATTCAGTATCATTGTCAACTCCTATCATTCTTCACTTTTACTGTCGCTTTCCAAGAAGGGAAATCACTGTATTTCAGATTCATGTGTTAGCATCGTGGCATAACCCTCCAGTTATGCAGGCAAATGACTATGCCCTGGCCAGAGTTTTAGCTACCTGAGCAGACCATGGGAAGCTACTGCAGCTGATATAAAAATTGCTGGGTACAGCAGATAAGAGAGAGAGAAGCTCACAGGAGTTACAGAGAGCACCATGGATAGTCAGATATCCTGGGTGGTGGAGGAGGGCTATGTATGGGAGTGACAGACAAGTTCACAGGTAACTTGCGGGTGGGGGCATTGGGAACCCTTCAGGGGTAAAATCTTGCAAGGCCAACAGCTCCTGGGTAACTGTCCCAGTCACACCATACAAGGCCAAGATGACCTTGCTAAGAGCATCGTTCATACCAAATGTCAATGTACCAAAACTGAGATTGAATGGGAAAAAGTAGTTAGGGGCATGATACAGGAGACAGAGGTGGAGAAAGGGAGAGATGAAAATCAATGAGAGGAAGACAAAGCATGGGTAAATGGAGAGAAGAGGGATGGGAGGGGCTCGTGCCACGTGGGCATGCACAGGTCAACATGCTTGTCTGGCTGAGCCCTGCACCTCATCACTGCAATCCACCCTGTCTTCTCATTAAATGCCATTCCTAATACTATATATATATATATATATATATAAACACTATATATTTCTATTTATAGTTCCTGTGTGACTTCACTTTCTACCTGGAGAGGTGGGGAGAGGTCTCAGTGCCAGATCCACAGGTCTGGGTACCAGCAGCTGGTGGGACTGGGGTGTGGGTATGTTTCCCCAGTGAACTTCAGTCATCTGTGTCTGTGTGCATGCATGTGCTGGCATGTTTGAGCATCTTGGTGGATTACATGTTCATCCTTGAACCTGGTCAGACCTGCAAAGATGAACAGCGACAGCCACCTCCATTGGGCTGGAACAGGATATTTTACTACTCTGAATCAATTGTAAACCATCAGCAAACCATTCATTTCCTTTTTCAGATAATGAATGAACATTCGGAACACCAGAGATTTCAGCATAGCTCTTTGGAGGCTTTCACCGATAACCTGTTACATTACAAAAAATATTTAAAATCTGTCTGTATGCTTTCTCTGACACTTCTGTAAGAAATTCAAGCAAGTTTTTTTAAAGTTCGGTGCTTCATTAGCACTCAACACTCAATGCCTTACTGAAATGGATGGCTTGAGACTGCATGTGGTTAACAAATATAAAGGCCTATCGGTTTTAGATATTTAGAATACGTATCTGCCAGATTTGTGGCCAAAGATTTGATTTAAGGAAATAACATATAGGTTTTTTTCCATCTAAGACATAAATGCCTATGTACTTCAGAGCACTTTTCCTCTTAATAGCCCTTTGGCAGAGGGCATGCTCTCTCTTAAGTGAAACCTATTATCTCTAAAGCAAAGGCAATAGACTTTAATCAGGTTACTGCATATCACAAAGAGGTTAAGGAAAATAAATTGAAGCTCTTAACTGAAAATATATTTTTAAAAATATGTAAGAAGGTTGAATTTCCTAAGGTTGTCTTGTATATTAAAGAAGCATGGAGAACACTTAAAGTGAATTCTACTTTAAAATGCTTTCAGAGTCTGGAATGTTTGACTGTTACAGAACATTAATAGAATGAATAAATAACAGCAACAATTACAAATAATCCTTCATCCAGCAGTGGATCTTGATGTACTTAACATCATGTTTCAGAATGATCCATGAAAATTGCTTAGATGCTTAGATTGGTGCCATTGTGGTTCTGCTGGTTAATAAATATTAAAAATAAATATTAAAAATAAAACCCAACAAACCAAAGAAAGGACCAACTTTATTCGCAAATGTTTGTGGCTAAAAAGAAAGACTAAAATAACAAGTCAGTTTTCACTTTCCAAGTATGTACTTACCTCAAATACACAAACTTATACACATAGGTCATAACATTTGTCTGAACATTTTTTTTACTCTATGTATAGAACTGTGTAGAACTGTCAAGCTTTAGAAAATATAGCCCCAAAAGTTTGAGTGCTGAAACCTGAGGAAACTTACAGAAGCATCAAAACCCTAAATTACCTTTTCCAATGCAGATCTGTGAAAGCGTATTTCAAAAAAATACCAAATGTGAAGGATTTAAATTTTTTGTTACTATGTAACCACTTTGCTCTGCTTACTAGAAAATTAAGGATATTGCCAAGCTATCCTTGTGCTGTTGAAAAAGATTTAGCTGCAAATCTGAGTGGTTCTTTTTTCTTTTTTTTTTTTCTTGCTATCTAAAGAAAGCAGTCACCAAGTGTAACTTCTAAAGGAAAACTGTAAGATAATCAAGAAAATTAGACCTTTAGGCTTTCAGAAAAGAAAAATAAACTTGAAGACATGTCCTCTGAAGTCCTATACAGCCACCGAAAGTCAAACCTGTTTGGAAACAGGTGCGGGTTTGCACATGGCTTGTACTATATGCAAACATGTGGTGTAGTTCTCTGTACAACCTTCCCCTGAAAAGGAAATACACGGGTAAATTTCCTTTTTACTATCCATGTTTAAAAATAATATTTTCTATTTGTTCCTGAAGAAAGTCTAGTGCTTAGACAAGGAACAAGTTATGGTCAGAATTAAATATGTAGATATAATTTTATGATTAAAAATAGTCTGCTTCAAAATCTACAGCAAAAATCAAGGCCAGCGTTGCGTTCCGTTTTCTCGGCATATTAGTCTATTAGCTTAGCTCTCTTTTGCTGAGAGGCCTAAAAAGATAATTTTCAATTTTTTAATTAAAACTCACAAGCCACTTCCAACAGGAATGGGTGGGGAGTTTTTAAGCTTTAGATAGAAGGGAAAAAAAGTAAAGAATTCTGTTGAGCACATTCCCTTCAGTGCCCAGCACTGCTACAGAATTCTGACCCTTCAGGCACAGGAGCATACAAAGATAGTGCTGTGATACTCTTTAATGCTATTATCTACTCAACCCAATGAAGCATGTTTTGCTATTTATTTCAAGCAGAAGGAAAAGTGATGCTACAGATATTCTTTTTTTTTTTTTTTTGGCAGTGCTTTTTATTGCACTACAGCTGCAATACTAAAATACTGCATTCTTCCTCTCCCCACGATGCTAAACCCCAGGAGAATTGGTTATTAACTCTAAATGAGTATTGCAGGACTGCCTTAAAAGATTTCTGCTCTTAAATGTTGAGGTGGAATGAAAACGGAGTGCTCCTGGGTGCCAAGAATTCCCACACAGCTGTGCTGCGACTAGACCAATGAGCGTGTTAGCTCTGAAGGTGTGTAGGGGGGATGCTATGACTTACATTTTGGCTTCAGTTCACACAATATATATTTCCTGAGTCAGTAATATTACCTGCAATAACCAAATTTTGTTTTCATTTTAAGACTGAGATTATGAAAAAAACATCCTGTTACAATTTTTACTTGAAATCACATATTTGTCCCTGGTAAAGTTTGAGGGAAATGAACAAAAGCCCATAAACTTTGAAACTCATTTCATGTTCACTGAGAAATTGATATATTTTCTTGTAGTTCTGAAATAAGTATAGAGCAAACTTAGTGTTTATTGCATGACTTGAAATTAGATTCGTTTTTGAAAGTTTTATTACAAAAAAATGTGCATTGCTATTTACAATACAATTGCTAAAATTCCTGGGAATAACAGATTGTCATTTTACAAGATTTTCTGAAAAGGCAATGACAGCACCAGAACTCTGCATGAGGCACAGCATCTCTACAGTCTGTATGCATCAATAGGGATTGAAATAAAATGTCTTCAGTTCACACAGAATGCAAATGCATTGTCTTCTTGATGGCATGGCATTCCTGATTTGAAAATTCATATGGTCCCATGTAGACACTTCATCCATGCTCGTGAAGTACCTTATTAACTCATTGTTCAGCAGTAATGTTTTTCCCTTTTTGTTGCACAAAGCCCAAGCATCATACCTGCATTATAATCCAATTGGTCTTCAAGTAATACTACAGGAGGAAGACATCTTAATCTTGGATAATGTTGTTGCACATGCTAGCGCTAGCTAATGAACGAACGTAATAAAACATGGCTATCCACAAGGAAGGACAATTTAGGTATCATTAAAACATTTCATTAAATACAGTAATTTTGGTTAGTTTTTATCAGATTATAAAAATAATATATATATTTACTATATCCATATGCAATTTAATGAAAGTAATCCAAACAACAGAGAAACAGACAGCATGTTCTTCAAAAGGAATGTTTTGAACTTTTCCCAGTAGAACTGAAAATGGTCATTGAAACTAGCACACTGTATATTTTGACAAAAATATCAATGCAATTAAAGAATTTTTATCAGAACTGATTGGACCAGCTCTCATTGTTGTCTGCATTCAACCCCAATGCCATTTGCTCCTAAAGTCACTAACAAGTGCAGGATAATATTAAATGTGACTATTACTAAAAAGAAATCTTGCAACTGTATTTTTCCTCTTTGCTTCCATGAATGTTTCTTTATTATCTACTACTTTTTGTTAGTATGATATAATTTTCTGGTGCAAACACATTCTTGTCACGTGTGTATAATCCCTCCCTAGCACTGGCTTCCAGTTGCAGTCACACAATTCTGGGGAAATCCAGGTAATTCTTTTCTCTTCTTGCATAGCAAAGCTAACATCATTTGGCATGATTTACCTCTTCTAATTTTTTTTCTGCAATTGTAAAATTCACTTTTATAACATACATCAAAAATATCAAGTGAGCAGTCAAGTATCACAAAAGTAGAAAACTGTCCAAAGACCACAATTAATTTCTGTTAATAATTGTTAAAAGACTCTCTGGAAAAATTTGCATTGATATTTTTTAGAAAGCTATGTATAGGTATCTGCGTTTCTCTGTGTTCTAAGCATAATAATGGTAATTTCAAACAGGAAAATGTGATTAAAAAAAAAAAAAAACAAACCAACAACCCAAGCCCTGAGTGTTTCACTAGGTGGTCAAACAGTATGTGTAATTTTCAGACTGCAATAGTATTCCCTTAAGCAAGCGCCACCCACCTTGCACCAGTTTCACCTACCAGGAAGAACAAATGCCAGATGCAATACAAAAGAAAACGTAGCATGGAAGTCCTCACTTACTAAATGAAACAGGTTTTTTATATCTTATTAAACAGGAAATGGGTTAGCAATGTTTCAGTATTTGTTAATCCTGGGTTTATATAAACTATGTCAGCATCAACATGGAAACAAAAGTAACCTCCTTGGAGTGACGCTGCTGCTTCACGTTACTGTGTGAAACGCGGGGCCCTTTTCGAGTGGCTGGCTAAATGTCTCTGCCACTGAGAATGACAGAAGTGAAGGCAAGTTAGAACTTCCTCTCCTTGGAGACTGAAACCAGCATCCTTTGTAATTAAAATCTTTCTACCACACACTCTTTCACCAAAAAGAAGCATACCCTGCAATCAGAGCCTTAAAAAAAACAACATCAGAGTATTTTTTTTAGTCAAAATTGCATGCCAGGTTGAATATATATTTGATTAATTACTTGTATTTATAGGGTTTGATGCTTTTGATTTGGATAGGGCTTTTTATATCTGCATTTGTATTTTCAATGCCTTATTAGTTTCTCTGTTTGGTACACAAACAGAAAAAACATGGATTTCCAAGCTAGATTATTTATTTTACTTAAAGAAAAGAACCCAACAATAAAGAGACAACAAGTGAAGGAAGATTTATCTACTGCTTTTAGTGGATCCATTCTGATTTACCTGATGCCTCTGTGGCAAAGAAAGGATGGTTGCTAATAAGTGAATATTCTTTGAGGCTTTTTGCCCGTTCACAGAGTCACACTGTACAGATGGATATTCCCATGCACTGAGGCCAGAGAACTTCACTTGCATCTAAACTTCCCACCAGCCACAAGTGCTATTAAGAGGCACAGCACCGCAGTCCACTCTTAAATCCTCTTATTGTATTATAAAGTATGATACATAGCAAACCCAAGAGAGATTAATAGCAGAAAGAAGAGGTTGAAGTATGAAGCATGTTGGCAACGTGCCTCAAAAAACATCCCAATATTGCTTTCACTTTTTAGTGACTGTATACTGTCAAGATAAAGCTTGTTAATTGAGACCCCAGGATCTGAGGCTAAGCTGATGAATCTGACCAGGAAAAAAATAAATTTCAACCTCTCCTCCTTTTTTTTTTTCCTGGCTCGTGAATTAAAAAAATGCATTTTCCATATATATATTCTTCCACAAGAAGGGAAAGACATCTGGTGAGTCTGTCATAGAGACCATAAGGAGGAGAGAATTTATTTTCTTAGCTAGGGAAGACATGATGAGCAAAAAGAGAAAAGCAAATAAAAGGAAAGAAAAGACAAGAAAAAACAAACAAAGAATAGAAAATACAAAGAGGACAAACCTCAAAGAATTATTAAGTCTGGATGAGCCATAGAGGAAAAATTCTAACTCAGCAACATGGCTGAGAGAAACTGAAGACAGAATCAAATGCTTCACCCTTGGCATTTTGTGCAGAGATGTGAGCTCCAAGGTGCATTGCCAAAGGTGAGCATCTCTGTCTGGAGCAGCTGGTCAATGAAAGCACCCCATGAGTCATAGCTCAAAGACAGTATTTAAGTATCTCTTACACAAAAGAGCTCTTCTCTTCAACTTTTTCACAGTTTCATCCCTTAAGAGAGGATTTCCTGTACACGTAGGTATATACACACACATCAGGTAAAACAGATGACTAGGCATGTGGCAGGCACACGACACTGTTCATGGTGTTCACAAGCACCAACATTTAAGTTCCACCTTGTCCTTGTACACAGTGGTTTTGACTGACACTTCAGATTTATCAAGGCATAAGTGATCCCTTCCAGGCAGCATCGCTGTGACAGAGGCTGTGCGGATGGCTGTGCGGAATCAGAGCGGGACGATCACTGGCTTTTTCAGCATGCTCCTCCTTCGCGTTCAGCCCTCTAGGAACATGTTGCCTGCAAGAGACAGCATTATTGCCAGGACCCACAGAAAATGAAAAATTTAAACTGAAGCTAAGGGGGAAAGCAAAACCTGATGTTTCCACAGGGTTAGCCTTCTGTAACATTGCCCACAGGCCAGTGAGGGCAGGGGACTGTTACTCTAAACTACTATAGGACACACAGATGCTCAACATAATTCTTACCAGTGAAAAGACCTTTCTGGTCAGAGTTCAGTTGGAATAATTTATTAGTATACCAATCCTCATTTTCACCCTAGGCAGTTGTAAGCAGCTGCTTTGTATGAAATGAGTATTTGACTACAAAACCAAATCTTTCTGTCACCACTTGTAAATAAATCTGCACCTGAAGATGCCCAGTGTTGATCTGTTGTTAGTATTAACCAGAAAACCTACCTTTATTTTAAAGGTAGCAACAAAACTTCACTGGCATAAGTAGAGTTCTTGCATTTATAGAGTTCATTAAGCCAGCTCAGTAGCAGTCAAAAACAAGCATGATGTTTAAAAATTGAGCAAGTAATGGAGAACATACATGCAACATTATGCTGCTAAGTCTGTGTCAGAATTCTTGTCTGTTGTGTGTAGATTTGCTTTACAATCTCAGGGAAAAAAAAAGTAATATATCTAGAAGAGATATGGAGATGGGCTGGTGAGGGTGATGGCAATAGAATTAATTATTTCAGATAGTGAGGGAAGTATCCTCATCTAGAAAAGATGTGCTGGGGATGGGGAAATAGTATCAGTGGGAGAGAAGAAGGTAAAAATACAAAATCTGAGAACAGTAGTTTAGCATTTTACAATATCACTGTAGCACATTTAAATCAGTAAGAGAAAATTAAACTTCTCTCATTCAAACTCACTGTCAAAACACCCCATCGAATTTAATGCTCTAGGCAGGTTTGAAGAGCTAAGAGGAGATGATAAAAATGCCTATCTTGTTCAGCCAGTCTGATGAATTAAGAGTTTGCAGAACCCTGGAGGGATGACTCTTACCTTACCTTTGTGTGCCTCCTGTTCAAAACCAAGTACTGGACTATACTGATGTTTGTTCTCATTCAACAAAACTTCTTATATATTCTTACTTCACCTGATGAATTTCATTTGTCAAATAAACCCAATTACTATATGCAGTACTTTAGAGAAATGAAAATTTAGCTTTTACCTGAGTTATTGTATAGTGCTTTGTTGCAGCTTTTTTAAACAAAATTTTATTGCAGAGGTCTAATTCCTTTTAACCACAGTATTTTAAACAAAATTATCACTTAAAATTACTATGCCACAAATTTATAGTCAAAAGAATTATGATACTTGAGCTATACAGTAAAACCTAGGATTTTATCAGGTTCTTTTTCTCACCAAGAATGTAAATTGCTAATATTTACTAGCACAAGACTACCAGTCAGACAACATATGAAATTATTTTTTTTTATTTTTTATACTTTGAAATGTGAAGAACGTTCTATGGACTTAACACTGACTTCCTTCTGTTGACCTAATAAAATCAATAGGGGGAAATATACTGTAAAAAAAAATAAATCTGATACCAAGTTATGAATAAGTAGAATCTTTACAGTTAACAACTGAGACCGTGAAGGAACGGCAACTTGATTACCCAATTAATTCAGTAATGTTTCTGACATTATAGTCTAGTACAATTCTCTAGAGTTTTTCTCCAGCCAAGACTCAAAAAAAGGAGAAAAGGGAAGGGAAGGGAAGGGAAGGGAAGGGAAGGGAAGGGAAGGGAAGGGAAGGGAAGGGAAGGGAAGGGAAGGGAAGGGAAGGGAAGGGAAGGGAAGGGAAGGGAAGGGAAGGAAGGGAAGGGAAGGGAAGGGAAGGGAAGGGAAGGGAAGAGAAGAGAAGAGAAGAGAAGAGAAGAGAAGAGAAGAGAAGAGAAGAGAAGAGAAGAGAAGAGAAGAGAAGAGAAGAGAAGAGAAGAGAAGAGAAGAGAAGAGAAGAGAAGAGAAGAGAAGAGAAGAGAAGAGAAGAGAAGAGAAGAGAAAAATTTCAGTTGGAAAAGACCTACAACAATCATCTGGATGCTCTGGATGCATTCAAGGCCCTTCAAATCCTTCTTCAATGATGGGGTCCAGAGAAATTACTCTTCTCTTTTTTAACATATTTTTGTTGTGTTGCTTATTATTGCTAAGGTACCCCAAATAATCACCCTTTTTCCATAGCAGGTAAGGTTAGCATCTGCTCTAATCCTGGAAATTTTAATTGGGGTGTTTACTAGAAGAAAAACAAAAGAGAAAAGCAAATAGCAACTGGTGCAGTTTATGAATAGTCACAGGAAATGTATATTTTAATATGAGTAAATTTTATCTCCTTTGCTGAATGTGTATAACTAAATTCTGTGGATTACCAAATAATCACCCTTCTTTATTCACTTTACTTTGAGGCACATTATTCCATATTTCAAAGGGTTTAAGATAAAAGGAGTTGACTGAAACATAATATAGACTCAATATACAATGATATTGCTTTTTAAAAAATACTTTAAAAAATATATTTTGTTTTATTGTTAAGCTTACAACAAAACACAGACGATGACTTCTGCAACACAAAACAAACCAGAGCACTTGGTTTAACTCACTGTAAGATGCCACCATTGACTACTCCTTTAACAATGTAAAATGGAATTCAAAATCAACATAAATGTAATGGAAGATGCTTTATGGTGGAAAGGGGTTTCACTGTAAATAAGAATCCAGTATTCAGATATATTTATCAAAACAAATATTCATAGAAAAATATATTATCTGATGTGAGATTATTTTAGGTTCTCTCTTCTGCATTTCTCCAGAGCACTGATGTTACTATCTCTTATCCCCCTGAAGACTATGTTATGAAGTGTATAGTACATGATACAACATAGATACTTTAAGAAGATAATAAGTAAAATTATGTGTCTCAGTGGGCATGGTCTGAATTTATTTTAAAGTTCTAATTACTTCACTTATTAAGGTAACCTTTACTTACAAAGTCATGTAGGTACTCAGGGTACTTAGAAGACTATCCTTAAACAGCACGTGCTTGGAAATCTATGACCAACTAAATTAGCATCTTCCTAATATATGGAGCCAAGAATGGTATCTATGGAAGAGGTACCATCCGTTATTATTATATAGGATTCTTCACTAAAAATAACATCAATTCTCGGTATCCCTTTTAACCCCATCTTTCATCTTTCATAGCCCTTTGAGATGGGCACTGGGAGTTTTACATCTTCAACTGAAAAGAAAGAAAGGCATGAACTACTTATATATCTTATTTAAAAAAAGAAAAGAAAAAAGGAGTACATAGAAATTCCAGACATGTACACATGTAAACGAGGCACTTTCACGTTCACACAGGCAGAACAAAAACAAAAAGGAATCCCTGCAGCAGCAAATTCTCTGTCCTCTGATGTTAAAACTTAAAAAGGAAGTCAATCTTAAAGAAGCAAATTCATAGAAAAATCTCCAACTGTCCAGCTGTGTTCTTTTTTCATAGCACTGATCAAAATCCTCAGGTTGAATAAAAGGCAGTACTTCTTAGAAAGCAAGGCCCTGTTTCTCTGCTTTAACAGCAAAAAAACCATGAGCATATTCCACCTGCTTTCTGCTGAACATCCATGCAGCTCTTCTCATGTCATCTAGTGGGGCACCTAAAAAACCAGCAACGGCAATTTTTATATATTTAATTTAGTTTTGGTCTTGCATTGTTTAAATCACCTGGAATTTTAGTACACAATAGAAAATTAACAAGTTCTTGTTCCTTTAATTGACTGTGTTTCAACATGAAGATCTACACATACCTGGAGTTTTCCCGGCTTTGAAGAGACTTTATACAAAGAATGAAATTCATGCATTGTGAGACACTGCTCCTCCATTACAGATTGCTTTGAGGAGTATGATACTTACGTTTATGTTGGGGGTTTTTTTATGTTTATGTTTATATGTTTATGTTTTTATGTTTAAAATTTGCCTTTTTCTTTGCAGAATTTTTCTTGAGTTACATGGAATATTTTTTCCCCGATTTCCTCTCCCAAATCAGAATGAACAAGTCTCTTTAATAGCTAAATGTAGTATCAAACCACATGTAAAACGCTGTATAACTTAGTAGTCTTGCATAATACTTTCTTGACGAGTAATGCCTACTTATAAGGAAAAAACCAAGCTAAATATAAGAATGTCTTCAAGTTATTCTAACAGGTAAAATGGCCTCAGAAGCATTCAAATCTGCCATAGAAATTATGGAAACTGATGCAATAGCTCTATTCATAAGGTTGCCATTAAATTCTGTATGAATTTTAGAAAAGAACCATAAATTGGGAAAAAAAAAAAAATCCCATGAGACAATATTGTTCATTAAGAGAGTGCTAAAAATGTAAACAAAATAGTATTTACATTAAATGATGTTTTCTTGGATGAAATTAGGTCTAGATTTAGTCAGACAATTCTAGATCAGGTTTGCCATTTTTTCTACACTGTTTCAGGGCTACAGAACGAAAACTTTAAACAAAGGCTGATGTTAATGGATGATGGAGCCTCAGTGAAATATCAGAAATGGCCTTTGAGCTGTGCTGCTTGATACAGGCAGCCCGGCCCACTAAACCAGAAAGCTGGAACAAACCCCCAACCACCTAGGAACATGTGCACGGAACGATCACCAAAAGCCCCAAAGTGCTTCCTAGTAACATTGCATGCACCAAAAAAAAAACCCCAAAACCAAACCAACAAACAAACAAAAAAAGCCCCACCTGATTCTTTTAATTTTTATCAATCATTATTTAACGTGTCTATAGCCCAGCATAAGCTTTAAATACATAAAAGGAACAAAAATGTATGTAAAATCACTAAAATCTCCTTGACTTTCCACAAAAAGATTTGAGCATGTGATTTAAGTGTGCGCGTGAACCAGATACATTAAAAATAACTTTGCAGTTTGGGGAGATTTTTTTATTATTGTGGGTCTCTTTAATATCTGGAAAACTTTCATAAATGTCTGCCTAACATACGTGAATTTACTGAAATGCACCAGCTGAGTTATTTTCAGTGAAAAGTTGAAACTATTAAAGTCTGCCGTTATGCGCTGAAGATGCCAAGCGGTTCCTTGTTCTTTTATTCTTACTTCTAAATTGGGAGGGAAGGACTGTCTCTCTTTTATAGAATCTGCTGCTGCTGACAGAATGTTTACGTTTCATTCTTAACTAACCACAAAATGATTCTGTAATCAGCAGCAAAGTTCAAAATTGTAGTAAGTGAGCCTTTTGTGAGTATATTTTTAAATTAATTAATTGTGGTTTGTTCTCAAGCTTTCTTTGTTTTGCAAAAGTACAGAAAGCTGAAGAGTTTCAGCATACTCTTGCAGATATGAGGTATTAAATTAATGCAAGCAAACAGTTAAAAGGAAGAAATAATAAGGTTTCTATGCATTTATTTAATTTCTAAAACATCTGTCCATAATAAACAAAATAATTTTATGCATGGCTTTAAAAATATGGATGGTCTTTCTAAAAACTAAACTAAACACAGGCTGTGGTAATGTATTTACATCAAATAGCCTAAAACACCAGGGTCAGTCTGTCACTGGGCTTCGGAATGGTTTCCCTGTTCCTGTATAGGAAAAGGTTTAGTCTGGACTAAAGACTGACTTTAAAGTCATGGCTCAATTGGTTTAATAGGTGGGCATGTAACAAAGAATCAGTATATCTATCAGACACGGACACAGATGTGACACTAGAGTCATGCATGACATTATACAGCCTTGGAAAAAGATGTAAAAAATAGAATTATTTACAAGGAAGCATTTTTCAAAGCATGAAGGATATGTTCCTAAACCACTGAGAGATGCCTCAAACCTGTATATTAGTGTTTTAAAATGAAACATTATTGTCAGTGTTGGGAGCTCTGACTAGCATGCAGCTGAGAATTGGGAAGCACCAAGAAAAAACTTACTATAACAGAGAGAGGTCTTTTGCTTGATGTATAGGGAGAGTTGAAAGAAAGAACAGCTCTTCTCATTCTCTCTCTGGAGGTCTATGTTCAGCTGATTGCCAGGCTGGGGCACACCACCTGGGACTGGCTGAAAATTATCCAGGCAGCATTAACAATGAAATAAGCAGACAATTATCAGATGTATGTGTTAGTGTAAATTTATATGAAAAATATTCAATATTTGTTTCCTGACATATGTCAATAAATTTTGGCTGACCTAAACCATTATTAGTGCATGTTTTCTTGTTTTCTGTAGTCTCGGGATACTGCAAAACAGTGATAATTCATAGCCATCTAAACACACCTACAGCAAATTTCCAGATGACACCAAGCTGAGTGGTGCTGTTGACACTCTGGAGGAAAGGGATGCCATCCCGGGGGTACCCTGACCGGACCCTGAGCACCAGGCCTGCGTGAACCTCATGAAGTTCAACCGGCCAAGTGCAAGGTCCTGCACTGGGGCAGGAGCAATCCTCGTGGTCAATAAGGACTAGGGGCTGAAGGGATTGAGAGCAGCCCTGCAGAGAAGGACATGGGGATACTGGTGGATGAAAAAATGGATGAGAGCCAGCAATGTGCACTTGCAGCCTAGAAAGCCAGTTGTGTCCTGGGCTGCATGAAAAGAAGCATAGACAGCAGATCCAGGGAGGTGATTCTGCCCCTATACTCCACCCCCATGAGACCCCACCCGGAAAACTCCATCCAGTTCTGGAGTTGCCAGTACAAGAAACATCAAC
Source organism: Falco peregrinus (assembly GCF_023634155.1). Taxonomy (NCBI): domain Eukaryota; kingdom Metazoa; phylum Chordata; class Aves; order Falconiformes; family Falconidae; genus Falco; species Falco peregrinus. The sequence continues at coordinate 2,596,944 of NC_073730.1, forward strand.
CTATTAAAGAGGGTCCCAAGGAAGGCCACAAAAGCTGTCAGAGGGCTGGAATTGCCTCTCCACAGGCTTTGAGCTACCTGATCTAGTGACAGATGCCCCTGCCCATAGCAGAAGGGTTGGACTAGATGAACTTTGAGGTGCCTTTCCAACAAAACCATTCTATGAGTCTGTGATTCCAAAATCTTCCGTTGTTTGCGGTGCATTTGTGGCATCGCTCCTCTATTCAACATCCACTTTTACACAAAACCTCTGTAATGTATCTCTTACTGTGCACTGTTTCCTCCTCCAGAATTCCAAAGTTGCTTCCTGCCTTTACTGGAAACCACACACTTCATTTCATATAGTGCCACAAGCACCAGAAATGAATGGAGAACCAGATGCAAGAGGTTTCAGTGCTAAGTATTGGGGGGGTTTCTATCTTTTTACATAATTTTGCTTAGGAAGTTCTCCACAGCAACCAGCTAGTATTGCCAGTGGCTTAGAAAGCTTAAATTGTATATGTATTCAAATGAGAATCAACGGGCTAAATATTAAAGGATTCCAAATGTATTTTGGAGGTAGACAACATTATAAGTAAGATTAATAAAAATAAAATCATATTTTTGAGGAGGGGGGAAAGACTAGCATATTAATAAAGAGAATAGCCTTTGGCAAGGGCAAGGTGTCTGAAACAACTCAATAACAAAATTCATGGGGTGTTTAATGAACCCTATGTTATTGTGATACAAGGAAAAAAGTACAGAAGTGTTAAATGGAGCTTGCAGCTGTTTTGCAGATTTATCCAAGCTTCAGTTATTAAGACTCTGGAAGGCTGAGGGGAGGAACAGCTAAAAAAAAAAGTTTAAACATTAAACGTAACATTTAAATAAAAGTCAACTGCAAAATATCCATCATCTTGTACTGCAAAATATTGGTTACTGAACAGCTTGTTTTCTGTGGTTACATTTTGAAAACCTTTTAGAAACCAAGAGGAATGCCACCTTAGAAAAATGTGTTACTCAACACCATGACCACAGTCACCCCCAAGCTTCCACACTCTGGATGTGGGGAGTGTCACCGCTGAGCAAAGCTGTGCCCAGAGGACAGACTTCCCATCCCTTCCTCAGCCTGGTGGCACAGGCCAGCCACCTCCTTTTCTCATTCCCAGTACCCACATGCACACAGAGCAGAGACGTGACTGGCTATACTGGCTGATCAGGATGGCACTTTGCCCCTGGGGTGCAGGTACACCCTCACTGTCTTAATTCATATCCATGCTCACATCCACAGGTTGCTCAGCCCCTGGAGCTGACCTCAATCCTGTCCGGCATCTGTGGGCATATTAAATACCCACAACGTGGGCTCCTTTTGTCAGCTCCAAATCTGAGTATTTTCTGGTTGAGGTTTCCTCCTCCATGCCTGCGAGTCCAGATTGAAGTTTGCTGGTGAATCACAAGCACAGAGATGAACGGAGTATAAACTGTTAAGAAAAATCAAAACTTAAAGTAGTTCTTCATGTCATTAACCAGATATCCTCATGAAGCAGATGTCATTGCAATCCATGTATCCTTACATCCCAGATATCCTTAGACAGCATACGTCTCTGTGCTGACAACTTTCAATTACTTCAACAGTATTATTCGTCCACTGCAGGCTCATCATGTTTAATGCATTACACCTGCTATTCATGAATATTTTACTGTGTCATTTTTATGAGTAGTAAACACTGTAAAAAAGAAAGTCCAGAGGGAACCTCTTACAACCTGCGACTGCAAAAATGCAAGCTTCCCTTAACTGCGGTGCCTTTAGACCTTAACTCTACCATGGAGGCAATGTCTCGGATAAAACTTGCAGTTTTTCCTAAGTGTTTCTGCCCAGATTACCAACTAAGTGCTGTGTGTGCTTGTGGTTTGGGTTTTTTTCCAGGAAAAAAAATATCTTTCATTCCTTAAATTCACTATCAATTGTATTATTGTACAAATAAAAACCTACATTGTTGCATAATAAAAATGGATGTGGTGTCATTGAACTTAATGGAAAGATATTTACTGAGAACATGAGATCTTTGTTGTGAGGTTTTCCACTTGTTAGATTGAAATCATGTTAAAATAATTGTTCTAATACCAGTATTTTTGTGGTATACCTCTAAGCTATGGTTTGGATAGCATAGCTATCCAAAGCTGGCTGTTTACTGTGTCTAATCTCCAGTCACTACATGCATTAACCGCATTTTTTTTGCATATTTTGCCCATTAATCCAAGTTTTGCATAAAGAACACTTGTCAGTTTGCATGTCCATATGGAATATAAGATTCAGCTTATACAGAGGCTTCGTTTTGAGATTTGTACGTTACCCAATTTAGCATGAATGTATTTTCTCCTACTGACAAATGTTAGATAGGAAAGATAAATTACGCCATCAAATCAAGGGAAAAATGCCAAATCTGCAGGAATTTTGCAACATGAACATATTTAAAATTGACTAAAAAATAACTGCAACATTTTACTCCCAGCTTGCAAGTATGGAAATAAACTTGAATGTAGAATCAAACAGCTTCTGCCTTCAAGGACTCTGACATTTGCATCCCTAATAGTCCTAAGATTTCTAACAGAAAACCAAAACATCCCTATTTGTACATAGAAAAGTTGAGGTGTGTATATCTATCTATAAATATATGTCAGTTGATACATGCATTCATCAGAAGCATTTTCAACTATCTACAGCCTATTGCAAGACATAATTTTTACACAAGTATTTAAAGAGAGCTGCAAACTGTGTCAGCACAGAGGTAATGCTGATCTGTTTCATGCTTAAAATGCATATTTAAACAACTGAATATTTCCTAAACAGCATTTTCCTAAGACCCTTTTAAGTGCAGTAATGTGTCCAGCAGTGTTAGAGGTTACTACCCAAAAGAACTTGTGAAGTATACAAGACAAATAAAAAAATGAACATTAAACATTTGCAACAGCAACATGGCAGCAACATAATCATCCTATTGATATCTGAGTATTTTTAAAATTCTCAGTGCAATGATTTATTTTCAAAGATTTTCCTCCTGCTATTTTACTATGAAGAGCCATTTTGTAAAATGAAGTAATGAAGCTCTGTTTACTTCCAATAGCTTTGTAGGTTAAGGGTTCTCAAGTAAAATGAAGATTGCTATTTATCTTGGGGTTCATCCTTGATGCAGCTACTAGATCAGGTAAGATCATCTAGCATACTATTCATTTTACATGCACTTATTAGAAAGAGTCCGGTGAGCCTTCAGTGAAGGTTAATACTGACTTTGGAGAAAGCTGGGACTAACCCATGCAGGGCTGGCACACTCTGCGTCGGAGGATCGGCCTGCCTAACACCCCAGTGTGAAACTCAGTGTGAATGGAAGTTACATAATTTCCTGATGGTTTGTAATAAAATGGGGAGAAATCATCAGTATTTGCCAAGGCATAACAAAACATCTGTCTGAAAACAAAGTCTAAAACAATGCTGAAGGTCCAGGGGAAGCATATAGCGCATCTACGTGATGGGAAAGCTCAGAAACAGCGTGTGGATGTTTGTATGCACAAATCTGTGAATAACCTGCCACGCAAAAGAGAAGGTGACACTGCAACGGAGAGGAAAACTTCACCCCTCTGAGAGGAGGTGTAGGGGTGCATACCGGCGTGCAAGCGTGCCTGATTTTTTATGTATAATACCCTGCGTATCAAGCTCAAAGGGATGGCAATGTTTACGGTGTTTTGCAGTTCTGTCATGCTTCCATTGCCCTTGGCCGCCTTGTGAAAGTGTATAAAAAGGTGTGTGTGTCAAAATCCTGAAGCTGGGTCCAGAATTTGCACTTCTCACCCTGGCAGTTTTATCTTCCAAAATACCTACAACAAGGACATTATGATCAGCATTAGATGACAAGGAGAAAATTAGTTTCAGAAATGAGATCCTTCTAAGAATTCTGGACCAGGAAATGTTTTAATCAACTCAATATTTTCAATTTGACATGTAATTAAATGCTGCATTTCATTTTAGACCTAATTAACTTTTCTTTTTTATCAATTAAAAAATGAAAACACTTTTAAATGAAAGGATATGTTTCATTTAGAAAATGCTGAAATTAAACATTTGACTTACAAAACCCTCTTTTCCCATATAAAATTATTGGCTGCATTTTATCTATGTTTATTAATAGCTTTTTTCACACAAAATATACATTTTAATGAACTTAATAATCTTTAAAACATTGTGCCCAGTTCCGAGAGAGTTCTACCTCTGCTCAAGAGGCCCGAATTAACTAGGGTTGTGCTGCCATGATCTGTGGCTACGTATACAAAAAAACCAGCGCTTTGAAAATTTGTCATGCCTGACATAATATTTGGAAAATAAACCTAAGCCAATACAAGTATAAAAGACGTTTTGCCATTTATATATTTCCTAGAGACAGTTGGGTGTAAATACCAGATTCTGCAGGCTGGAGTCAGGGACCTGTAAGTGCACAAATACATCAGTAGCTTGTCAATGTACCCAAGGATCACAGCGGTTTTCAGCAAACTGAAAGCTGATGGTAAGCTCTGCCTGCACTTTGAAATTGCAGCATTATAAACTCATTCAGATTTGGTCTATTTCATGGTAAATATTTATAGCACAGTGCTAGGACAAGATTCCTAGAAAAATTACATCTGAGTTTTAACATACAAGTTGCAAAAGATGCAAACATACTTCCACCCACTCCTCCCCCCAAACAGGTAAACAAACAAAACCAAAAAAGCAATCAACAGAAACACAGAAAGGAAGTAGATCGAGCACACCGATCTGCCCTTGTTGTTAAAATCAATGGAGAAGAGACACACCTTCCATTAAGGTTATACCAGCTCATACCAGTAAAAGAATGCTCCGGCTTGCACTGATAGTTTTCACTGGTTTTGTCCCTTTTTTTTTTGTTACATCATTATGTAAACTTACCTGGGGGTGCAAATAATAGGATTCTGCTGTTGTGCTGTCCACACTCAAATAAGAACACACCTATGAACCCAACGGAACTTAGATGTTATATGCCAACCCAATTCTTGTTGAAAGGGAAATTGTAAAAAGAAACTGAAAATTAAAGATAATGAACTTGTGTTTGTATGGCACTGTAGGGAATCAGTCATTTAAACTACCAGACCCTCTGGCATAGAGTACAAGAGAGGCTGCTAATTAACAGTAGTTGGTTATTAATCACACTTCCTCCCTCTTCATTCATTCCAAGTGCTTGCACTGCAAGTGCTCTCCTTGGTTTGAGAAGAGCAGCTGTATCTACTCCTATGTATATGAGGAGACAGATGCCAGAAGGACTTTAATTTTCATACATTTGCCTAAAAAAAGGTCTTGTTGCTACAGTTTCAATCTCAGGACTAATGCTTCTTTAGGTGATACCTCTGCTCCAGTATTGAAAATAGAGCACTTGAGCATTCCCAAGTACAGTACTTTATAAATTCATTATAAATAAATGTAATGTACATGGAAAGACAATTATAAAATTATGATTGGCTCTAAGCTGATCTCTCAAGAGCAGATATTAGTGTTGTGATGGACGGGCCTACAAGGAGGTCATCTCAATAGAGTCAAAAGTCAGACAAAATGTTTGAAATTATTAGGGAGGGCAGAAAGAGCAAAATAATGTATGCTGTTGTGCCATTGTTTAAATCCAAGCCTTACGCGTATCTTAAACATTGCCCCAAACCCACAGAACTGCTGATGTTGGAAAGCACCTCTAGAAGTCTTCCACCCTAAATGCCTGGTCAGGAAGGGTCAGCTAAAGCAAGTCTCCCAGGATTGTGTTCAGTAGGGTTTTGAGTGTCTTCAAGGATGGTGAATCCAGAGTCCCTCTGGGCAACCTATGCTAGTGGTTGATACCTTTCATAGTAATAAATTCATAAATAGCTAAATGTTGTTTTAATGTGTACATGGAATTTCCTGTATTTATGTTTGGACACACTGCCTCATATCCTGTCACTGGACACCAGTGAAAAAGCCTGGCTTTATCTTTTCTGCACCCTCACAGTGGGTGTTTATAATCATGGATAAGATCCCCCCCAAGCTTCCCCTTCTCCAGGCTGAACAGTCCCAGCTCTCTCAGCATACCCTCCTGCCCAGCCCTAGACACAGCACTCCAGATGTGGCCTCACCAGCAACGAGCAAGGTCACCTCCTTGACCTTCTGGCAATGCTCTGCTGGCTGAAAACAGTTAAAGGTTAGCATAGTAATAGGAAGAAATGTCACATATGTTGGGGTTATCCTTCTCACACAAGAGGGACGACTCTCTCAGTCCCTGTACACTGTGGTAAAAGTGACAGTAGATAGGCAGACTGTTGTTTTCACCTTGCAAGGCCATTTCCATGTTCAAATGACTTCCAAAACACCTTGCAACATTAGGGAGCGTACTTGAGCCTAATTTTATCCATTGATGAAATGCAGCAAATGATTGTTAGTTCATAATCACACAGCTCAACAGGTTAGGACAAGAACTGAAGAACAGCTAATTTTTACACTGCTAATGATCAGAACAAAAAGCACCTCCAAAACTGTGAAGTTATTACCTTTTTTATATTATGTTATTGACCTCATTAAACTCAAAGACAGAAAATGATAACTGTCCATGCAAACTGTAATTTTCAAATGTGTTGCATCTGTTCACATGTTCAGATTAAGTATTGTCTTATTTAATACAATATAATTGTTAGGAACAATTTATTTCAGATTTCATTTGATAGACATGTTATTGCTCTATGCCAATATAACTCTTAATTCTAAAACTGAGCATTAGATTAGCTATTAAAATTGATAGCAGACGTAAGCTAACTTCATAAAATCAAATAACACAGCTGGAATTTTGTGGGAACGTGGTACACATCTGTGTTAACTCTACAAAGTATACTGCCACAGTGTCACTATGCTGAACCCACACAAAAAAGCACTCCTTAAGGGCTTTAAAAAGTTACAGAGTGAAAATTAAAGTTATAGTGCTAGAAAGTTTTCACGTTCTTATTTTATATTTCTTTGGCTCATTCCCCTTCCTTTTTTCGTGAAGGAACACATACCCATAACTTATCATCTTTTGTTTTTGAGAGGAACCCAAATTCATTTTGTTTGGCAACTCTTTCCAATTAGCTTTAAAGTTTGTTAACATATCAGCGACACTCTTTAAAAGGAAATCTATTTAATCTTTCAGCATACTTTTTTTTTCCTCATTCAGATCCTTCTGTTCACCCAGAGAAATACAAGACTAAGTTAAAAGTTTAGTACTTTCATGGTTTTCACTGGCACAGATATATCCCTCAGCTGGTTGGTGCCAGTTAAACCATGCATTGAAGAATTCCTTGACCTTTTACAGAACATAACTTCAAAACCACCACCATCTGTCACATAAAAGTCTAAATCACACTGTATTTGGAGGGGGGAAAGAAGAAAAAAAGAAGTGGGTAATGAGGTCTCCAAAAAGATAAATAGAAGGGGTTTTTTTTCAGGTGAAGAAACTGTATTTTTCTTGATTTGAATATCAGGTCTAGAGTCAATGGGAGCCAAGATCAATGGGAGTTATTTGGATGAACACTAATAAGTTAATTTTGCAGCAGCTCATACAGAAAGGCACAAAGAAGGGGCCAGTAACACTGCTCAGACCATTATGTACAACCTCAGCAGCAGTGGTGATGCGCCACAGGGCACAGTTCACAGCAGCTGCTGGAGTACCTGCCCTTGCAGCAAGATGCTCTTGCAACATCTGAAGCCTTGCCACAGATGGAGGTCCAAAAGGAAGATGGCTGGAAGATTGCTCTGCACGTTCCAGGCTGCAGGGAGCACCTAGGGCCTCCTGCTGTGCCTGGGACAGATGGTCTTCTAACCTGCAGGAGGTCTGCAATTGTCAAAAGGCTGTGTTTCTAAGAGAAGGAGCTCAAGGAGTAGGTCAGGGGACTGCACAGCATCAGAGATAATGAGAACGAGATCAACTGGATCTCCTCAGAAACCTTGTAACTTCAAGAGTGCAAACATCCAGATGAAGCTGTCAGGCAGGCAGAGCCTACTGCCTATCAGGTTGCAAAGCAGAAACTCCCACCGTGGTGAAGGCTGGAAGCCTGTGACTTCTGGCACCAGGAGGAAGGTTCCTGCTCCACCTGAAGGCTTGCAGCTATCAAACAGCTTCACCACCATCAGCTGACAAAAACCTGGGAGCGCTGTTGAATGGAGCATCTCTGTCAGCTGACTCTGAGCCACTCAGGGGCATTGGAGAGATGGTGGTGGTGAAGCAGCAGGCGTTAGTAGTGGGAGGCTGCAGGGAACAGAGGATGCAATCTCCCAACCCAGCCTGTCATCTAGGGATGTTTTCATCTTGCCTGGGGTTCACTGCTGGAAAGTAGTGAAGAGGTTCCTGTGGCTAATCTGACTCTTGGACTATTGCTCTTCCGTGTCAACACCAGTGATACTGCTTGAAGGAGGAACGGAAAGTATCAAGCTTAGGTATGTTGCTCTGGAGGTGACAGTCAAGGACAGAGCTGTGTCTCCCGGCTACTGACAATGGGAGGGATCTGCCTGAGGATGGCCAGACCATCCTGGAGGTCAAATCATTGTACATCTGATGGTGGCAACAGTGTTTTAGTTTCTAAGACCACACAGCAATCTTTCAAGACTGACACCTTCATGTAAGAGACAGGATCCACCTGAGAATGTGGGGCAAAAATGTCCTTGCCAAAAGGCTGGCCCATCTGTAAGAGAGACCTTTAAACCAGGAACTGGGAAATCAACAGGACTCGTTGCCTCTCTGAAGTGCCTTTACACTAATACATGCAGCATGAGGAACAAACAGGATGAATTTGAGGTCCGTGTGCAGTTACAGGGCTACAATCTCCTTGGGATGGTGGAAGAGGGGTGGGATAGCTCACATGCTTGGAGCACTGCAATGGATGGAGGTTCATGGGGGAAGGCAGGCCAGGAAGGCAAGGGAATGCATGGAGTTCTGCCTTGAAGGAGCCCATGAGTCAGCTCAGAGCTCACAAGTCAGGAGCAGAGGGCAGACCAATATGGGCAATGTTGTGGTGACTGCTACATACCACTTGATTGGGCAGAACTAGATGAGCCCTTCTTCAGACAATTGGAAGAAGCCTCCTGTTTGCAGGAATTCCAATAGGAATCTCAATAAATTCAGCAGTGGGATATGCTAAGTTCTGTCCTCAGGGAGGAATAAATCCATGCTCTAGTCCACACTGGGGACCACATAGCTGGAAGGCAGCTTTGCTGCGGAGGACTTGGGGTCCTGGTGAAAATCAAAACTGAGCATGAACCGACAAAGTACTTTCTAGCTTCCTGGGCTGTGTTGGGAGAAGCACAGCCAGAAGGTCAAGGGAAGTGATCTTTCCTCTTTACACGGCACTGGTGGAGGCAGAGATGGGGTGATGTGTCCAGTGCTGGGTTCTGAAAGATAGGAGGGACGTGGTCTTGCTGGGGCAAGTCCAACAAAGGACTATTTGGTGCTCCTTTAAGGAAGGTGGGTTGGACTATACAATCTCCAGATGTCCTTTCTAACCTCAACTACTCTATGATCTTGTCATTCGATAATGCATGTTATTCCATCAAAGTAGCATCTGATGCGGAAAAAAATCCTGAATGTGTAAAATTTTTTTAAGTGAAGCACCAAGCAAGTTTTCCTATAAATAGCTCTAAAATGCCTGATAATAACCTTTGCATGCTAAAAACGTGAATGTTTTAAATATTTTGATGAAAGCATCTGTGAGTGTCCAGTGCTTCCATTAATAGCAATTCTTTCAAGCCTAGTGAGTGGAATGAATTACAATGAAATAAGCATCAAAATGAATTTAAAAATATGAGCACATTGACAACAGATGTTCTTTCAAGGCTGAGAGCTCCTGGTCCACAAGCCATTAAATCAATGAAACTTCTAAGTGAAATTTAGGAATAACATCAGTTAAGTAGTGTCTACACCTGCAAAATGTTTTTTGCATTCATCTCGGTAATTACAAGACATCCATCACTTCTGAATCTTCTTGCCAAGAAATTGCATGAAGTTCACTAGATTCTCTAAACTGTATTACTGTACTGGTATCTCATTTCTTTTAGATAATTTCTGTTGCTTTTCTTAAGGATGTGCTGCTGAGCCATTATTCACATGTTCTGCAACTATGAAAAAAAACCCACAAAAACAACAAAACCACAATGGGCAGACAATTCTTGCACTTCTTTCTGAAGGCAGAGACTGGGGCCTGATCTGAATTTACAATGGTAAAAAAAATATATTCTAACGCCAAGTACTTTAAAAGCCTTGCACTTCATCGGCTCTGGAGCTCTTAGCAGTTCCAGTTGTTATAGTGTTTTCTGAAAAATAAGTATTTAGTCATCACACATTAATATGGGTACTGAATGTCTGGCCCAAGACTATGAGGAACCAACGTATGCCAATGAATCATGAAGATGAGCAGTAAAGTCCTCTCCTCCAAAGGTTACAATATCAATAAAAAACCAGAAAGTGACAGATGTATAAATATTCATGAAAACACCTGCTTCCAACATAAATTTAATTTTTATTTATTATTGTATTAAAGTTTTCTGAGTTACTTAACACTACTCTTTTCCAACTACATCTCATACAGGGGAGAGACATTATTTACCTGAAATAAGCAGCCAAAGGTGAAGTAATTGGACTGCAGCTATTGTGCTGTAGAGATTATAGAAACCAGAATATTGCATGCATTATACACACATGCATAAATAATACCTCAAACTATATTCACCTGTGAGATCAATTGTAGACTCAGCTTCATGATATTTTAGACTGTTTTAGACTTCTGTGATCTCTTCACTTCGCATTACTCTTACCTCAAATACAAGAGCAAGAAGCCATCTAATCATCTATACCTGGTAGAAATAAAAATCCACAGGTCATGGTTGCATCACTCTGGAGACCTATTCCTTCATTATCCTGCTAGTTATTCCCTCTCAGAGGAATTTGGGGTAGCAGGAAGAAAGGATGACTGATTCAGCAAGGATGGTACCCACACGTCACACTTTCTGCATCTAATGAGGTCAGACAAACATTAAGTAATCTATTTAATGTCAATGCCCTCTTAGATAAATAAGAAATAATCCTATATTTATATCCCAGTGAAATTAACTGAAATTCTTCCTTTTACTTCAGCTGTGTCGAATGTGGCCTTTATTTCCTTTCCCCATACACCTATGAGCAGTAGTCCACTAGCAACAGAATTGCTTATTGGGGCTGGTGCACAACTGGTACAGGTTTTACCTGGAGTAGAAAGGTTATACGAAGTTGTCCAAAGATAGCCTTGTGGACAGGGAGAAGTTCTCAGGTGATCTTATAGGGAAGGAAAAATGTTTAGCAAAATTCCTGGCTTAAATAAGAAAATCAAGCAGATTTTTTTTAATAATAATGATTCTAAAGGGTAATTAGTTTTGGGGAGGTTTTGGTAAATAGTGTTTAAATAATATTTAAAAATTCTGCAAACATATATACCAGAAATATTATTTTTCTACTTGTTTTTCTTTTCAAGTCAGTAGAGATAAAAGCAGTGCACCAAGCAAAAGAAACAGAGTAAGTTTATGAAATTCCGTATAGCCTAAACCAACCACAAAAAGTACATAACCTATTCATGGCTGTAAAGCACTACCAATGGAAGCAACACAAATTAGTTCTTAATCACTGTAAACTTTTCAGGAATAGTCAGAGGCTGTCAAAGAAGAATTATTAAAAAAAAAAATATTTACAAATCTGAGGGTCTTTCTGCTTTCAGCCATAAAATTTATGCAACAACTTTCTGTGCTATTTCACTTTGATTGCTTTCACTGCTTCTGCACTTTATCCTCAAATAAATAATTGTTAAATTAAGCAGATAAACATGAAAATGATGCAATGCCAGAAAAAAAAGTCTTTTGCACATATTTCTTGCTCTCTATTTTTAAACAACAAACCAGCAACATTACTTACTATCTTAGTTACCTATCTATGTCTCCACAGTTTGGAATATTGATTTTTGCTTTGCAGTACCTATGGTGGTGGGTTGACCTTTGCCAGCTCTCAGATACTTACCCAGCTGCTCTCAGTCCTCCTCAACAGGACAGGGGGAGAAAATAAGAGGAAAAAGTTCACAGGTTGAGATAAAGACAGGGAGATCATCTATTGTCACAGCACTCTCCAAACTATCAAGCTGCAACAAGGTCTTTTACCATCTCATACCAACATACTCTTCATACAGTCCCTCTGCTTTCATCTCCTCATCCTACCCCATCCAGGGCACACTGTCTCTTCTCTTGCTTCTTCCTCTCTCTCTCTCTCCCTTGGCTGCCCAACCCCTTAACAGAACCAGCCACAGCTGCACCTTATCTACATCAGCCAACCCACCGCCCCTGAAGCCAGCCCACAGCTGTATGTTATCAATCTTAATTAACCCAGCTTCATTCCTCTACAATCTACCAATTACCTTCACAAGCAAAACAGACTCAACTTGGGGAAAACTAATTGAATTTATTGACAATTAAAGTAAGTCTGGGTAGTAAAACTCAAAGACAACAAATAAAGCGACTTCTGCCTACCCTACCCCTTTCCCTCCTCCCCCAACCCCCGAGGCTTAACTTCATTCCCTCATTGCCAGCTCCTCTTCCTCCTCTCCCCAGAGCGGCACAGGAGGTAGGGATGGAGGCATTACGGTCAGTCTGTAACAGCTCCCCTCTGCCACTCCTTTCTCCTCACCTTTTTCCCAAGCCGCAGGGTGGGTCTTCTCCACAGGCTGCAGTCCCTCAGGGTAAACCCGCTCCTGCACAGGCTGCAGGAACACACCAGTTCCACCACAGTACCTCTGCGGGCCCAGGGGAATATCCCGGAGCCTGCAACAGGCCTCTCCTTCTCCCACCAGGCTGTCACGGAGCGCGCTCACACTTCTTTCCTCACTGCTGTGGCAGGCTGTGCCCTTTCACATACACGTTTTCCCAGAAGTGCTGTCAGTGGCGGACGGGCTCAGCCATGGCACCTGCGTGGCCATCGTGGCCCTGGCTGGGACGATGCTGGCTGGGACTGGCCATGCCCGGGGCTCAGGGCAGCCCCTGCTCTCCTCTCGCAGAGGCCACCCCGGCAGACCCCCAGCTGGCACCTGGACACATAAACCCCACACACAGCCACAGAAATATGTGCACATATTTGCAGAGAATATTTGTACATTTTTAAGTTCTAGATGCCTTGGATAACCGTTAACCTTTGCCTGCAAGACAAGTTAAGTTACAGATTATTTTGTTTGCCACTGTAGGTACATACAATTTCTATATTAAAAAACAATGGTGAAGACAAAACCCATAAATTTTCAGGTTCAGGAAAATTAAAAATTAAGCTGTAATTCTTATTATACCTTTTATTATTTTATTATTGCTAGCTACAAAGATAATACATCCTCAAAGGATTACTAAAATACTTGAAAAGGCCTCCTGTTGTGGAAAATATGTCCATGTCTACTGGCTTATCTTTTTCCTTTTTACTGAAATAGGTAAGTTTTCTATTTAATTTATACTAGTGATAAGATCCCCACTAAAATCTAGGCTAAGCAAAGAATAAAAAAGTATCTCACAAGTTTTTGTATAGTGAAACAGGTTTTTAATTTTTGTCCAATATGGGTCAGATCAGCACAGTTCTACATAAACAAGCTTTAATTACCTGAAATGCAAAATTAATAGTTTTTACCAGTTTTATAAAAGGCTTTCTGCATGATTTAAACAAATACTTATTTATTTAGATCAAAGAAAGTGATTAAATATATTTGGGCAAATTTCAATTATACAAAACATATTTGTATTTCTAAACCAAAGCCAATTCTATTGAACTCTGTTTAAGAATGAATCATTCTCATTCAGGGAGTATATTAACCCTATAAATCCATGAAAGTCTTTAAAAAAAAAAAAAGAATGAACTTTGTTTTCTAATTCATACCCCAGGAAACCACGATAAAGTGATCTTGTGGCTGACACTTTAATAATTTTTTATGTTTGCCACTTAAACCACTTGCTCATGTGTTCAGTGTTGCTTATGACATATAAGTGGTCACCAAAAGCTAATGCTCAGATAAAAGCTGTAAGGAAGGGGCCAGCATAATTATCCCAGTTTAAATTACACACCCTTGACCAGTTTTCAAGCTGGCATTAATTAAGGGCTCAGAAACCTCCTGAGCTCAGTGTGTTTTATACATAATTGATATTTCTCAGAGGACTTTTAATCCATTATTTTGTGCAGCTTCTTTTTGAACCCTTGTACAACTGTGTCACCTGCGACATCCTTTGGCGAAAATGCCAGCACTCTGTGACATTGCATATTTCCCACACCCTGTAGCATGGGCTGGCACTGAAAGCAACACCTCACGTGGCAGCCCTCACGCCAGCTCAGTCTGCTCACACTTCTCCCCACTAACCTGAACTAGGGGCTACTGATGTCAGGAGCATTGTCAAGGACGATGACAAACTAGGAGGGCACATGATTTCATAGTCATGGTTCCTAGCCATGGAATTGCGCTATAGTCAATGGTCTTTTCACCTCGTCCTTCATATACCCCTGAGGAAGAAGGAAAGGAGATAACATATTATGCAAATCCTTAGCTGATTATAAATAGTGCAAATGAAAAATCATATTAGAAAATTTTGAAATTGGCTTAGGCTATAAGCCACCAGGTTTCTGCTGGGTTACAAACATGTCTAAAATCTGTGTTGTAGGTAATACCTATAAGCAGAAAGCAAGAATTCCATCAAGATTTTACTTCAATTAAAAAAAATCAAATAAAAGCATAAATATGCAATATTACATTATAATTTTTCACAATTACTATTTTCTATGTATCTCATAACATTTGAGTGTTATAACAGAACCGATTATTTCTTTCTAGCTTATAGTTGGTACAGCCCACTTGAGGCTTCTTAGTCAGATATGAAAAGCAAGTTGCTGTCCACAGCAAACTGTCTGTGTAAATGGAGAGTTCAGAAGGGATGTTGGAGTGGGGTTGTCATCAGGACTGACTGGAGCAAAATTTCTCTCTGAATCACATCTTGACTCCCTCCTGCATGCTAGAGTCCAATTCCAGCTGATTTCCATCCTCCAAGGTCCAGAGACGCATCCTTTTGCCACCAGTGCAATCTTCTTACCCAGCATCCACATAGGGCATCACCTCATTTTCCTTTCTTAATCAAGAGCTTCTATTTACTTCTTTGTGAGAAGTAGGAAGGGGAAGAAGCTGGGTCTGTGGCTGTCGCCAGGAGGGGAAGGGAAACAGATGAAAGTCTACAGAAAATAACACAGAGGAAAAGGCATCCTTCTGCCACTGCTGCTAGCAGTGGGTGGAGGTAGTTTCTACGACTGTTGCAAAGAGCTGACCTCTAAGTAATGGCTGCCCAGTATGCATCAGAAGGACAAACTGGGCTCAGACAGACCAGATCAGTCACCTCAGCTGCTGGCAGATGTGCTCTGCTGCTCACTGTTAGCTGCCACTCAAGGCTGATGCCTGTTCAGCCTATGACTTGAACCAGCAGTAAATGAGTTTAAATATAAAAAGTACCTCTCCATACTTTTTCACCTTGTATGTTCTACTACTAGTAGGAATCAACAAAAATGATAAGAGACATGGATATATTGTATGTTCTAGAACATATTTCTGTGCAAGGTATTTAAGCCTCTGATTACAACAATGAACACACAGCCATGGAAGTTAAACAATGTTTTCACAGTACCTATATCAGGTTAAGGGTAAAACATTAATTTCTCTGTGCTTGGGATTGTTCATTGGTTCAAGCTTTGCACAGTTCAATCACAGTGACTAGTACTTTATTCAGCGTCAAATTCTATTTCCCTAGGAATGCTAATTATGTCTTTCACTGTGATCTTGTAGTTCATATAGCAACATAAGGAATGAAATGGCACTCACATAAGTAAAGCTTCAGGAATCAGCTTCTGATTACAGTAATTGATTCTTAAAATTCTTCTGAAGAAAAAAGGTACAGAAATGCGCGGGGGGGGGAAGGAAAAAATGTGGAAATTATGATTTAAGACTAAAGGGGTGTTGCTATAAACTCTACCCTTTTTTTCTGTTTGACTTTTTATACTATGTCATAAAGAATGTCTGAGGAATTACGATGTGTTATAACAAAGGGTACTAGTCCATTATATCTACGTGCATAATACTGGGGCATCTTCAGGGAAAAGTGGCCCTGAAAGAATGCTCTAATATAAGTACACAAAATAATTCAAGGAAAAACCAGACCAACAAAGGAAAACACAAATAAACCACTGCAATCTGTTTAATGTACTACAAGCAGAAATTGTCCCTTCAAGCTTTCTTGTTTTCAGTACTTGTGCAAAACTTAGTGTGGGTGGCTTTTTCCTTCATTTGTTTAGATTTTAATTCAAGTGTGAAACTAATGGGTGAACTAGAAAGCCTCTGTTATGGAAAGTGCAATAGATGTAACACCTTTTATTTACCAAGAACAGCCAGCTTGTTATCGAGGAGTGAATTGACTACTATGCTATTCTGGCAAACATAAAGAGACATTTAAAAGGTATAATACCTATAATACCAGCTACCCACAGAAATTTAACACGATGCAGCATTTTTTCATCTGGTGTTGTACATCTGTTTTCTCTATCTTATCTAGCACATTCTCCTGCTGGAATAAAGACACGGAGAGACATAAATTGAGCATTAGAGGCAGTCAGAGTTCATCCTACTTGCTTCTGGATAAGATACTGACGATGAACAGTAATAGACCAAACCGTCTCAGTCTCAGCTGAAAATACCATTCATATAATCTTTTGCTAAAGACTATGAGAAGTGAGGTTGCTGCATTACCAAAAAAATAATAATAATAAAAAAGTCTGCTCCATGCAGGGGAAAAGGCTTTTTCGTATAAGGATCTTTAATGTTATTGCTACTTTGTTTTTAGTATCTGTTCTTAGGTAAAAATAAAGATAACTTTATGAAGTAAAAGGAAAGTAAGCTACAGTGTAAATAAATCATCAAAATCACCATTACTTTCCAGTTCTTCTGTTAATGACATCCCAGTGAGGAAAGCACGTTGATTAGCAGAATAATTTACATGGGGAAAATGTGCAAAGATCTTTTCTGTTAAGACTACTTTAAGAAAGCTTCCCTACAAGGACAGTCAATAGAAAGTCTATGTAAAATTTATATATATCTATATGTATATCAGTTGAATACTGTTGGTAAAACCGTGTAGATAATGACATACGACATCAGTTGCCAATGTTACACAAACGGACAAGAATGGCTCCCCCTTGTTCTGAAAAAAAACCCAAAACCAAACAACAACAACAACAACAAAAAACCCACAAACAAATAAATCATCATGTGAAAAAGATAAATTTAATACAGAGAAGAATACATATGGGCCATAGGATTTTATTCTTTAATACCCTGTACTTAGTGATTTGTCAAGTAACCTACAAGCTTGCTGAAGCTCACTATTAACTTGTAATATGCAAAAGTCTTCAAATGCTTCCTTTTCAAACCTTTTTTTCCTAATTCAGGCCTATGAGAACTCTTTTAAAAAAATATGTGAGAAGAGGACTGCTTTCTTGAAAAAAAAATAAAACAAAGCAGAAATACAATAAATACTGAAATGTTAGTTCATATTCATTGCTATACTTCTGCCATCAAAGGATAAACATCTAAGCAAAGGTTTGATGGTAAGCAAGAATCATTTATTTCATCTTTTTAACAGGAATAACAAAGATCCTTAAGTATATCATATGCTAGGCGAAAGGGTACTTTATTTTAAATTTCTTGGATACAGTTTTGTTTGTTTTTCTATAAATATGGTGTTAGTAATGTGCATATATAATATGGTCTGTCATGTTCTGCAGGAGCAGAGATACATATTGACAATGTATGACAAAACAATGGTAAAAAATACTATGAATTTATGGAAAAGAAAATATATTACCATTGTTCTGCAAACTTTACCTTTTTCAGTAGAAACCCAGAACAATTTTCTTGGTGGGTACTTAGCAAATCTGCAGGGTGTTTGAGCACTCGTTGCTTTTCAGTATCAATCAATGTACTTAAATATTTTTTCAGAGCAACAATGGATTAGAATACAAATTAAATTGACTATATTGGAAACAATACAAGCGAGCAGTCGCATTACATCGGAGTAAGTATTCCATAGAATTTCTGCTACTTTTCTGAGTGCAGTTTATTAAGCTATGCGGCAGCTAGTGCAGCTGGCCAAAACTGCTCCTTGGCTGTGCCTCTGTTCTGCCAACCACTACAGCAGCAAGGGCAGATCAGCCTTTTCAGTGTATCTGAAAATACCATTACCACAGCATCTGAGCATTTCAGAATTATTAATGTTTCTTTACCTCAGAATCAATATTGATCTCTGTTTGAAAGTAAAGAATAGTAAGAATAGAAAGAAGACACACCTAGACAGAAAATTTATGAAGCTAAAATGCTATGACGCTTATTTTCATAAGTGATATAGGGACTTGAGCAAACTAATTTCTAGTGATGCTTAAATTCCGTAGTCATACATGATAATAGGATTTAGATGGCTGTACTGTTCAGGTGGCTTCAAAAGCTGCAGGATTCTTCATAATCTTGAGGATGCTCAGAAAAAGGGAAGTAGAAGAGCGAACTGAATCATTGTTTACAAGGCTAAAGGACTCGCTACTGCAGCACAGCACAAATAATTTGTTGAAGCAAGCAGCACTGCTCTTTTTGGTTTGTCTTTTGTCTTTTTTTTTTTTTTTTTTTTTTTTTCAGGTAAATGATCTAACTGCTGCAACATCCTTTTTTAAAATTATTTTAGTAGCCCCTGCTCAATTCTAAGCAATGACAATGTCTTAGTATTTTTAACCAGATGCATGTGAAAGAATGGGGAAGTTTGAGTTCATCCCAAGGCATCTGAACCAGCAAAATGAAATAGTCTGACACAGTTATAGGTGAGGAGGAGTAATTTAAATACATCATATTCAGGAGCCGTTTTCCTCAACTTGAAAGAAACAAGAAAACTAAAATACTCCAAGAGAAGTTTTAAAGTGTAAAATCCAATGGCAGCTTCTCATAGAAGGTTTATATATATATATATATATATATATATATAAAGCTTAGCTATTTCAGTATTTATTTTTTTATAATGTACTCTCATCTTACATGAAATTACTGTTTATATTTAACTTTCAGCTGGAGTACTAACTGTTTTTTTTCAATCTTACAAGATTAAAATGAAAAAATTATCCTAATGAATCATCTGAATATCTTTTCTTGATGTTTACTACCTTGAAGCATAGCACCACATATTTTTTTAGAATATTTTTTTTAATAGATAAGCAAGATGGCAAGATTTATTGGTGTTTAAATAAGAGTTTAACCACTTACCTGGCATTTCAAGACCAGCACACTAACCATCAGAACCTTCTTTTGTTCTTTCACTGCTGAAGGATGGTAAAGATGTTACATTCTCCAAACTCAACTATTTTTGACTCACTTCTGTTTCCATCCCCAGGGAAATGATGGCTGAGTGCTTTCTGGATGTTATACTTTCATGACAAATAGGGCCATGGCATCCACTGTCACAGGCGGTCCATCTGGCCTGTGAAAATGGGTGTAAGTGCTGCTACAAACAATTTGGCTGCAATACCCTTAACCTTTTATTTCACTCCTGAGTGATTACTGACCTACGACTCATATGACACAGAATTCAAAATCTGAAGAAATCCAAATTAATTAATGAGAAACCAAAAATTATTTCTGAAAGGAAATAATGAAAATGTTTCACTTTTTTATCTCAATTAAAAACTTTTCATTTTAGCAGGATTAAATCCAAAGTGTTTTTCTTTTCAAGACAAAGAAACAGGGATGAAAAGAAAAAAGAGAAACCAGGCATAATCTTAGTCATATCACCTGTTAGGTAATATTTATCTTCAGCTTATGGTATGAAATTTAGTTTTAAATGTCCTTCAGAGGAAATGAGATTAGCACTCATTTCTATAACCTCATTAGGCACATAATGAGATTACTTTTTCTATTTCCACAAGCTAAGGAATTATGTCTGTCTTTTGCATATGTTCTTTGAGTTCTTGTTTGCAAAACAAGTAGGAAGTAAAATCTAGATGTTTTCCAACTACATAAATTTACCTTTTTTATTATGGAGGAAGAGAAGTTCTTTAAATACCTTGATGTCAAAAGCTATTAAATAAATATAGGCTCACCCTGAAGAAGGTGAGTTACTAGCAATCTAGCAGTGAAAAGTAATCCATGCATTTGTATTTAAACAGAAATTGATTAAGAGGACATTTTCTGAAATAAAGAATGTACAGTAAAGCAGGTCTCCAAACAAGAAAAAGACAAGTTTGACAAGAAAAACAAAAGCAACATGACTCAGTCAATGAGATATAAACCCCCACCCATTTATTGCAGTGTAGTACAAGCCTGGAAGGGCAGAAATTCCAATTAAAATTATTTGTGTACTTCTATTATAAGGTATTACTTTTATTTCAGTTACCTTTATTAAAATCACCCATATACAAATTTTACTTTAAAAATAATTTGTTTGTTTCATAAGTATGGGTTTAGAATGGACTTAGTTGAAAGGACAGATTAGAATGGACTTAGTTGAAAGGACAGATGAGTTTTGTGAGCTCATAAAAAACGTTTAAAACTGTGGGGTTTGCATATCTCTAGAAACTGAGATAGATAACATGGATGTAAAACAGCACTATCTTTGCTTCACATCAGCCGAAGATACAGCACAATTAATTGCCTCTAAAACTTCTCATGTAAGTCTACTGTGTTAATGAGAATGTATTTTTTATGCACTTGTCAGCTTCCACTTTTCATTTTTTCCTGCGTATTTGCTACAAAGCGCCTGAAAAACCTGCACAAATTATATTCGTCAAATGCAGCCACTGACCAGAATATAGCATTCTAATTAATACTGATTAATTGGGTTATGTTTGCTCTCTAACCCTTTGCCAAGGAACTAGTAATCCTCCTAATACTCCTCCAATAGTCATGTCCTACCAATTCTTCTATGAAGTATGGCAGTGCAGGATTTTATTTCAGCATTCAAACTAAAATGAACCTAAAAATCATCCAGAAGAAATCTTTCTAACCTGAAATCTCTGCCCGATATCTTTTATTGCTTTAACTGACCATTTATAACTCTACGTCGGTGTCAAAGCAGTAGGCTCAAGAGACTAACGACTTGTATGTTGCTCAAACTTACCTCTGAAGTAACAAAAGCTAGTATAATTGGTATACAGTGAAAAAATTGCAGGAATCCCACTCAGTAAGGGGCAAGCTCCCTTAAAATAGTCAGGGTCTATGAAGACACCCTATCCTGATATGAGGACATTGTGAATCAAGACAGTATTGTGAAGAGAAATCTTTAATAGGCAGCGAGGCAAATGAGATGTACTGTATATACATGCAACAAAAGCAAAAGGAGAGCAATCTGGAGATGGCAGGAGATGCAGTACATAGGTTTGGATTGTTGGGAGGCTTAGCCGCATAAGCAAATCATTGCTGTATATTCCTGGGTCAAAGTTTGTGGGAGATGCAGACTGAAGTCCATCAGCTGTATGTCTTTCACCAATCTTCTCCTATGCAGCTTTTAAATAATAACACATTAAAGGCTTGACAAACCTAGATGTGTCAATTGTCGTTTGTTATGTCTTACGTTATAGCTGATTTTGCTATGCAACAATGTCCTGTCACCAGCGTTACCTCAAGGAAGTGGGATGGGTATGGTGTGAAATTAGCACAGCTTAGGCAAAGCGCCAGCATTATTGGCCAGCATTTTTTCCTTGATCTTGGGAGTGTGGAGTTGAATCAGAGAACACAATGAGAAAAAGTATGGGCACATAAAACTGAAGATAATGTAAAGATTAATCTGTACTCAAGGACACTATATGTGAGGGCAAACAGAAAGCAGATGCAGAACAATCAGGATCAATCATAAAAGAATTAGTCAATGTAATGAAAGATAACTCTAAAATTGACTGTCTTTTGGATAACTCTTTGACTAAGCAAAAGATTTTAATGTAGTTGAGACATTCTTTCCTGAGAACTGTATTTACCTTTTTAAGAACGAAGCAAGCATCAGAAATTATGAAACTACACTGTATAAATTATTGGCTACAGGACAGGAGAGAAAATAAAGGCATCTCTAGGAAAGTTAGGTTTTATTTCATTATGTTAAACACACATACGTTTCAGTGAGGCCTCTAAAACATGGGGAACAAACTGTTATATTGTGCCTTTTTTTTCCCTTAAAATCAGTATTTATAAAAATTCTGCTTTAGTGTTGTCTGACTGAACACTTACAACATTTGCAAAATCTATATGTGGTATGGAATGAAGGAAACAAAAATCACATTCTATAGCTGATCAGCATGTCAGATTCATATAAAAATACATCTAAAAATTGCCTAGGAGGTTATTCCAAACCAGGCATCAGTTGTGTATAGATATGGGAAAAACAGAACACTGTTTAGTGTTTTACATTATTTTCCTGTGATAATCTCTTTGCTTCTATATGTGTCTCCTACATCACCATAATAGTTTTTTCTTCGCAATACAATGTTTTAAGCCAAATCCAAATTTAAAACTATGATATAACACTAAACTAGAATATTTGTCTTACTGTTAGTGCAAATTAGAGTAATTAGACGGTTGTAGTACTAGAATTGGGAAATAATTTTTTTGATAAAACGTCCTTGTAGAAAGGAATTGTTTCCCAAAATCTTAAATTATTCCTAGAAAATGTTTTGTTTAACATTAACTGGTGACAAAACAGGCAAGGCTAATGGCATATTTCCTTGCCACTCCTTCTGATAAACTCTCTGTTGCCTTTTTGACAAAACAGTTCCAAGATCCTGATTGCCTCAGAAAGTTCAATGCTCCCAGAAGTTCTAATAAAGAGCCAAATTCTGTTGTAGTGTAGGCACTAACTTCAGAAAATGTAAACCCTGAAGACTCAGGATTGCAATGGGTTCTGAGTGGCTCCTGTTTCTGTGCCGTAGGGCTGAAGCCCAGCACTACCACGTTTTTCAGGATCCAGTAGGACCCCCCACCACCACTACATACTGAGAGGAGAAATATCGCTTTGGAGAACACATGAGCTACCAGTGGCTGAGGGGTAGACTCATTTAGGAAAGTTAAAGTAAATGTTTGCTAAATTTCTAGACTGACCTTCCTAAGGGGATTTTGGAATTAAAGCCCCTCCCTATTACAAAAATTTCTTACAGCACAGAGAATCATCATTTCGAATAAAAAACATTGTTTCACTTGTATCTTTCCCAAGCCCAGGGCTGGCTATTCTCTGTGTGGATAACAGAGTTCAGAAATTATTTAGAAATTCTCATTCCCAGGTCTCTCCTCAGACTCATAGTAGACAGTTACCCAAACTTACTAAAGGAAACCTTACAGTAAACTGAAGTTAGAAGTTCCTTAAGAGTCAGAAACTTTGCTATCTTTTTTTTTTTTTTTAATTAAATTCGATAAGGAACCATGTTGAAAGTTTTTCTATGAGTAAGTTGAAAGAAGGTATCCCTCTCAGGGCTTCAGCAGTTCAATAGCATAATCTTTGACCTTATCTTTCATGAAGAACTTCAGTGCAGATTTTTTAGGAATAAATGAATCACAAATCTGCTCTCATTATTTTGGTTCAGAAAACTGTTCCTGTGTTTTAACATAGGTGGTAATTTGCTTCTTAAGGAAAAACAAAACGTTTTACTAGACACCCACAAATTTGAAATGATCTGTTTGGGGGATAACACGTCTTCTGTACCCAGCAGCATATTTCTTATGATAAGTATGTGTGAAGTTCTTTAATCACTCTGTCTCACACATACACTTCAGCTCTACTTGAGATGGTTAAATGTGCAGTTGGGTTCTTTTTGTTTGTTGGTTGGGTTTTTTATTCCATATGGATTCTTTTGCCATAATCACTAGGGCTGGAATCCACCAGAAAAGAGGGGGGGGGGGGGGGGGGATAATTATTGCTATTGGAAATATCTGGGTTTTACATAATCATTGTGCATTTTATTCTAAGTTTTATACATCTCTAGGTGGTAAAAAAAAAAAAAAAAAAAAAAAAAAAAAAGAATACCAGGAAGAAGAAATTATTTTTTTGAATACAAAGCTGCTGCTTCTGGCTAACTCCAGGACATACACAGTTCATAAGACATAAGACTAAGGAGACGCACTTAGGTGAATTAGTAGATGTTGCCCTTTCTCACAGCAAATTTTAAGAAAATGATTGAGAAGCATAGCAGCTGGAATCCACAGTGGTTTGACACGTTGGGGCACCCCTCTGAGCTAAAAGACGCAACAGAAGATTTCTGGAAGTGTGCACATGATATACCAAAGCAAAGGACTATTTCACTCATAAACATAGAAGTATATTAAGCACAGCTGAAAATACTAACTTGTAATAATAGTTACTTGAGTGATGCAAGCTTGTTTTGAACTATCAAAACAAATCCTAAAAGGAACGGTCAATTATTGGTATTCTAGAGGCTGGACTAGAAGGATGCTAGGATCATGTAAGGATTTGCACAGAATCCCAGTATGTCTGAGGCTGGAAGTCGTTTCATCCAACCCCTCCACTAGGCAACTGAGCCAGTTGCCCAGGACCGTATCCAGACAGCTTTTGAGCATCTCCAAGGATGGATACTCCACAACCTCCCTGAGCAATCTGTGCTAACACTTAGTTACCCTCACCGTAAAATAGTGTTTCCTGATGCTGAGATAGAAACTCCTGTGTTTCAGTTTGTGCTCATCGCCTCTTGTCCTGTCACTGGAAACAATTTAACAGCAAGAATTTGTTTTGGGCTCAGAATTAGGAAATCTATTTGTAAAATCAAGTCAATCTTCTCATAAAAAATGCCTGAAAAGGTTTTATTCTCAACCAACACGAAACACAGGTTGACTTAAACCTCATTCCATGGAAACATATTTCAAGTGTGTGTGTCGGGGTGGTTAAAAAAAAAAAAAAAAAAAAAAAAGAGGAGCATGATGAGTTCATTCAACTATTACAGTTTATTAATTAGGTGTATAGTTGATTGCAGTAAGTTCAGGGCATTCTGTGTTCTTCACACTGAAACTTATAATGAAACAATAATTTTAATTATCATTTCCTGCCTTTCTGCACTGATTTTTGTACAGAGTTAATGGTCATAAAACCAATTTTTTAAAATACAGATAAATATACTAATTTATATATGTGTGTGTATGTAATTGGTTTGATTTCCAACATAATTACAGTTATAGGGTACTGCCAACACTTCTTCCACCCTTCTCCCCATAAACCTGGAATTACACACTATTCTGCCCTATCTAAATCATCTAATATTGTGGCAAGAAGCAAAGCTTTGTTTTTCGTGATGTCCAGATTCTTACAACTTCTTGATTCCTCCCACTATAGCTAATTAATTTTAAAAAGTTAGATTTTTTTTTTTGGGGGGGGGGGGGGGCGGGGAAGTGGCAATTTTGTGAATTCTTTGTCCTCTGCTTCTAGCCCTGCAAATCATCAAGGTATTCTTTTCTCCTCACCCTCTTCCCATGACCTATCATCTTTTCTCTAAGTATAATTGTCAGAAAACTAATATCCAAGCAGATGGAACTCCTGCAATGTTTGAAATTCACCCTACAGTTATGCTAAGTGACGGTTTCACCTGAGTGAAAATAAAACAGCTTCATGCCATCTGATTCTGGCTAATGTGACAGTCCTTACTTTAAACTGAATTAATGTGAAGTTTCTTACACCACAGGAATCAAAATTAGGGCCTAGAGAAAGGGGAATGATAATTTAATTTCATACGTTACAGATGCAGAAAGAAAAGGATATTTCATTTTGCTTTTACACAAAACAGAAGATACCCTGGACTGAAACCAGAATTCAAAGCAGTGCCAAGAGGCAGAAAACTGGTCCAGTGAAGGGGTTTGGTACATGCCGAGCCAGATGCACATTAGAACAAACCCAGGTGTAGTTGTACACAAAAGAAAATTTGTCATATAGCTATTGAGATACTCAGTTTTGACTTCCTTTGGTGATCAAGGTAATTGTAGGTATATGAGAGATAAAAAGTGGAATAGGGTTTATTTTTATAGTAGTAAATTGCCTTGGAAATGATAGTTGATTGGTGTGCATTCAGGGAAAGATGGCAGTAAAATTATGAGGATGACCTTCATCCTACATTATTGAAAAAAAGAAAATAAAAACTACAAATTGAATCAAACCTGTGAGATCTAACAAAATTCGTATTGAGATCAAATAGGATGAAAGCTGAGGAGATTTTGGGCTAGAAAATTTATAGATAAAAATCTATCTGAAAACATTTTTTTCATTGTTTTCATTCCACATAAAACACTGCCACTTAAGATTCCTGAAAACAAAAATCTGGTTTTTTTCCAAATTCAGTAGCTACTCTGAATTGATTCAGTACCATCAAAAATCTCATTACACAAAATGACAAATACATTTTTAAAAAAAATTTCAGCCTTTTCATGTATACCTATATAATGTCAAATTTTTTAGACTTAGTACTAATAATGCCATAAAGCATCTCAGAGTCTGATAAAATGCACATTTTTTCATTTATGTGCAATCTAAAAGAAACCTGAGACAAACAGACCTTTCTGCATTATTATTACCAACTTACACAGAGGAAATAAATAAAAATACAATCTTAGAATGTTCCCCTTGTCCATTTTCAATCTAAAAAGATCTTCTCTGGAAAAATATATTTTTCAGCCATGTTTTGGTTGTCAGAATATAAGTTCCTACTGTTTTCAAGATACTCAAAACACACCCTATTGATTCCTGTATATTAATTTAAGTCTGTAAATATTGTATTTCATTGTCAGATTGCTCCAGTCAACAAAATAGATGGGTACACTCCTCCATCTACATAAGAAATAAATAATAATTAAAAAAAATAAGAAGATGCAACCTGATTTATTCTGGCATGATAAGCAATAACTAAATAAATAGGAGTTAAATTAGGACTCTTTTTAGTGCTCTATATTCCTTCAATTACAGCTACTATAGTGTAGTTCATAATCAAAATGCATCATTTTGATGACTTTAAAGCAGAAATAACTAAACTCACAGAACTACGGAAACCCCAAATGGAGCCTGTGGAGCTGACCATACTGAACTTCACAAACATAGCATGTGTGGCATGAAATAGAGCATACTGTACTTTGCAACACTTACAATTCATAATAAATTTACTAAAATATATTAACAAGATATATTTTGGGGGGAGATTCTGAAAGTCAGCAAAAGGTGAACTATTTACAGTACCAATTGGATTTAAGTGCCTAACTTCTACTTGTTCATTTTGCAGATTTCTTTCCGTTTCTCATACTCAAAAACCTTACATTCCTTTAGAGTAGATCTTTCATGTTCCTTAATTACTACATGATTTCTGAAGATAAGATCAATTGACAATATTACAATGAAAATTTTCATTAAAAAATGAAGGGATGAAAAAAATTGGGACTGAGACTTCAGTAGTTCTGATACATAAGGAAAATGCCCCATTGATCTGCACAGCTATCACTGTCAAGATTAATATAATCATAATGCTCTTCTCAGATGCTAAGAAAAGGTAGCTGCAACCTTCTTTGTAAAAATAGTCTCCTACAAGAAATATACTTTCTATTTATTTAGTTATTTGATGATGATGATGATGATGATTTGTTGATTTATTTTTCCTGATTTGCAATTGTTCTTCTTTAGAGAGAGATATAAAAAAATTGTAGCAGGCAATTACGACTTAAATCTGTCCTGTAAAATATGTTCCTCTTTCTCAACTTGTAATTTAGCTAATGTCTTTGTAAGATGGTCTTTTCAATATATTAACCATTACACATTTTCATTTTACATATATATAGTCACTCTGTTAAACTATTCTGTTCTGTGAGATCTTGTGATGAGTAGCATTGTCCTTACCTGCTATACATCAAAACACCTTTTAAAAAAAAATACATTTTCTTTCTCCTCATTTCATTGAAAGTCTTCTATGAAAGACTCACATTCAATTATCTTTTTGTTTGTTCTGATCTTCTTGGGAGCACTATTTCTAATTGCCAAACAACTTGCAATGTAGCATGGCACAGAGATCCTTTCAAAAGCTTCAAATAGATTGTTTATGACCGTTTTATAAATTTGCTAAGTTCATACTGGGCAGTACAAAGACAGCAGTTTAGCTGCTGCCTGACCACGTTTCTTAGTAGAGCAAATGAGTTGATACACATCACTGCACTAAGTCTAACTACGTGGTTTTCAGTTCTTCAGTTTGAGAAGGGACAGTACTGGGTTTCATAGCATTATCCTATGTTCCCCGTACATTCAAAAGGAAAACATACTGTGCTGTTGTAGTACTTTTTTTTTTTTTTTTTTTTTTTCCCCCAGGAGTATAGCTCTTTTCCTGTAGTATGAAGAATACATCCATTTTTACATCATGCAGTCCCACAGGAATGCTCACTGTTCGAAAGGAATTATTTACACTGACAAATAAAGGAATACATTGCTAACCAATGCACTTTATTCAGGCTTGCTATTAATAAGCTAAACCAAACCCAAAGCAGTTCCTTACATGTAGTGCAGCTCTACATATGAATAGACATGATATACAGGACATACTGGAAAACCTCTTTTAGAATTTCCCTCAGAAATAATAGTACGAATGAATTCACATGGATGTTTTTCAATCCAGTTATAGCAACTATATGTGGCTCTAGCCAGCGTCACAGGATTTTACCTATATACATATATAACTGTAAAGCTAGAACTTACCCATGTACTCTGCTAATTTACCATTTTAAGCAGTTTAAAATATTTCCTTCTAAAGCTTTTCAGATCATTTTCACATACAAATTCTAATTAATTGGAATTTCCTTGGGTTGTCTGGGAATTTGCTTTTTGTTAATAGAAGTATAGAAGCATATATAGAAAAAAAAAATTAAAAGTCTGACTTGACAAGAGAGACCATAGAAGCTTCTAAGGACAGGGCAAATATATACATAGTATAAATACCTTTACTATGAACAAAAGCATTAACTTTTTCTTTAAAGCTGTAATTATTTATCATGTAAGCCTGCTTGTGACTCCATTATCCTACTGATATATGAAGGAGACGCACGTTAAAAGACCATTAATACTCTGTGCCATTGATAAAATAGACCTTTTTAGCTTACAAATCTTTGAAAGTAAAAACAAACGTGCTTCATAGCTTCATTCTAGAGAACATTATTTCTTTTGTAGCATTCCACAGAAAGTGCTGTGTGAACTTCACTGACTTTGGCCTTACTAGTGCTGTCTCTCACTTCTTATTTTTCCCTCACTCCTCTGCCTGTGCTGTGCTTTGCCCTTTCTTAAGTAAGTTTTCCCAGAGGCACAGCCAGCGTCACTGACGGGCTCAGCTGGGGCTGTGCTGGGGCCCTTGCAGAGCCAGCTGGAGCCCACTGGAACCAGCTGTGTGTGGCACAGGGCAGCCCCTGGTCTCCTCTCAGAGAGGCTCCTGCAACCCTCCCCCACCCACACCCCATACACCAGTCACACCTTGAAAATCAAGGACAGAGATGCCACAATATTTCTGACAACCTGTTCTAATGCTTAATTAGCATGATAGTGAGCTTTTCCCCCCTTTATATCAAGTTGGAACGACCCTTGGTTTAGTTTATGCCTGGTTTGTTCTCCTGCTGGGCACCTCACAAAAGAACTCTCCTCTGTTTTCTCATTAGCAACCGCACAGGTGCAGTTTCATTCCCCCCTGCCCCCAAAGCCTTCTGTGTCCCTGCTGGAGCAAGCCTCACTCCCTCAGGCTCTTCTCGTGGGGCACACACTGCAGCCCAGGACCACTTTGATGGCTCTTGCCTGGACTTTCTTGCTTCTCAATATTTGTATTGTACTGGGGAGCCTAATACTGGACACACTTCCAGATGCAGCCTGATGGGTGCAGAGTGAAGAGGAAGAGTCACTTTCCCTGATCTCCTGGCAGTGCCAGTGTTCATACAGCCCCAAGGACTGTTGCTGATCTTTGCTGATGTCACGCTACTGCCTCGTGTTTAGCCAGTGTCTGTCAGGAGCCCACAGGTCCCTGCCAGCAGCACTGCCCCATAGCCAGGCTGCCCTCAGCCTGTCCCAACGCATTTGTGCTCATCAAATTTGATGACATTCCTGTTGAGCCATTCCTCTGTCTTGTCCAGTGCAGGAGGGGGCCTGGAAATCAGGGCCATAAGTACCAATCAGTTAGCTGAGGGGAATGTGCTCGGGCTTGTAGGCCACAAACCCTGGGAGGACAAGGAGGGTGAATAGATAACAATCAACGGGGTAAGTCAGGCCGAGAAAAAATAAGGGAGTGAGGAACAGATGACACCAAGGAGAAGTAACACCTTGCTGTTAATTGATGACTGTAAAAACTTACTTAAAGTGTCCTTTGTTTGCAGTTAACCAATCAGGGATGGCCTAGTATGTAACACTTAGCTTAAAGAACCAATCTGTTTAAAGCGCGCAGCTCCTGAAAACGTATATAAACTCGTGATTGTGTACAATAAATCGATATTTGCTTGCATCAAGCAGCGTCCTGTCTCTCCATCGCCGTAGTCCAGGTCCTTCTGAATGATGGCTCTGTCCTGGAGCATGCTGACTACATCCTACAGGGGTTTTGGCATCTGCAATCTTGATGAGGTTACCCTCAGTCTCCTCCTCCAGCTTATTGATAATGTTATGAAGCAGATACCCGAAGAACTGACCTGTAACTGAACCCCAGTACAGTATGACCAACCACCCTCACCCTTTAACCCTACTGCTTTTCTCCCACACATTTCATCACAAAAGGAAACAGGTTGGTATGCATCATTTACACTTGGTATATCCACGCTGGTTATTCCTAGTCACCTTCTTCATATCCCTAGAAATATCTTCAAGCAGGATATGATCAAAGCTTGTCTAAAAACCTGAAGCAAGGCTTACTAGTCCGTTTTTCACCAGACCATTCCTTTGCCCTTTTTGAAGATGGATGCAGCATTTGCCTTTCCCCAACATCTTTGACCTTCTCTGTACAATCTGTAAGAAAAGACAGTGATGATAGTTGCAATGGCAGCAGCTGTCTTTCTCACAGTGTTTGGGTGCAACTCATCTGACTCCTTGTATGGGCTTCTGAAGAGGTCCCTGCTTGAGTAGCTCCTGGTTGAGTTGCTGCTGGTAGCTCCTCTCCTGAACTGTGTCTAGGCACAAAAGTCTGCGACACAGCGTAAGTGGGTACCAAAACGAAGGCGGCATTCATTGCCTCTGTCTTCCCTATGTCTTCTGGCTCTAAATCACCCTCCCTATTCAGCAGC
Organism: Falco peregrinus; assembly: GCF_023634155.1. Taxonomy (NCBI): domain Eukaryota; kingdom Metazoa; phylum Chordata; class Aves; order Falconiformes; family Falconidae; genus Falco; species Falco peregrinus. The sequence continues at coordinate 2,628,314 of NC_073730.1, forward strand.
AAGCCCATATTTTCCTTGTTCATCCTTTTATTGCTGATGGAGCAGTAACAGTTCTGCTTCTTGCCTTTGTAAACTTGCAAATTTCAACTCTAGTTGAGCTCAGCTTTTCTAACATTATCCCTTCATATCCGTGAATTCCTATACCCCTCCCCTGCCACCTGCCCTCACGTCCATTTCTTGTATATCTACCTCCTTTTTGCATTAGAGGCTGGTCTGAATTCCCTGGTCAGCCAAGCCAACCTTGTGATACATGATCTTGATTGGTTGAATACAGCAGCAAATTGGATGCAGCAAAGGTGCAGGGAAACAAAGGCATGTACAATTTTTTTAATACATTTGGTAAACAATTTTCTGTGTCTAAAATTGCAACATACTTTTCACTAGAGGATTCTTCAACCTCTTTCTTTCTGTGTAAAAATAATTTGCTTTCAAAATTAATTAAAGACTGACACCCCACAAGCTAAATTTCAGTCCACAGTGGAACTTTTCTATGGTAATGAATATTTTGGAATCCTATTAATTTTGCAGTAGATATTCCCAAAGGTCACTTTAGTCAACAGCTGAAACATTGGCAATCTATGAGGTAGAAATAGCAACTTTAACAAAGAGAGGCAGAGAAGAGGTTGAAGTCTGGCAATCCTTACTTATTCCTTTAATATCAATAAATTGCTCGAAACAAGAAGACTCCCTGTTTTGGTTTTCAATCAGCGGGCTTATATTTATAATTGTATTGTGCTTCAGTATTTTTCATTGAATTTGGAACATTGACTTCATTTGGAGACCTTTCAAGCCTTTCACTTGGTTATCCATCAAGCTATACTACATTGAGTTGTCAGACAAAGCATGTAATGACTAAACTTTTCAAAAAAACAGATGTTAATGTCGCTTGACAAGGAAATATTTTCTTATCACAAAATTATGAGATGCCTTTAGGGCTGTTAGTGAGACATAAACAACATTCATCAAATTTGATTTCTTTTTCATCTGATGCAGGAGCTGCCCAGGTTGCTCTTCTTTCTTTTCAGTATCCTTAGAATAGCTATATGTTAATTCATGGTTAACATAGTAATAATATAAAATGGCAAAAAACCCCACTTTAATAATTACAAATGAGAATAAATTGTGTTTTGTTTGTGGGGGAGTTGTTTTGGTTTGTGGGGTTTTTTTGTGGCAAGGATTTTTTTAATACTGGAATAACCCACGTAATGAAATCAAGATATAACTGGAGCTTTTAAACTAAGACTAAATTTTTTCTAAAAGATTTGGTCCTGCTTCACTGCAGTTTATCATTCTTAATAATGGTCCCTTACATAGCTAGGAAATACAAATCCCTTCACTATAAAAGTCACTGGGTAAAATTCTGATCCCTGCTTATTATGCAGGAAGTCACATTAGAAAGTCATAGTTTTAGTCAGTTTTAAACTGAGAAAATATAACTTTGATCTTACACAAGAATATATAAACAGTGATACTCTCCTAAAAAAAAAAGAAAGAAAGAAAGAAAGAGAAAGAAAGAAAGAAAGAGAGAAAGAAAGAAAGAGAGAGAGAAAGAAAGAAAGAAAGAAAGAAAGAGAAAGAAAGAAAGAAAGAAAGAGAAAGAAAGAAAGAAAGGAAGGAAGAAAGAAAGGAAGGAAGGAAAGAAAACTTTTTTTTTTTAGAATTTTAGAATCAACGAACAAAGAATAAATTATATTCTACTTCTAGTATCAGGACTACTGCATTCTTGAGAACACCTTAGTGAAATGTAATAACTTGTGATTCAGAAGAAATCAAACTAGATATATTTATTTGAAATAATTACTAGAAATTTATGATTGATTATGACTGAGCAAATTCTGTCTCAGTTTTGCCAGCTGAACAGACTGAATAGAGTAATTCATCACAACACAGTCTTATGGAAACATTAAAGCTTCTAGGGTTGGTTTTATAATTATTTTGTTTGTTTAATTATGTGTAAGCCAGGAGGTATACATACGCTTATTTAAGATCCAACCAATTGTTTTTCAGGACACTACTGGCAACAGGCTCAGTTTCTGTTTCCTTTATCCTCCAGTGAATCTTTCAGAGGGCTGCATGCAGAGACTACTGCCCTCCAGCTGTGATTCATCTTGTTTTTTCACTGACACACATGCTGCTGAAGATTCGGTGCTCTTGCACGGGAACTAAAATTTACTTCAATATGTCTACGTGTTCTCCAGTCACACCTCCAGATGCAGTGCAGCAGAGTACAAACCTACACCATTTGGGAATGTTACAAAAGTTTTACCCAATAAAATTGGGGCACTTGAAGCAGCAAGTTGTTTAGCTTAAATATTGCAGACTTCTTTTTCTGATGTAGTATAATTTCAGTTCTGAATGAAATGCATGCATTTCAACAAAAACTTTAATTTCGCCAATCAAGATAGATTGTGGCAATTAGCTACTATAAGGAACAGAGGCAAGTGCAGGGTCATAGCATCCCACAGGAAAATTAGAGAAACCTGGTTCATTCCCATTGATCTTTATGTAAGGTAAATGAATGATGTATTTTAGTGGTTGTCATTGTAATCCTGATAATGAACTAATGTATTTTGTCTTCATTATAATACCTATAGGCATTTTTTGAACAGGAATATATCAAAAGAAAATACAATGTTCTTTTCCAGATTTTAATCCTTTTGCAAGAAGTGTCTGTTATTACAAGCCTAGTTTTAGAATTTAAATTCTGACTAGGAAGAATTTCAATAGGTTCCACCTCTGCTCCTTTTTACAGGCACAATTCGCTTTCAACCAATTCTCAGAGGATGGTATTTTCAAGATCTAAGCTAATACAGAAAAAAGTGGACTGTTCTTCACTGACACTTCAGTATTCTCTAAAGTCTCTATGATAATGTGAGGAAAACATTTAACTACAGAAAGGTTTTCTCCTGCATAACAGTGAAAAAAAGGAGTTGAAACCTCAAGTTCTCAACACCAGAGCAACATGATCCAGATGTAATTTAGTGTGAAATGTATTCTAACATTAACATCTATCTTCTTCCCCCAGATTCTCTACCAGGATATTTTACAACATATATGGGTATTTCACAAAATTTACATCTGTCTTATTCTTTGAACACTGAACAGATCTTGGTTTTAGATCTCAGATGAGCATTTCTTAGTGTTATGCATGGTAGTCCTTTACAGTAATTTAGCTGAGGAAAAGCTGGCAGCAGAAAACCTTGGGCTCAGATTCTCAGTTTTATTTAGGCATCCATCCCTCATTATTAGAGAATTACTGAAAAAAAACCACAGTTGATATAACAACTGACCACTACCACTCTACTCCTCAGAAATAAAACTCCCATTTTCTTTAAAATAATTTTATTACTGGCCATACAACAGTACCAACTAATAGAAGAGCACAATGTTTTGTATGGGGAACTGGGTTTATAAGAATTTCATATGGCATTTCATAAGAACTTCATAAAAACACTTCATATTCTTACATATATATATAAATACAATGTCTTCACACAAGACTCAAAAAATGGTCACGCAGAACTGAGTGTGTTGCAATGAGTGCATAGCGACAGGCCCATATCAGCAGTAGTAAGCAACTAATCTGGAACAACATATGCAGAATTAACTAAGTTCAATTATCTGTATTAAAATGCCTCCTATAAACAACAGCAAGAGACACAATATTAAAAAAAAAAGAAGAAAATTATCCATATGTGGCTTTTTGAATACAAGAATTCACATTGTGTATACTCTGTATAAATATATATAAAATATATTTTTATCTATATGTATAAAAAAAATCACTCTACAAATAATAAGAAATGAGTATCCAGATGATCATATGACTATGTTTTGCTGAGACATTTTTCCTGGTAGGATTTTGCCTTTGTTAAGCTACCTTTCCTTTAGAGGCAGAATTTTTGTCTTTCCTTATTTGATCCAAACTGTCATCTTGAGTAAAAGAAAATAAAATTACATAGATCAGTTGAATAATACACAGTATAAAGTAGCTCATGGTTTTTCCTACATATTCACAAGCTAAATTTTTTAATCAGGAAGGATGTATTTAAATGTTAGGATATTTGTATTGTGATTGTGGAAAAGGAAAAATACAGGAAAGCAACAATGAAAGAATACCATAAATAGGTCTGAATTTTCAATTAAAAAAATAATAATTTCTCTAGTGCTTCTGTTATGCCCAAATTAACAGTCATTCACATGGTTCAAGAAATAGCATTACTTTGGCCAATTTTTGTCTATATCTTACCAATGAGTTTGAATTCAGATGACATGGCTGAAAAAAATTAACTGTTACTAGTCCCACCAAAGGAGATCAGTTTTATTTCCTGACATCTTCTGCTCATGTCAATATGCTGCCGCTCACCAGGTCTGGTACTCATCTAAAACATTAGTGAGCAATTAAATGCACTATTTCACTTTCTTGTTTTGTTTTGTTTTCCTGTGGTAGTTGTTTTCTAGATTAGCAATGTAAATTATATCACTAAAAATTGCAATAAGTACTAGAGCCAGCACAAGTTAGGCTGCAGGATTATGTTACATTCACAAATCATGTTATAAGCAAAAAAGAACTTACCATGTGTATGAGCTAAAAATTTGCTGCCAGCCTAATTAAGTTCTTAACAACTTAATGAGTATACAAGCAGTTGTTATGACTACAGAAAAACCTCATTACAGTGCAGTTAAAATAATTATGCAGAAAGCCTTCCTAGAACCTATGCCTTTTGGGTGTTACGTTCACCCTTCCCTGCCTCTGTGGATCCTGTGGTTGAAACACCAGTCCTCAAGAAGAACAGACAAGGGAGACCGCAGGCTTTTACTGTCCTAAAGCCTTTGTTAGGGTGGTTTTAATCTTCATGGGTCTGTTGTTCATTTGGGTGGTGTGTTTTGGGGGTGGTCTTGGTCTTGGTCTTGGACAGCAAGGCAGCAATGGCAGGGACCTCGCTGACAAGGCACATGGTCCCACAGGAGGACCTGAACAGGAAGAGCAGAGCAGGTTCTGCCAGGGTGGTTGGAGTCAGCCCCAACCCGCAGCGATAAGGCTGGTCCACAGCCAAGCTTCCGTCTGTCAGAGATGTCCTCAAACCCAGGCAGCCCTGCTGGGGTGAGTGGGTGCTCCAGGACCTGACAGGTCAAAAGCTGAGCAATAATTTCCCAAACTCAGTTCACACCACTGGTGCCTTTTTTAGTTCTCCCTTACAAAAGATACCTGAGCAGTTTTAACTACATAAGAATTGGCTGTGTTATAGCAGCTAGACTTTAATTCTTAGTTATTATTTATTAGCTTCTCCAGTGCAATAGTGGTATAAATTCTCCCAGCTCACTTCAGTGCAAAGCCAAACAATGTATGTTAAGCCACTGCTAACAGTAATTTTTGCTAACCTGTTTGATCTCAGACTGGGACAAAATAGGTTTATATAGTCAGTTACAAATTAAAGACAAGTTTGGAGGATGATATGCAGACCTAAACTCTAAATATGGCATTTAGGTACATGTGCTACGGACTGAACACATGGTGCTGCTAAAGACTATTACTTTCTATTGTGCTTAATTTATTGCTAAAGTTATTAACCAATTAAAAGCACAAGAAAGACACGTGACAGAAGAAAGTCAATATATACATGACTAGGAATTGATTAAATGCATGGAGAAAGAGAAGAGTACAAGACTGCTTGGATGCAGGCTGATATAAACTTGAGGTAAAGCAGGAGAGGTAAACCTCTCCTAGTTGCTGTGTAAGGGTTGCTACATGCAGTAGTACATTGAAGAAACATGAGAAACAGGTCTACTATCAAGTTGGAAAGCACATTAAGATTGAGTACACAGGGTTCTTGGATGAGATGGAACTAGAAACCAGCTCTTGATCACCCAACACGATCTTTGGTGGAGTTGCTTCACCCTCAGATGCCAGAGTATACCCATATGAGTGCATGTGCACACAAACATATCGACATTTTACATGGGTAATACACCACTCACCAGTATATAGCATGAGCTCAACGCAAGCAAACTGAGCATAAGCTACTACATTAATTTCTAAGCATTTTGGATCACCTTCTATTTAATAAACTTCATTTCAGGATTTGTTGTATGCCAGTGCTGACTAGTAGGACCCAAAGGCCAAAGGCAGATGAGAAAGGCAATCCATAGAAAGAGCAACCAACGTTAGGTTTTTGGAGGGATTTTGATGACATAATCCTAATTGTTCGAGATATTTAGGAACATTATCTTTACTAGTCCCATACAATTACCTTAACTTGCATTGAAAGCTACTAGACATCCAAATCCTGCACTGGCTGAGTAAATATATATTGCATACACATACTATATAATCTGAGGTACTTTCATTGTGCAAACAGGATACGTAACTTAATCTATATTCAATTTATTTAAAGCTGAGATGAGTCAGCTTGGTACATAATGAAAAGGATTACTGAAAGAAGCGGGGATTTCTGTTATTTCTTGAAAATTAAGTCAGCAGGCAAATTACCAAAATGACATTCAGGTCATTCTGCTATAATATAGAGACCTTGTTCATATACAGGCTAAGAAAGGAAGAAGCAAAATGCTCTTCATCAGAGTCATCCAAAATGCTTTGAAATTAGTGTAACACTGTATGTTAAGTTTGCATGGTTTGAACACATACTCTGTGCAGGCATACAACATATACATCTGTGTATGTCTGTATGTCTCTGTGTGCACGCTCACTTGTGTCTGTATCTACCTGTCTGTATATATAGAAATTTTCTGTTATGCAAACCAGATGTACAAGTTAATTTTTGCATGTTTAAAAGAATTCTACAAAATAAAATTCTACCATAGCAGCAGGAGCTCTTTTAAATACACATTCTAAAAGGCATGCATGGTTAATTTTAGGCAGAAACATTAAACCTCCTTATGGAAAGAGAATTAGTAATTAGTAGGAAATAGTGAAGAGTGAGATTCTTTGTATCTTTCTATTCAAAGTCCATTACCAGCTTAAGCTTATTTTCTAAATTCAAAGTAATGAAAATAGTTCAATAAGCAATGAAGTCTGAATGCATTAAAGTGGAATCACATCTGTTTTCTACAAATCTTAATGAATAGACCTAACCCAAAAGAAAAAAAGGGAAGAAAACTTGCTGCATTCTGTCTTTTCTAATTAATGTAAATGCAGAGGATAATGTTCTTGTGTCTCCTACAGGAACTTAGGTGAGCAATTGTTATGAAAGACTCAGCACCTCAGTGACTGCAAATGTGAATAGTATTGTGCAACAATCCGTACTGAACAAAACAAGCTTTAAGCAAATTCTCAATTTTTATGTCACTGATTTCTATCATATATGTTATGAATTTAAAAATAAATGTCAACCTCCATTCTGTTAGTCCTGAAGAACATTAACAAGACAAGAATAATTCCCGCAATAAGCGTCAACCAGCTTACACATTAAATATTCCAGAAGTTCTGCAGTCATGTTAAGCCTTAAGCCTTCGGCTATAATCACGTAAATATTGCCTATGGTTTCAGTTTTTGTATCTCAGAACATGAGAAAATATCATTTTTGTAACCACACAAAAAGAACAAACCACAGGTTACTTTTTCTGCATATGATGACTTCAAAATAATTGTAAGAATGAAAACACTAAAAATATAATTCAGAGTTGACATGGATTGGTCTTTTTGATGCTGTTGTATTTATTTGAAGTCATATCTGAAGTAAGTTCTGTTAAAATCGCTTTTAGGGGTTTTTTTTTGTTTATCCCCCCCCACCACCACCACCACCTTTACACTTAGGGAGGGAGAAGACTGATGCAGGAGAAATAAGGACCTTTGTCTTTTAATTATTTTTTTCTGAGTTTCCTTAGAAAGTACAGTATCTCATATAGCTTCTTAGCCTGTACTGCAGGAATAAATATTATCAAATCTTGAAAGATAAATGCATATGCTTGTCTTTATTTCTTCTGCTGCTTGCTCAACCTACATGAAACAGGACACAGATCATGCCTCCATCTCATCCTTATCTCTTGGTGTGGGGAGCGCAAGGGTAAGAACTCCTGTACTGAGTAGTCCTTCCACCAAGAAAGCCTAAGGTACATTACATACACCAGTGCAACTTGTAAAGGACTACATCAAAAGCACATCTATGAAAAAAATAAAATAAAATAAAATTATCAGGGATGAGCTGTGTGTAAAACTTGTCCATTTGCAGACTGGAACTACATGGGACAAATACCAGAGGAAGCCAAATGTTTCCTTATGATTGTCAATGAGTTGTTCCATAAATCTATATATCTATAGTATCTATGACACTTCCTATTATTGAAACTTTTTCGACCTTCTCCTGCATTCTTTAATACAGTATCTTATGAAATACATGTGCACTTCTGGGCATATATAGTTGATTTTGTTTCTGCAGTGAGAGAATCCATCACAAGTCAGATGAGGTTCCTTTTCAAACCTAGCGTAGAGCACATTTAGAAAGAGACAAAGGGACAGTTGTTCCCAACTCCCTTTTGCAATAAGTAGGGACCAATCATAGATTACCATAAACCACATCCTCCAGAATCTTGTTAGTTTAAAATGTTAGGTCAAGTATTTCAGTGTTTGAAAATACCTCTCTTTGTTCCTCTCATTTTTTATGCAGTAACAGGAAAACAGAGTCAGGAACAATTTTCCATGTGAATCCCTAAAATTCTATTTTATTTTATTTTTATAAATAAATATAAATAAATTCATATTTTAGGATATAGAGGCCAATCTCTATGTGAAAACTTAGTGTTTCAAAATGTAATTTAAAAATATATTGAGGGTATAGTCTAAACTGGAATTTCCTTCTAAGAACATTGCTTAATGTGCTAAAGATATCTAAGACCCAAATACATAAAAGACAATAGCGAAACCTAAGGTCAAATCTCGGTGGAATTATGGAATCAACTCCAAGAACATGTGATTCAAAACGTGGCACAGCAGCTCGTTTTCTGATCAACCAGTATGAAGCAAAACCAGAGAAAAGCTCACATCTGTCTGTCCCCACCCAAGTAAGTCTTAATTCTCTTATATTTGTCTAGCAAATTTGTGTCTGGTCTTTAGAAAGGTAGATATAAATTAGTAATAAAAGGATAGAAAAAGAATCAGAACATTTGTTTCTTTCTCAGGCGTTTCAGCCATACAAAGAAAATCCTGAGTTTATTTTTCATAGTGCTTATTAGCAATTGTTTAGGCATATTAATCCCTACATTCAGACTTGCACTGTGCCCTCTCAGATTTTCTGTATTTGCTACCTAAATCTCTACATGCTGGATTTTATTAGTTAATTAATCATGTGTATTGTTATTTGTAGGCTGGAAGCCTTGTATGACATTAAATCTCTTGTGGAAGGCACTTAATATTGTAGCAGTAACTAGTAGGACTCTGCCATTCAAATTCAGAAACATAAGAAAACAGGAGCAAAAGTACCATGGAAAATTAAAATCTGTGTTGTAGGAAATTTTCTTTTGTGATGTACCTTGCTTGCTTTGAGGTTTCATGAAACATTATCCCTACATGGCAGTTAAAGGAAACGATAAAAGAGAAGTAGAACTCTAAGAAAGAAAATGCAATAGGAAATGTAAGTGTGAGAGAAATCTTAAGAATTCCAAGTATTTATGTGCTTTACTCACCATCCATTTAATGTAATTTCTGTTAATTTTGTTTAAGAAATGTTTTAATTATACTTCACAGAAAACATATGGGCACCCAAAATTGGAATTTTTGCAGTGTTATTTAAAGAGACATAGAAAATAATCCTTTCCATAACATATGCATGAACTTTTTAAAATCTGATGATTTAAAAAATGTACAAATTGAATTATATTATAAAATATTATATTTTATAGTTATTTTATAAAATAAACAGTACCTGAAGCTGCTGGAGGAAACATTTCTTCAGGACTAGTGCCTCCTGAATTTATGCTCACTAGAAAGGTCTATCAACATTCATAATTAAATCACAATCACTGAAATAACAGACTACTAACGGAATAAGATATGCCTCAAAACAAATAAACAGAACTGACTCTTTGTGAAGACTCAGACTGCAGTGGTTATCACAGATAAAGGGAAACATGAAATGACACACACAAAAGTCTTTTCCTATGAAATGTGGATATTTTATTTATACTGTAAAAATAGATAAGAAAAGGGACCTGGAAGAGTTATGAAGCTAGTATTAGTTCTGAAAAAAGAACAAGGTGCAGAGTGTGTCAGCAAACACAAAAATGATGCCAAACAGACCCAAGAGGGAGAAGGAAGATGCAACATCAACACCCTACCTATTCCACAAAGGATTCAAGATACTGATGACTTGTCAGTAACCCATCCTCCCCTCACCAGCTTAAGCCATCAGCTCTGGGAATCGGTGAGGCAGTGGACTGGTGAACATAAAATGAGAGAAAGTAGTAGATACAAGGAAATTTTTTTGTATAGTTCGATATGGATATAATTTGAACCATTGAACATTAGTATCATTGTAACTGGATGTGCTGATTTTGGCTGGCACGGACTTAATTTTCTTAATGGTGGTTCGTATGGTGATGTGTTTTGGATCTATGATGCAGACAGTGCTGGTAACACACTGACGTTCTTGTTTCTGATGAGCAGTGGTTACACAGCATCAAGGCAGTTTCTGCTTCACGCATCAGCCTGCCAGCCAGTAGGCTGGGTGCCCAAGAAGCTGGGAGGGGACACAGCTGGGACAGCTGACCCCAGCTGACCAAAGGGGTGTTCCACATATATGCGATACCTGGCCGTGACATATGCCCAGAAGTAAATATTTACATATTAGATGCATAGTGTCAAGACAATGCATTAGGACCACACAAATTAACAGTAACATCTCTGCTACCTTATTTCCCAGTAGTCCCACAGCACACCAAAAGTTATATCAGATTTATTATGCTGCAAAGTGCAATCAGATCCATAATCTTGCAGGTTCATTTCTCACTATGTCATAGTAAGCATTGCACACATTATGTGTGGACCTGCTTGTGCTTGCTTTCATAGTACGTGCTCATTTCCCACAACACGACGGTGAAAGAATTGGTGAATTTCTTTAATAAGATATATGCTCAATGTCACCAAAATATTGGGAATACATCTCATAGGACCTTATTTTGATATCTTTTATCTTTTGTTTTTTCCTCACATTTATGAAGTTGTTCTTACTTTAGGTAGGGCCTAGTTTGGAATTAAACAATTCCTATTCTCCCAGGCAAACTGGGCATGCTTTACTACGTCTGGTCCCCCCCCCATCACCAGGGGAAAGTAGTGCTGATACTCCACACCACAAGGGAATCCAAATTTTCAGCATGCTTACACAGGGGTACTCAGGAGCCATTCCAGCTTTCAGGGCATTGGCATCATCACCAGACTCTGCACAAAGATTGCTTAGAAAGCAGCTAATTACTTTCCTTGTGAAGACTTACTGGGAGTAAAGTTCACCACTCTCCCAGTCATCTCTGGGACAGCTGACACACGCAGCTGTGATAACCAGACAAGGTGTTTTGAAGAAAAGTAGCAGGTCCTGTGTCTAGGAAAGAAGTCTGTATTCTTCCACTCCAGTAACTTTTCTGATACCAGATAAAAGGTTTTGTCTGATTTTGGATGTGACATAAAACATATTGTCAAAGGGAACCTGGATTAAGGGATCAGTACGTGTAGTCCTGAAGTTCAAAGGATTTTGATTTCTATTTCTGGGATACAACCAATGTTTAATAAAAAAATAAAAAAAAAAAAGTCATTAAACAAGACAAAACAAACAATAAATGGCCAGTCAGCAAGTCTGCTTACTGCCAAGATGATGTGGGGAATTTCCATTTCTTCTGTCACATTTTTTTTAACTACAAATACAAGTGATTACATAACCAGGTAGAAACCTGGTCATTTGATCTCCATATCTGTGGACTCATTTTACCACATATTTCCTTGCCAATTTTTAATCAATATAACAGAAACATTTACATCCTTTTTTTTTTTCATGTTTTTTGTATCTATTTGCTTTATTGATTAGAGACTAATTGGGAAAGACACAACAGTGAAGTGAACCAGCCATTTCAGAATCGCCATTGCTTTAAATTCGCCTTTTAAAATGACTTTTAAAATCAGAGCGCCCCCTAGCAGATTTTTTTGTCCTAGTTCAAGGAGTGTGGAAGCATGCATTCTCTTTGGCCCTTTGTCCTTAACTTGTTATCTCTCAGGAGTTGGGCATGTCAATCAGTAAAAAGTGATGCACTAACAGCTTTCATTTACCCATTTGTCTTCAACTCAAGAGACTCAAAAACTACGTTCCGACGGTGTCATTTTCAAAGCCCTAATTCCCTATCTTGAGGGTTTTCTAGGGAGGAAAAAAGTGTTTTGCGAGACTGAAAGCATTTTAAGTGCAAAACCAGGAAAGTTTAAGATGTAAACATAAAGTCTAATAGCTATCACCACAGTAACTCAGAGGCAGCTCCGCTGGACTCAAATGAACGGGGCAACATATGCAACTTAAAAAATAATAATAAAAAAAATCAATACCAGATATTAGATATATAATTGTGGCTAGAAATTTGGGATTTTTAAATTTTCCTTCATCTTATGTGTCTCCTTTATGATTGTGATAATGTATTAAAGCAATTAACACAGTCCTGTAATCTATAAACAGCAATTATCATAGATTTCCAGACTCAGTCCTTTCTCCTTTCAGGGTATCTTTTATTCATGCAATTTAGATTCAAGTAATGCTCTAAACAATATTGTTTAAAAATAGAGAACTTTTCTTAAAACACACTTAACAGCTGTAGGTTTACAAATGTTATCCATCCTTTAAGGTATTACACATGTATTTAATTTCAGCACAAATCAGGTGGGAGATATATATATATATATATGTGTGTGTGTGTTTAAAACTGGGTTTGTCATGAACCAAGTCTGACAATGCAGTCACCTATAGTGTGTATCTATCAGTTATAGAATCTATTAGAATGTTTTAGAATGTATTCTTGAGAAAGTTAGAGCTATATGTTTTTTTAACAAAAGGTCTAACAATAAGTTAATTACAAAATTTAGTAAGATACAGTTATCTCAGTCCAATTTTAGAACTTTCTGGGATTTATGTGTAAGTTTCTAAAGCTTCTTGTTTAAAACAACTTTGCTGTTATTTCAGGTGTGTTTATGCCCAGATCCGTATTTTAAGTTAACTAACTTAAAATGCAAGCAGGCATATCTATTTGTAAAGCTATCTGCTTAGAGATAGATTTCAGGCAGTTCTCTGTGGTGCATTGTAATTGTTCAAGTGATGTAGGGGCAAATGTGGCTTTGAAGTCATCTATTATTGAGTTTCTTCAGATCTGGAGAGATTCAAAAAGCATTTTTAAGTTTCAGCAGCTTTTCTTGACTGTTTTTACAAGCCACAGAGTTATCTAGATTCTTCACAGATTATTATTTGGTATCCTTGTTCTTTGCCATCCCTCTTCATCAGTACATATACTAACTATATTCAACCCCCGTCTATCATTCACTGCAACTGCTAAAAACACCTAAAAGATCACATAATGATTGGGATGATTCACTAGCTAGAACAGAAGATTTTAAGCCCCTTTTATATTGCCTTAGGTGTTGCCATAAAGGGGTCAGGGTGGGAGGTAAAGCTCTGAAATACCATGTTTAACAAGAAAGTGTTTTCTGCTGAGAGTTACTTTCAAAATTTCTGAAATTTCACTTATACCCAGTGTTCAGCCAGTCTAAGAGGGGGACATGATTACAATCAGTTCCAGAACTTAATTTCACCAAAAGACTTTGGTGCTTTTGAAGAGGAAAAGAACAATATTTTACATTCTAAAGTATTCAGATTTGAGAAACAGCCTTCCATAATGTTTATGTCTTTATGCCTGCCAAATTACAAAAAACCTTTCTTCTGCAATGCATTGATGTACAACCACTCATCAATTGAATTTCATTGCCTCATTGACTATCTGTTGTGTGTTTTGTTTTCACATCTCACCACAAAACAAACAATTACCAATAAAATGTTTGAGGGGGATGAAAAAGAAAGAAAAAAATCAGTTAAAATTTCAAACAAATGTTTGGGGTTTTTTTTCCTCTAGCCAATAGTATTACTGGCATTTCTGTGTGGAATTTTCAGTGAAATGGTTATTACTATTTTCAGAAAAAAACAGATAGGGCATCTTGACACTGACCTCATTCACGTCACTGTAAATGATGCTATCCTAGCATTCACATTAACATTAAGTATATAACATAACATTAACTAATGTTGATAATTAATTGTAAGATATGATATTAAGTAAGATTTTGAAACTATATTAGAGAAAATCAAAATTATGTCAACATGCATGGGAAACAATAGATGTATACAACCTTGAATTCACAGAGCTTTGTCAGAAAAGTGGTGATGGAAAAAATAGCAAAATATGGCATAACTTAAATTATTCACTGGTGTACATTGTAACAGCATAATTTCATAGTTTCTATGATTATCAGAACCGGTACAGAAAAGCCAGTCTAACCAAAACCTTAATGCATAATGTGCTTCAAAAAACAGTTAGTGTCCCCACTGCCTACTTACTACCTTAAATATACAAAGAAGATGAAGCATGGAAAAATAGAATGGGAAGAAAGACTTTAGCAAAAATTGTACAATAGATCAGTATAGTTGTATGCATATAGGAGTTCATTCCTCAGCTGTGGGAGACAAATCTTCCTTCATGATCCTGAGGTCAGTGACACTGAAGGCCCATCCAACACCAAGATCTTTTGCATTTATTTTTTCGGCATGCAATGATCTGAAGACCTTTTGATCTAAGTAAAAAGTAAAACAGATGAAGCATAGAATGTGAAACTGCAGCAGAGAAATTAATTTCAAACAACTTGCCCTCATCTCACATATTCCAGAGCACGGAGAATCTTCTTTATATGATGATCCCATGAATGCTAGTGCATTCTGCTATTTTAGGCTACTTTCTAGATCCCTTAAACTTCTGTAGTACAGAACAGCTTAAAGTGGGATAAAGCATATGCCCTAGGCCTCTCAAAATTAAATTAAATCCTGCCTGAAGTGAATGCCAGCACTGCAGGCTTTCTACAAACTTGAGGGCTCTGCAACGAGAATTACTTGATCAGACATGAGAAATGCCAATTTCTTGTTTGTTCAGGAACAAACAGTAATCCAGGTAAGATGCAAGGGCAAGCAGTCTACTAGTTTCACATCATGGCCAACAACTATTACATACAGACATTTTCTGTGTCTGTGTGTGTGTGTATGTGAACTAGTGATTGCGTGTGCATACATACCTAACATTATACAACATCCAGCATCATTCTGGACTTTGGTAATTGTGTAAACCTCAGTTCTTCTCAGTCACCATAGCAACAGGGCACTGTGCTGAGATAGAAGTAGTCTTCCCTTGATATGATTCTGATCAGCTCTTTCTGTTGCAAATTAATATTAAATTGGAAGTCAATAATAAATGAAAATACCTTTCTAAGCAGCAACTGAGGATGTTAACAGGATGAACAGCAGTAAGTATTAAGCAATTTAGCAGCCAGTTACTTCCCCTAGAAAACAGTATAATACAGAAGGAAAGCTACTGATTGTTATGAAAACACAGTGGAAAACAACTTCCAGGACCAGCTCAATGCAGAACCAGTCATTTAAACTGCATGTAAAATGATAAGCTACAGTCTTTTCTTTTGCATCTTAAGGCCGTTATTCCTAGCTTTGAACTAGACATTGCTTAAGTCATCCTTTGTCTAAAGGACTTGGGGACTAGAGGCGACACAGTGATACAAATCCCCTACATACACACACTATCTTCTTATGTAGGTAAAGCTATACTTAGAAGCTTCTATACCAAAAAAAAAAAGCCAGCAAGCTACAGGAGAAAGAGAAAGGTCAATTACAATGAAAATGATGGAGGGTTTGCATAAAAAAAAATAAATAAAAATGTGCTTGATGGCATCTTCTGCCTGTTTCTTCATAATTGTTTAAAAAAGCATGAATTGTGTTAAAACTGCAAAACTAAATGGAAGAAATCTAAGTGTTTAATTTAATCTTGTAGAAAAGTGCTTATATGAATTTGGAGCCAGCATGTCTAAGTATTGAAATAGAAGTCACTGAAATTTATGCAACCAACTTGCAGTCATTTTTGGAAATGGAAGGTAGCTTGTCATGCAAGATTTACATTTAAATAGGCAAGAAACAAAAAAACCCAGGGAACAAGGAACCCTAACATCATTGTTACAGGGAACCAGGAACCCTTACATCATTGTTACAGGGTTTCTGTAAACGTGTTCCTTTCCTTTTGGCAATTCTGACTACACAGTATACAAAGCCTTGGCACACACACTGCTGTTCTGATTACAAAACTCCTGACCGGGAAGCCATGCACATACACACACACACACCAAGTACAACATACGCATACACACAGATCTCTTCTTAACATGAATTCCTTGTGGCTTAAAAAGAAAAGCTCCAATGGAAATAAAAGTGGTGATCTCAATTTAGCCATACATTTCAGGGACATGCATGTTGTTTATGTTCCTTATCTAAATATGCTCGATCTTTTTTAAAAAACCAAGAATCACAGAATTACAACTTAGACTAACATTCTTTTCTTTTGAATATATATGGTTTTGGTTTCTACCAGATGAACTCTACTCTAACTCCTGACTTTTAAAACTCCATTTTTTTGTCCATGAACAGATCTGTTAAAATATACTCTCCAAACAGTCAGAAAGACCCAGCACTCTACCCTGATAATGTGAAAAAGACAGCACACACTGTAAAGATCTATATGCTCACTCTGAGTCATCCACTAAAATAATCAGAAAATTGAGCAAATTCCAAGTAAACAATTCTAAGTTGACTTTTTACATTTGAAGCAGCCTATTCATGAAAAACTTCACTGCATAGTGTTCCCTGTCTCTAAGCAGACATTTTAAAGTTGTCTCACATCAAATGAAGCCTGCAAGCCAGTTTTATTAGCTTCTTACAACATGCTTTGCCAAGAAATGTGAGACTCAAATAGCTATGTAAATTCATTAATCTCATAAAGCAATTAGTGTAAAATCCAGGGACTGCTAAATGATTCCAAATGAATTAGTTGCAACATAACATTTAATTTTCAGGAGTGTGTTCATTTATTTATGTTACATGGCAATCTTTACAAGACAAATGCAAATATTTAGACCCTAATCCTGCAACTGTCACAAAAGGAAACAGGTTTTCCTCACCGTTACATCGAAACTGAAACACTGTTTCCTAAGGACCCCCAGAGTTAGGTAAAGGTTTCAGAAAAGCTCAGCTGCTGTTTAGGCACTTCAGTGCAGTCCAGATTTTCTAGATCTTGAGAAGAGACTAGCTACACTTAGGACATTTGTAGGCATGTTTTGAAAAATAATAATACTGCTTAAAGCATTGAGCTTGTCCATAATTTTGGCCCAGTCTCTCTTCCAGGTCAGCAGAACTATACTAAGCCAGGCAGGTATGCATGACAAGATCAGGACTCCTGTGTAACAATCTTAAAAGAACGAACTGAGAGCGACTGAGGAACACCTTACTTTTGGTGGAGCAAAAGCTGTAACTGATCAAAAGTTATGTTGAAGAAGAACGGGTAACTACTCCATAGCAGCTGAATTTTATGTTCACATTAAAAGCATATTAATCTGAAAGTCCTACTCTGCTACCATATGTATTATTGATAAGTAAAATAATTGTTGCAGACTCATAAGATGAGCATATGATCCTGCTTTCAAGTTGGCATGAAGGTAACTATGTCAGACTAGAAATGATATAAATACTTGAGGGTTATCCAGACATAATGCCATTTCTCTGCAAATGATATGGAATAGGAAAGCCAAAAGGCACCTGGTCTCAAAACTGTCAAGGAACACGCAAGGAAATGAGAAGTGTTTCTACAGCTACACCAGAAGCAAAAGAAAGACTAGGAAAAATGTTGGCCTCCTGCTTTATAGCAAAATGGACCCCACACCTGGGACATGGAAACGGCCTTCTATTCAATACTTTCTTTGCCTTAGCCTCTACAGTTAGACTGGCCTTCAGAAATCCCAGGCCTCTCAGACTGGATAGAAGGAAAGTCTGGAGCAAGTACAGCTTGCCTTTAGCAGAGCAAGATCAGGTTAGGAAATCATAGAATGCTTTGGGTTGGAGGGGACCTTAAAAGACCATCTAGTTCCCACCCCACTGCCACGGGCAGGGACACCTTCCACTAGACCAGGTTGCTCAAAGCCCCATCCAACCTGGCCTTGAACATTTCCAGAGTTACAGGGATGTGTAATCTTGCTTATGTGTGAAATGTTTTAACAAAGCGGACATGGATAAGTCCAAGGGACCTGCTGGGATGTGCCCATGAATGCTAAGAGAGCTGGCTGATGTCATTACATGGACACTCTCAATTATCTTTGAAAGGTTACAGCAGTTGGGATAGGTTCCTGAGAAGTGGAAGAAAACAAATGCTGTGCATGTCTTCAGGAAGAGCAAGAAGGAGGATCTGGGCAGCTACAGGCCCATCAGCTCAGCTCAATAGTGGGGAAGGTGATAGAGCATTTAATCCTGGAAACAGTTTCCAGACACATGAGAGACAAAATGTAGACTGGGAATAGTCAGCAGGGGTTTATGAACAGGAAATCATGCCTCACTAACCCAACAGTCTTGCACAGCAAAGTGTTTAGCTGTGTAATGAGGGAAGAACAGTGCATGTTGTTTAACTTGACTTCAGCATGGCTTTGGACACGACCTCCTCAAAGACAAACCAGAAAAAATAGTGAAGTCAGCTGAAAACTGACTGAACTGCCAGACTCAGAGAATTGTTATAAGCAGCACAAAATCCTGCTGGAGGCCAGTCACTAGAGTTGTATCTCAAGGGTTCTGTCAGGACCCTGCAGGTATTAATAGGTCTTAATGGCCCTGTGCACCTCACCAGGGCCTCCACCCACAGTATTTGCCCACAGGCCCCTCTATTCAGCATTGCTGAGATCACATCCAGAGTGTCTTGTCCAGTTCTGGTTTCCCCAATGCCAGAGTTATGGACTTGCTGGAGCAAGTTCGGTGAAAGGCCACACAGATGACTAAAGGATTGGGGCATCTGAAAAATGAGGAAACATTGAGAGAGCTGGGACTATTCAGTCTGGCCAAAAGAAAGCTCAAAGAGATCTTGCCAATGTGATTCAATATCTGGAGAGGGGGGGTAAAGAAGATGGAGCGAAACTCTTCTGAGTGGTGCCCAGTGACAGGACAAGAGGCAACAAGCACAAACTGAAACACAGGACATTGTATTTAAAAAATGAGAAAAAAGCCCTTTTTACTGTTAGGGTGGTCGAATACTGGAACAAGTTGCTCAGAGAGGTTGTGCAGTCTCTGTGTCTGGTGATATCCAAAACCCAGCTGGACATGGTCTCAGACAACATGCTTTAGCTAACTCTAACCAAGTAGGGGGTTGGACTAAATGATCTCCAAAGGTTTCTTCAGCTTTGTCCATTCTGTGATTTTAAGCAGCTCATCCAAATCTGTAGAATTCACTTGCATAAGCAAACCCACTTCCTTTTTCAAGTAGGATTTTTCCTGTTACATGTTCTTTTTCAAAAGTCATATAACCTTAGTCCTAGTGAGGAATGGCAAAGAAACCGGTTGTGATACTCGAGTGAAGAGCATGTCTGTGGAAGATGAAAAATTAAGGTATATCTACACTTTCTGTTCAAGCTTCAAAAGACCTTGCTCATGAATCCTGTTCCCTTCTCAACCCATTCCAGCAAGATACCCAGTGAGGTCTTTGGAATATGTCACTAAAAACTGTGAAAAATTCTAATGGTTGGTTGTTATTATTAATTAAGTCTTCCTAATTTGTTTCAGACAAGATGTATCTTTTGACAAATATTTATAGTGCTGCAAGTCTACTGTCATCAAAAAGATAGCATGTGTTAGACTAAATTCAACAGCTCTAATAAGCCAATTTCCTGGTTATTGTTACATGGGAAGTTTATGATGTTTGACCACTAGGATGCATTTTCAAAAGAAGCGTTCCTTTTTCTACAAGAAATTTTCACCTTTCTATGTCAGAAAATTGCTTCAGTAAGGCAAGGCACACAGAACTTTAGAAGAACATTTAAATTAATAAAATACATAAAATGAGTAAGTGAACAGGAAAACAATATTATCAGGAAGACACAGAATGAGGAGGGTGACAATACTAACATCACTACATAGAACATGCAGTAACTGGGTTCCTCTAATCAAATAGTTTGGCAAGTAGGAATCGATTTCTATAAATCAAGGAATCAAAGCAAGAAAATGGATGAGTGGAAGTTACTAGTGCTAGATAAAAAAAAAATCAACATATCACAAACTGAAATAAGAGGGTTGAGACATCTATCTAAAATACCTATGATAAGACAGGAAAATCTAACTTTTGTGGGGTGTCGCAGCAGCCGGCTGCAACAAGGCTTTTACCGTCACATACCAGGTTAGCTTCAATAAGCAGTTAGCACGCTGCCCCAGCACAGCCACCAAGCTCCCACAAGGTTTCAACAGTTCATCTACTGCTTGTGCTGTTTCTTCATACTCTTCAGGCCAATCCAATCCACCCTGCTTCTTGCCTCTGCCGCACCCCTCTCCTTGTCTTTCCTACATCCAGGGCGTGTGCACTCTCTCTTCTGCTTCTTCTAAGTCTTTCTTCATTGGCCACTCCTCTTCCACACCCCTTAGAGCTATTTAACTACTTGGCAGGAAGCAGCCACAGCTGCACCTTACCCAAATCAGCCGACCCACCGCCCCTGAAGCCAGCCCACAGCTGTATGTTATCGATGTTAATTAACCCAGCTTCATGGCTCTACAATTCCCCCCTTTTTTTCTTTTTTCTTTTCTTTTTTCTTTTTCTTCTTAGCATTTCATACCTTATGTATTTAACAATCATCACAACCTTTTCACAAATAAACTTTTCATACAGTCCAGAAAAATTGTCCCTGAACTCATACACATATTCCTTTTTGACTTTTATCTTGGGCTTTTCAGTTTCTGCAGGCTGATCACCTTTCTTCTTACCTGCTTTCTTGACATATGGGATTTTGTTTTCTTCAGAGCGGGGTTCTGATGAGCTTATGGTACCTTATCCTTTCACCTCTTGGGTCACACTGGACAGTAACCTGCGTGAACTTTCAGCAGCAGCAGATCTAGAATACAGCACTAACACATCATTCTGTGTCCTAAAAAACTTCTTAACACCCTTGTGGTCACCCATTTCTTCTACAAGTGGAGAAAGCTTCAACAAGCACATAAATGCCGGCAAGAATACCACCAGGCCAAGGAGTAGCAGCAGCAATGACTGGAGCCACCCACAACACCTCACTGCTCCTGCACCTTCCCTCAGCTCAGCCACCGCCGCTGTCTGGCCGGATCCACTCTGGACCCACCACCGCTGCGGGCTGCTGCCACGTCTGGCCGTGCACCCTGCCACTACCGCTCGCTACCCTGTCTCTTAGCTCCAGGGCAGTCAGGCTTCCTTCTCTTTGATCCCAACGGCTCACCTTCACCGGTGTCTGATCCAGACCCCCAGGCTCTCCCCGCCTATCTCAATGTGATCTGGATCACAGGCTACCCCTGCCTGTCTCCGCTTCGTTGGGCACTGCCATCACTGTTCAAAACTTCAAATGTTCCCCAGCATAGCC
Source organism: Falco peregrinus (assembly GCF_023634155.1). Classification (NCBI taxonomy): domain Eukaryota; kingdom Metazoa; phylum Chordata; class Aves; order Falconiformes; family Falconidae; genus Falco; species Falco peregrinus. The sequence continues at coordinate 2,650,011 of NC_073730.1, forward strand.
ATCACCGCTGTCACCACCCATTACACTCAGCCTCATAATCTGAAAGGTCCTGAGTTCGTGCCTCACACGGGGCATCAATTGTCACGGCACTAGCAAACTAGTAGGCTACAACAAGGCTTTTACCATCAGCGGGGTAAAACTGAATGATAAAGGTTTGTAAAGAAAGTACAGATATGGATACATGGACAATTATGAAATAGTATAAAATCACCCTGGAGACAGATTAAAGTTCTTTGGGACTAAACCCAGTGATCTGCTAGCAGTATCTAGGGTTGGGCATGTATTGAGATGTCTCAATGCTATCACAAGCAAATATTAACAAGTATTGTACCATGATAGAACAATAAGGTACCATGGATTATCTGGGAAAATAGTGCAAAGTATGATGCTTGGGTTTAGATACTATACAAATTAATGTAAATAATTTTATCATGAGAGATGTGAGGAGATTATTTTTTATGTGATTCAAAAAAAAAAATTGTAGGAAAATAAAAATGCACGTGGTGCATCCACATGTGGAGATGCAGTGCCAGGGCAATGAAGAAGGTTAACAGCTGAGGGAAGCAATTATTTAGAGGTCTTTGCTCAACTGTTAGACCGAATCAGGAATACTGTGTCCACTTTTCACACACACAGTGTTTACCTAGTAAAAAATTAATTAACTTAGCAAAGGCTTTGTTCTTGGATCCTAAACAGAAGACCCCACAGAGTTAACCACACATGCACATCACTGGATGTGATGTTACTGTTCCTTACATTTTCTCCTAATCTCCATTCAGAAGAATGAAGATATAATTGCATTATTCTTAACCCAGAACACTTTTGGTGTTTCTGAGAAATGTCCATGTAGTGCATTGGATAAAATCCCTAGCCAATGTAACTGAATGTATTACAAATTAAGTTGAAGGACATAGATGATCTTTACTAGTACAAGATTTTCTTTAACTTTTCTGGAGAAAACAAGTAGAGAAACTGTTCTGTGATGTATCTTTTAATTTAGAATGTTTTATTATTTCTTGACTATTTTAGTTTACCTAATGCAATAATAGTTCATTCATCAGGGACACTGCCAAATTAACTGTAAAATAGGGAAGAAGCATTAATATTTAAACAGCTATTACATTATTGTTAAAATAGCTTAAATGGCTGTATTAAAATAACAAAACAATGGTTAAATCAACAGATTCTGTTGTTTAGGTTCACCTGGTAACAGCCATACTACTAGCCAAGTAATTAAACATTGGTAATTTGCCTTTTGGCTAGTAATAAATTAGAATGGGCAGCAAATACAACCACAGAGATAGCACAAAATATACTTCTAATAGGTCATATTAACAAAAATATTAGAAAACTATTAGGAAAGCACTGGAAAAAATCCTTAAAAAAAAAAAAAGAATAAGCATTCCTAAACTTATAGCATAAAACATGCAGGATTTCTTCTTATGCTTCATTTATTTATTTATTTGACTCTTGCAGAGTTTCCCCTGGGCTTATTTCAAGTACACGTTATCTTATGTCAATTAATTTCCCCTGAAAGTAAAACTGAAATGCACTATGGTTTCTTCCCTTTATATTCTTCTGAAGAACTCATTTCTTGTCTTGCAGTTATTGAATTGAGCTGAAAAGAGTACATTATGTACCAATCATGTTTTAACATCTAAACCTACAGTTTATATTTACTTGTAAGCCTGGGAAGGTAAAGAATAATAAAGCCTACATGGTTAAATCCTAAGACCTGTAAGATTCTGACTTATTGTTTTAGAAATCAGTTCTGTCTGGCACTATTGAAATGAACACTTCATATTAGCTGGCTACATTGACGTGTTCCACATGGGGTGGGGGAGTGGGGAAGAAGTAAGAAAAGCAGACATAAAGGTTACCCAGTTTCGTAAACAGATTTTAAAGATTATGGCTTCTGTAGTCTTCTGCAAGAGAACATGACAACTTCTCTGCCCTTGCAGCCACTATAACAAGAAAATCCAGTTTGTAAAACACTGAGTGGTTACATGAAGTTTTTCATTTCCAGTATGTCCTTATGGCCATCATCTTAAATAAAGAAAATCATAGAAAAGGACTGTAAAATGGCAGAACTGAATGAATGAAATTTCACCTACAGGGCACACCATCATAAAATTAATCACTGAATGAAATAACTAAATGCTAAATTCAGAATACCACATGACTTGGCATAGGCTCAGTACTGTGATCCAGGATGAGAGTGAGAAGTATGAAAACAGAAGTTTGCAGTAAAATACAAGTACTAATAAGTGTACTAAAACAGTGTAACCACTAACTGTAAGTATTTCATAATATGGTTGGCATATCCAGACACATTATTTACTGAAGCATGACTAATGTGACTGCCAAGATAACAAAAAATAGAAGACATAGGAGACATGCAAGTGACAAAAAGCTGCCAGAGTAAGGAAAAGATGAGCCTGAGGGAGTGCAAAAGGACAGAATACTCTGCCCAACAGACAAGAAGTATGTCTGGTGAAGCCAAAAAACCAAAATAATGTGAGGAACAGGTAGATTGCCCTTTTGGGGATTAGGCCAGAAGAATAAAAACATCACAAATATAACTGAGAAAAAACAAAGAATGAAAGAAACATCGGTTTCAACCTCTCTCATCAAAGATCTCTCAAGACTAAGCACTTTGACCTCCGTGACTAAGAACCACTGAGGACTTTAGCAATCTACAGCATTTATATGGCACCAGCTCCATGGTAGCATATACTTTCAGATAATTTGTGATTTTTGAAGACTAACAGTTTGTATTTGTAGAACTGATGGCAATTAATGTGTAAGAACAAATAATTAGTTAGGAATTATATTACTAATGGAGGAACTTCATAAAGGTTAGTTTTCAATTTTAAAACTAGTTTATCACTTTTCTAAACACATCAAGGTGATTTCGAATTCTCTAATCAATCGGTAATGCATACACACAAGCATATATACATCCCTTTGCAACATTAACATGGATTTTGCTCTAGATAAGGGCTTTGAACTTTAACAGATAAACTTTTTTTACAACATGGATTTCTGTTGGCCAAGATGGATTGCTAAGCTTTTTTGTTTGAAGACAGGAGTAATTGGCAACACAGCCTTACTGCAATAAACCTTTTGGAACACTGCTCTACAGAGTAAATTTAGGAAACAGTTTCACACTGAAACTCCCTAAAAGCATAAAGATAGCTGCAGTGCATCAGATCAGTGGTAAATTAGGACAGAACCTGTTTTTCAGTAGTGGTATTCAAGCAGGTACCTAGGAGGGAAGATAAGAAAAAGGCAATGGTATACACTCCCCTAAAAAAATTTTTGTCCCAGTCTCTGACCATACAAGGATCAGGAGAGAAAGCATGTCATTACAAAATCTCTTATTACCCTTCAATGCTTTTCACTCAAATTTATCTGCTCAGTTTTCCCTTGCATTTTCATCACCCACAATGTCCTCTGGTGATAGGTCCCACAGCTACCATACTTCTTTTGCAAAAGCTGTTTTTCATTACTCTTGAACTGCTCATTTCATTCATTGTCTCCCTATGATAGTCCTGGAAGGAACAGAGAATGATTCCTTTCCATTCCTACCACTTCATTGCCCAGATCAGTCATTTTCTTTCTGCATTACAGTATAGTTCTGGAAGCCATTCCTCTATTTTGTCATACATGTGATCTTCCACAGAAACCTTACAAATCCTGACTCCTCTTTTTGATAAGGCATTCTTGTAAAATATGCCATGAAGTTAATTAACCAATACAACAGATTATCAAATAATAAAGCGATAAATGCTGAAAGCTAACAAATATGTCAGTGTGATCTTTTGCCATTTAACAGGTTTATTAATTTGGGCTCAAGTCATTGAACTGTCAGTGTAACTCCCAAGTGACCCAGGAAGAAAAAGGTATACTTTGCCAGAAAGAGAATCCTGTATATCATCAGATACTGAGCTGGTTTTTTTGATGATTACAGTAATTATTTCAAGAGATTATCCACTGATTAAGGACCTATGTAGATTTGAAATGGATAATTGGTTGAGTACCATAGTTTCTGTGGGTTAGTATTTATACCATTCTGCCTGGATTTGCTCAAATGCTATACAAATATTACATATTCAGGGACTTACCCACACAGAGTGCTCAGCAGCAAAATCCTCTATAAACTATATAAGTTTCTGAAATCAACCCAAAATACAAAGTAGCCTGCATCAATTTTTATCCAAGTACAATACTCATTAGAAAAATTGTGAATTTTGGTTTGTTCCATGTATTGACCATCTCCTCTAAAAACATGTAATGCAAATTTGTCTACAAAATTATAAAATCATAGAACGGTTTGGGTTGGAAGGGACCTTAATAGATCATCTAGTTCCAACCCCCCTGCCACGTCAGGGACACCTTCCACCAGACCAGGTTGCTCAGAGCCCCATCCAACCTGGCCTTGAACATTTCCAGGGATGGAGCATCCACTGCTTCTCTGGGCAACCTGCTCCAGTGTCTCACCATGCTCAAAGTAAAAAATTTATTTTCAATACATTATCTAAATCTAGCCTCTTTCAGTTTAAAGCCATTCCTTTATCCTATCACTACCTGGCCTTGTAAAAAGTCTCTCTCCAGCTTTCTTGTAGGCCCCTTTAGGTACTGGCAGGCTGCTATAAGGTCTCCCTGGAACCTTTTCTTCTCCAGGCTGAACAACCCCAACTCTCCCAGCCTGTCTTCATAGGAGAGGTGCTCCAGCCCTCTGATTATCTTTGTGACCCTCCTCTGGATTTGTTCCAACAGGTCTGTGTTCTTCTTATGTTGAGGGCTCCAGAGGTGAACGCAGTACTCCAGGCAGGGTCTCATGAGAACAGAGTGTAGGGGCAGAATCATCTCCCTTGACCTGCTGGCCACAGTTCTTTGATGTGACCCAGGATCTGGTTAGCTTTCTGGGCTGCAAGTGTGCATTGTTGGTTCATGCCAAGCATTTCATCCACCAGCACCCCCAAGTCCACCTCAGGGCTAGGCTACTCTCAATCCATTCTCCACCCAGCCTGTATTTATAGTGGGGTATGCCCTGACCCAGGTGCAAGAACTTGCACTTGGCCTTGTGGAGCTTCATGAGGTCCACATGGGACTATCACTCAAGCTTGTCAAGGTCCCTCTGGATGGCATCCCTTCCCTCCAGCTTGTCAACTGCACCACACAGCTTGGTGTTGTTAGCACACTTGCTGAGGGTATACACAATCCCACTGTCCATGTCACCAACAAAGATGCTGAACAGTACTGTTCCCAGTACCAACCCGCAAGGAATGCCACTCGTCACTGATCTCCAGTTGGGCATTGAGTCATTGACTGCAACTCTTTGAGTGCAATCATCCAGCCAATTCCTTATCCACCGAGTGATCCACCCATCAAATCCATGTCTTTCCAGTTTAGAGGCAAAGATGTCATGCAGGACAGTCTCAAATGCTTTGCACAAGTCCAGGTGACGTGCGGAATTAGACTCTATAACTCGAAAGTTATAAAGTAGGTATGTTTATTGCGCGCAGATGCACGGGGGGGATCGCTCCTCCACAAGCGTGCTTGCCCGAAGTGACGAATCATCTCACATTTATACAATAAAACAAATGAATGTTCAGTTAACGCCTATACATATTCGTTACCTAAACCCCGCTTCGTATGTTAATTAGCTTATCAGTCCTTTGCCTGGAATGTGGTGGTCTTGCAGGTCTGTAGGTGATTCATGTCCTTGTGACCATCCGATCTTCTCCAGCAAGGAGACAGCACTCCCTCCCTCTAGACAGCCTTGGAATGTCTCTCATCCTTTTCTCATTCTCTTTTAAATAGCCCCTTTGTTAGAGGAAGAAGGGCAGGTGTCTCCCCGTCTCCCCTTTGTTAGAGGAAGAGGGGCAGGTGTCTCCTCAAAACTGTAGTTGTCTCCTCAGAGCTGTGTGCCTATGTGACCAGACACCGCACCCATGACCAGTCACCATACCCACATTCCTGAGTAGACATATACAATCACAGTCGGTGTCCATTGTCCCCATTTCACACTATTTCTCCATATCACAGGCAGATGACATCAATTTTGTTGCAGCTGTCATTTTGTCCCTCTAACACCACAGAGGATTTCAAGCTCTCCTAGGACTGGTGCATTTCCTGCAGACCACGCAGCATTATGCCAGTTGGTTTGGGCGGCATTGTGGTTTGCAGACCAGGAGGATGACAGCGGGGTCAAGGCAGTGAAAAAGCCCTTTGGGAAGAAAAAGACAATTTTGCAGAGGTTGACAATGAATGACAGGGAGATTTTGTGGGTGTGTAACAGTTTTATAGACACAATGAGGGCATTAAGCACCTATAAATGGTGACAGACTTTTTAACAGAATTTCTCTGGGCCATGAGTCTGAAAGGGAAAACACATTGGCCTTTTAAAACAATTTTAACAAGGACCTTCATATCTCAAATTACAGACGAACCAGGGAAGATAATTTTTAAAACAAACTTTAAACAAACTGTGAAAGTACTAAAACATTGACCATTTTTTTACAACAACAAAGTGAAAGCTTCCATTGTAAAGTGTTTTAACAGATGCTACACACCAAATCTTTGAGCACATCATTTCTTGCTGCATTGGTTTGTTACTAGACTTTATGAAGATCTATAACCACAGCTCCTACAGGACTTCAAACTTGGAAGATCAGAGAGAGAGAGATTTCTAGGTTTAAAATTAAAGAAACTGTGCCTCTAGTCAGAAAGTTAGATGAGGTGAACGAGATGCATATCTTGAGGGTCTCTAGAACAAAATAAAGATTTGAAAATGGCTAAAGGCAGACAGTCACAGATTAAATTTTCATAGTAGCTGAAATAGTGAGATCAGATAACCATGTACCACATTAACAGACTACAGTCACACAGCTGTCGAGGGGGGGGTTTGAAGTGCTTCAAAATATGAACCAAAATTAAAGAGATTCTCACTGTGAAAAGGCAAGGAAGAAACAGCTGTTAGTGAAATGACAAGCTTGGTTTCAGAAATCTAACTGTTGGATGGAAGGCATCCCTCAGTGATACCTAATGTTTGCGGCTGCAGTAGATGAGAAAAGGGATGTGACGTGCGGAATTAGACTCTATAACTCGAAAGTTATAAAGTAGGTATGTTTATTGCGCGCAGATGCACGGGGGATCGCTCCTCCACAAGCGTGCATGCCCGAAGTGACGAATCATCTCACATTCATACAATAAAACAAATGAATGTTCAGTTAACGCCTATACATATTCGTTACCTAAACCCCGCTTCGTATGTTAATTAGCTTATCAGTCCTTTGCCTGGAATGTGGTGGTCTTGCAGGTCTGTAGGTGATTCATGTCCTTGTGACCATCCGATCTTCTCCAGCAAGGAGACTTAGCACTCCCTCCCTCTAGACAGCATTGGAATGTCTCTCATCCTGTTCTCATTCTCTTTTAAATAGCCCCTTTGTTAGAGGAAGAAGGGCAGGTGTCTCCTCAGAGCTGTGTGCCTATGTGACCAGACACCGCACCCATGACCAGTCACCATACCCACATTCCCGAGCAGACATATACAATCACAATCGATGTCCATTGTCCCCATTTCACACTATTTCTCCATATCAGATGCATTTTACATCATACTGCCCGGCAACACCAGCACTAGGATTTTTCCACAAAAAACCTAATCCTACACAGCTGGAATAAAATTAGTGAAGAGACAGCCTTTGAAATAGGTGTGTTGGGAAGGATGAACACACACAGGGACACAGGCACACACGCACGCGCACACACACACACACAGCCTAGGCAAAAAAATTAGTTTGTTGAATAGCAAAAGTAATCTGAGGTGCAGAAAAGACAGCTTTTGTTTGTAAATGGTTATGTTCTACACCTCACTGCATGAGGTTGTTCAGCATCCCTTTTGACAGCTATGTCAGCAACCAGGAAAACTTGTTTCTGACTAAGCTGCCCAAGGGAAGTCTGAGCTCATTGTTCCAAGACATCACTGGCTTATCAGTCTTATTATCTAGAGTATACCTGTGTCAGTAGACTTTCATAAAAGTCTATAGTTGGGCTAATTCTTTAAAGTACAGTTTCAAGTATCACTCGATAAATGACTTGTCCTTCCCCCAAAAAATATATTGCAGAAAAATGTTCATTTATCCAACTGGCTACCATAAATAATTAATAAATGACATAATTATTTGCAACAACACCCCAAATTTTACTCCAGATTTTAGAGGCAATAAATAAATATATATCCAGGGGAGTGGACTTGGTACCATGTTTAGAAACAAATTAATTTCATATTGTTCATTTCTAGTAACGGTGACTTCTACATTATATGTAATCCTTTTGCAAGGTCACTGAAGTCTGATCAATTCTGTTTTCTTAAACTGACAACATAGGACCTAGGTATTATATGCAAAATGCATGCATAAATACAAGGCACATGATGCATATATTTCATGCATACATATATTTCATACAGATATGTATTTCATGTTTATGTATGCATACAAACATGTGCATGGGTTCATAGAAAGATCTTCCAAATAAAATAAAGAACCCTCATACTTAGATTCCAAAAGAAATCACAAATGTTTTAAGAATTCAGTGCAGTTACATTCTCAAGGAACAATGTATACTTTATAGTGTACATACATATACCTTTTAGAGTACATTTTGTAACCATTTTCTATACTAGATATGTGCAAAGCCAGAATTTTAATTTTAGAACACATATTTTTATCAACCTGCTAACAAAGATTTTTTCTTTAGAGACTCTTTTTAGAACTGTCAATGAGTAAGTTACAAAATCCAACACATAAATGCCAATAGATATTAGAAAGTAACAGGAAAATTCTATGCATAGAATCATAGAATCATTTATGTTGGAAAAGACCTTTGAGATCACCAAGTTCAATTGTAAACCCAGGCCTGTCAAGTTCATTACCAAACCATGTCCCTAAGCACCACATCTACTGTTTTTTTAAACACCTCCAGGGATGGTGATTCCACCACCTCCCTGGGCAGCCTGTTCCAACACTTGACCACCCTTCCTGTGAAGACATTTTTTCCCAATACCAAAACTACACACACACACACCCCCCCGGCATAACTTGAGGGCATTTCCTCTTGTCCTGTTGCCAGTTATTTGGGAGAAGAGACATATACCTACATGCCTACAATCTCCTTTCAGGTAGTTGTAGAGAGCAATAAGATCCCCACTTGATAACCTTGCTAGCTCCTGACCTAGAATACTTTTCCGTCTTTAGGACAGGTGATCCCCACCTGTTGCCAGCAGGCCTGGTGCTGTCTTAACTGGCCCATGATCAATAAAACTGAAATTCAGCCAGTGATAAAAGAAAACACCCCATGTGCTCCTGATCCCTCCAGCAGTGGCCCCAGGGCCCTGAGGCCTCTCTAGATTGCCCTCAGAGATCTTATTGTTTGGACTTAGCAACATTGCCCACTTGGAAGGCCACTAATGGGCAGTAATCAGAGGGCTGTACCAGACAAAGGAGTTTTCTAGTCTCAGCCCTTACCCGGGCCCCAGGGAGGCAGCAGAATTCCCTGTGGGTTGGCTCTGGCCGGCACATCGGGCCCTCTCCTGCCCTCAGAGTGGAGCTGCCGATGACAACCACCTTCCCTCTCCCTAGCAGAGCCGGCCGCTGTGTGCGGGGCTGACACTCTCCCTGGCGACTCCTCTGACCTGGATGGGCTTTCAGTCAAACCATCATCTTCCTTGCCCTCAGGTCCCAGAGCTGCGTGCCTGTTGTGCAGGGGCACCTGGGAAGGGGAAGCAGGCTGGGGGGGATCGCCTGCCGCCGCCAGCAGGGACCCATTTCCATCCCTCCCTGTCCCTAAGGTCCCTTCCGTCTGCCCGGCGGCGGGTAGGGAGGGAGCCTCCGCTTCTTGTGCCGCGTCTGTGCGGTGTGTTTGCCTCAGTGACGCAGCCAGCGGCTGCACCTGCCTGTCTCCCCCTCACTCCCCGGTGCTCCTGAGCCTCCCTGCTTCCCCTTGCAGCTCTGCCGCCGTGCTGCGGGGGCCGGACACCCGCCGGCTCCTCACACGGGTGCTGTCCCCGCCGCCCTCCGGCAGGAGCGGCAGGCTCAGGCGCTCCCTGCAGCCCGCGACCTGGGCAGCCGCACGGGTACGCGGGGGCCCGCCTGGGTCCCCACACGCCGCCCGGCGCTGGCCGTGCCCGGCGGGCACCGGGTTTCCCCTGGGGGGCGATGGGCGCCCGCGCGCTCCGGCCCCGCGCTCCCGCCCGCCCGCGCGGCCCGGGCGCCGCTGTTGTGTGGGGGCGCGGCCGCCCTCGCTCCCGGCCCCGCCCTCGCTCCCGGCCCCGCCCGCGCTCCCGGCCCCGCCCTCGCTCCCGGCCCCGCCCTCGCTCCCGGCCCCGCCCGCGCTCCCGGCCCCGCCCGCGCTGAGGCAGCGCTGCCGCGCGCCGGGGTCTCACCGCCTCCCGCTGCCGGGGCGGGGGCGCCGGGTCACCCGCTGTGCCCCGCTCCCGGCCCTCGCGGCTTGGGCTGGCCGCCCCACGGAGAGCTCACGGAGAGCGCCCCACGGAGAGCGCCTCACGAAAAGCTCCTCACGGAGAGCGCCCCACGGAGAGCTCACGGAGGGCGCCTCACGGAGAGCGCCCCACGGAGAGCTCACGGAGGGCGCCCCACGGAGAGCTCACGGAGGGCGCCTCACGGAGAGCGCCCCACGGAGAGCTCACGGAGAGCGCCCCACGGAGAGCTCACGGAGGGCGCCCCACGGAGAGCTCACGGAGGGCGCCCCACGGAGAGCGCCCCACGGAGAGCTCACGGAGGGCGCCTCACGGAGAGCGCCCCACACAGAAAGTGACTCACAGAAAGCGCCCCACAGGCCCTCGGTGCAGCAGGCCTGGGAAGCTCCCTGCACGCCTGATTTACTTCTGTGTAAATCACATATACTTTAAATGAGAAAAAAATAAGAAATAAAAGTTCATTGTATGAATAATCACAGACAAGAATCCACCGAAGTCAGCAAAGAATCTTTTGAATCTTGGGGAAAAGGGGTCGAAATACAAATCGTGGAAAGGAACAGCCCACACCCGGCACCAACAGCTGAATGAGAACAGTTACAGTCCAGCCAGTGTGTCAGAGAACAAAGTTCCTTTCCTCCCCTCTCCAGCTGTCACGGTGTATGACAGTCATGGTGTGTGAGTGGTACCAAACAGCACACGTGTGCCAAATGAAATGTCTATGGTTAGTTACAGCTTCTGGGCAATTTAAAAAGCGCTGACCTTACTATTTCGTCTCTTGCTCCAGTGGCAGAGTTAGTTTTTTAACGGCAAAACCGGGGCGTAACGTGTAAAAAGGAAGTGTAACAAATATCATTCCCAGGTTTTGGTTCTGGAAATTTTAAGACTATTTGAATTTAATGCATTAGTCATAGTCATGCATCAGGGAAATATTTTAATTATTTAGAGGACTGTATATTGGGAAATACAATATTTCAATTTTTGAGAAAGGCTTATCACTGAAATTAATATAGCCAGATTGTTTCACCATATGTTTCTCCTAAATTTCCCCAAGTATTCCAGGAGTCAACCCAACTTCAGCAGATTTTAGCTTGTTTATCTCTAGATACAAAACTAATCTGGACAGCAAGAGATGTGTGTTGTTTAGCTAACTGAGTATTGTGCAGCTCTTGCATGAAATGTGCTACATAGCAGGAGGGTATGACACTGTCTAGTAGGATAGTATGGTATCTTTTCAGTGGGAAGGCTTAGTTATGGTAATATATTTTTTATAGGTAATGCTAAATAGCATGTTGTTCATCACTGTTTCCTTGTATAAACTCCTTGACAAGCTGTCAACCTGAGATTTGCAAGTTGTCCATTTTGAATTGACACCGGCATTGGAAAAGCACCTAATGAGTTTAAATTTCACGTTGAGAGGGAAATCTATAAAGAGGAATAGGTAGAGCATTAATTTAACCAGCCTTTTAAACAATCAGCCTTGCAAACAACCGATCTGCAAGATGCCAATATCATGCTTACACAATGCTTCTAATTTAACTTCATAGCAGTAATTATTCCCTTTTAACTCCTAGCACTTTGAGAATGGATATTTGTAGTAATAATTCATAGCCATTTCTTTTCCTTGATAAAAGGCAGAATTTGTGATACAGAGTAACATAGCATGATTTTGCAGTTCAGGTGACTGAATACTGTTTCTCAAAACTGAGTTGTACTTAAGCAGGGAATGATTGCAATCAAGCTTCATGAAGCTGGGTAGAAACATATGGTAGAAATGTGTAAGGCAACAGTATCACTAGTTTCAGTTACCTAATATATTTTGGGTACATGCAGCAATAAAGGAGGAAAAAACAATTTCTGGAGATTTTTAAAATTAGCTGACACTTGTAATATCATACTCCATATTACCTTGCAGTAATTGTTAATTTGCCCATAACTCCTCAATCAGAACAGTAGCTCTAAATCATGAGCTCTTGTAATTCCACTAATATTGCTTGAATTAAATAAATAAATAAAATGGAAAACAAGTAAAATCTAACTTACTTGACAGCCTAGCTGACTAGACTGAATGGCAAGATCATGCAAACTGCTACTTCTTTGCTCCAATTAAAGTGATTGATAGAGATTGAACAACTGAAAGTACACAACACTTGGCAAAATTTAATTAGCTAAAACCAGAAAAAGTACTATGCTGAGAGCAGATCTGGGCTAATAATTGATTTAGTGGAAAAACTGTGTCTATGGTGGAAGGCTGAGGATGGGCTTTTATCAAAGTAAATGTTTTTATGATTTCTGGTGAAAGAAAAGACAAGAAGTTGATTCACATGAAGGTGAAAATGATCTGACATTCTTTAAGGTCAAGTTTTTCGTGATTTTTACTTCCTTAAACTGAAACGTGTCATTCCAAAATAAACTGAAAAGTTAATTTAAAAAATGTCATAAAACATATTTAAGCTAATGCTGTTCGAGTATATATAAACCATATAAACTGAGTGCAATCGACTCTATGCCAGCAGAACACCTGGCATTACTGGCTGCAAATTCCCATTTGATTCTTCAGTTTTGTTTCTCCTTATTAATATTGCCTACTTTAAGTATATACACTGGTAAAGGTACTTTATGCTAGCAGTTACTTTAAATGGTCAAGTACATCAAGGACAAAGGATTTCTGTAACATACAGAAGTGTCTTTAAAAAAACAGCTTCCCTTGAGATCTTGATTTTGCTTCTCGTATCTTTTCATTACCACTATCATTTCAAAAGTTTGCTATCCAATGCCTGAGAGCTAAAAACAGAGAAACCAATAGGAAATACTTCATTAACCAAAGATAATCACTTAAGCATGCCAGCATCATTATGGGAAACGAGATGAATTATCATTGTTCTGACTTCTAGTGCATATGACTACATGGTTCTGACAATTAAGCAAACCCTCAAATAACCAACCAAAAAAAGAATGAACTTCCCTTATTGATATTAAAACACGGATAAGTATATCGTAGAACACCAATAGTCGGGAAAAAGGTGTGATTATAAATCTAGTGACGTATTGGGAAGGCTATTACTGATCAGGCCCTTCAAGAGAGGTCCAGCCATACAAGATATACCCTTATTTTAAACAGTTGGGTTTGTTTTTCACTAGAGCACTACAACTGAAAACCTGGATGATTTTCAAGCTTCAGCAATTAATTTTGATAGTTGCATTCCTCATACCCCAAAGGGAGCTCCTGTTTGAGCATGCAAGGTTGTAGTTAGAGAAGCTAAAGCATACCTGGGGTTGAATCTGGAAAGGAAAGGGCAATCAGAAGAGTTTCTAAAGATATATTAGCAGCAAAAGGAAGATAAGAAAAAACATGGGTCCACTGGTCAGTGGGCCAAAGAACCGTTCAGTGATTTTCAAAAACCAAATAAATAATAATTTTATTATTCCTTGAAAGGTCATTTGTTTTAATCCTTATTTAGCAAACACTGAACATGTATGAAATCAAAACTAGTTTGACACAACTTTTGCCTTATGGTAGAAGGTCCACATGTTGTATTGCTCTAGGCCCAGTTTGATATTTTATTGTCTACTACCAAACCTTTAAAATCCTAGCATCTTTAACACTGTCTTGATAATTACTTCTTGAACTATCTAAAAGGCAACTCCATTTTCACTTGTATCATCTCTTAGTAAGAACTAAAAACTTTGTCTCATTCCCACCATAACTTCCTTAGAGCCCAAGCTGTCAGTTAGTTTCCAGTGTCCTGAGGACTACAGGTCTGACAGGTCACCTGTGTAGCTGCTCTACTGCTCATTGTCAGCACACATAGCAAAATACACTGACAAAACTCAAACTGGTAAGCATAAGAGTAGCCCAGCTGTTAGTAGGCACTAAAAATCACAGTCTGATTAGAATTCAGGTAAACAGTTGTAATAGTATCATATACTATTGACTTCCAGACACTTTGTTTTTGTTTAAGCTTCTGCGAATTAGATAGCAGAAGGCATGCAATTTAACAGGTCAGCATCTGTTTTTTTGTTGGTGGTTTGGCTTTTTCCTTCCCAAGAGATCACAGAGAGGAGTGGAAGATTGGAAAGATCAGTGCCACAGTCAGAGGAATAACAAGGAATAGTATTCCTTTGCTATTACAGTATTTTTCCATCCTTTTTTTTTTCCTCCTATGTAAATTGGTATTTCATAAACCTTTAATAGATTCTGAAATTCATCTTAAATAACAACCCATAAGTTACAGCTTTAAGATTCCAGACACTTCAAATCTGAAAAATTGAACTGGAAGTGTCGTAAGGATGGTGTCTCCCCCAGGATTTATGCTAACCAGTTCTGTCTCATCAGCTAGTTAGCTTGAAGAAAATCTTTGTAGTATATTGACATGTCTATTTCTGTCTTTCTTGATGAAGAAGGATCAAGAATATATAAAAGTTTCTCACTGAAGTTATTCAGGGTTTAATCTGTTACTAGAAAGTAATGTTGTTTTCCGCAGTACTTGTTCATGAAAACAATGCATATGTTTATTTCTCCCTTGGTGGAAAGTACATGTGTCCTGTTTTGTAAATGGCCAATTTTAGGCTTACTTGTAATAATACAGCATGTTTTTTTCATGTAAACCCATATGCTTTGAGTATAAATCTGTTTAGTTTGTCAGTACCTTCACGTAAAGGTAGAATATTTTTAAACACAGAAGTGACAACACCTCCTCCCACTTGTTCAGGGAAGGTGATTCTGGGGGTCTTTGAGACCCAGGGGGAGTATTTCTTCCCACCTTACTAACCCAAAGTCTATGGGCTCTCAGGCACAGTCTGCTCCTGTCCCAGCCTGCTAGAGCCAAGCAGCAGTGGTTCCCTGACCCTAGGTCAGAACAGGAATGAGGATAAACACCTAGCCCCAACATACCAACAGAAAGAAGAGCTGTACCTTTGCAGGCACTGCATAGACAAAAGTGACATTCACGTAAGTGTGAACAGAACAAGTGGCCTGAGCCTGTTCCTACTTGTCAGCTGATAAGGCTTAAAACATGCAGGAAGATCCCACACCTACATACTCCCACAAGTGGGTCTCTCAGGTAGTTGGAGTGCACCTGTGGTCTCCCCAGCAGTTGATTCCATGGCCCAAGCAGTATCCTACCCCTAAACCAAACATGGCCAAACATCCCCCAGTTGTTTGCTTGCATAAGTTCACTTCAGTAACTTTGGCCACACTTACATGCGTAAGTGGTTTACTTGCAACAACAAACCTTTATTACACCTCTTAATTTTTCAATATTCATTACACCACCACCTTTGGCCCTTACCCATAAGAAGTTTTACCAGTTCTCACAATCCCCCTGAAACATCCTTTAAGGTCGTTTTTTTCCTATAAGACTCATTATGATATTGTTTCCCTTCTTTTTCTTTCAATTACCGAGTTCTGAGTGAAGCGTACTGAGGATGTGCATGAGCAGCTCCTTCCCTGGCCCATCCATCAGTGTCCTGCCCTGAGTCTTCATTACCTCCCTTATCTGCAGCTTGCCAGGGTTTATGCATCTCATGCATTTACTGTATTACTTTCCCAGTGTTTTGCCTTTGTCTTTTATGCTGAAAGTCATTAAACAGATATTCTTAAAAGCCGATCATCTCACTGTCATACTCAATGACTGAATCTCCTTCCCTTCTGAAGCATCTTCTTCCTGCTCTTTTATATACAGTTAATAACAGGTGTAACATTCTGGTTTCAAGAAAGAGTAATTTCCCTTCTTACCCAAAATCAGGATCCTTTTCTTCTCATATCATCCAGTGTCTTTGCCAAAGCTCTCAAATGTAGTTTTAACTTATTAGTACCTGTCTCTAATTTATACTTCAAAGATCTCTGTGTGTTCTGTGAATGGTTTTCTGATTTAAGTTTTATCAACACTAATGACTGCATATGCTGATACACAATGAAAAAGGCAATGTTTTTTACTTTATTGCCTACTTTAGATTCTAGCAACAAGGATCTCTTCACTCAAATGGTTTAGGTTTTAGCACCTAAAATCCAAATCTTCTGACTACTGGGTATATCCATAGAATTTAAACAGTTCAGCTGGTTCTAAAATGGAAGAGTGTGCTGTAAATGGCCAGGCCTGCTGCACGATGAAAGAGCCCAGTGCAAGTCAGAGCTCACAGACCAGAAGCAGGCTGCTAAACCAATGCAGGTGAAATGTCCTAGTACACTGAGTGAGGAGAAATTTCTCAAAACTTCCATAAATATCTGGGGTGAAATATCAATCCCATAGCAATCAATGGCAATCCTGCTTCCTGCCCTGCCCCACCCCCCCCCACCCCCAGCTTTTTTTCTAATTCAGCAGAGACAGCTTTTCAAGTGTGACTTTTTAGATGTGTATATACATCTAATGCAGGTATCCAGTTCTTTCCAGTCAGTTGCTCTCTGAATATCTAATGAGTAATGCAACACAGGCTGACGACAGGATGTTGCAGTGGGGCTTGCAGTGGGGCTTAGTAAGTGCCTGTTTAAGTTTACAAAAATATACCTATCTTGCAACTTTAGTTACAGCAGCTCTGCATGGTGTTAGAGGAAGACCACAGAAAAATTATCTGTATTTAAAAAAAAAAAAAATAAAAATGAAGCAAACTTTTCAAAGACAGTTAAAAAGTAATTTTGGCATCTTCCTCGTCCAGATATTCCTTTCTTAACTTATCTTTCCATTATATGAAGTTTGCTGTACTCCCTTCTGCTCAAGGGAATCTGGATTTTCTTTAAACTGATGCTGATTTATGTAAAAAATATTTTATTAATTTGGTAATCTTTATGCAAGGCTTTCAAAATGCAAACAGAACTGTCCTCTGGGAAATACACTCAGCTGGCTTGGGGCTAAAACAGACTGCTTTATAATGTCAAAAGGTGGCATAAGGGTGAATTTCTTACTGATCTGAGATGCACTGCATGATAGTATCATACCTACAGCCATAATTTTAATGATAATTTATTGTTACTGAGAAGGGGAAAAGGAGGTCAGCTCTGTATATTGGTTCAGCAAGCATGTGCTGTTACTCATTCTTTTGCTCAGTTTTTGCAGAGATGATGGAGAGGAAAAATAAAGCATAATGCATTCTCAAGGTTGCCAGGAGCAACTAATGCTTCCAAATTGGTATTCATGTTTTATTACATCTTAAATTTCAGCACCTTAAAAACAATAAAGGAAATTGCATTTTCACAGAGAATCTTTCTTCAGGGAATGTACTTCAAGTTTACTGTCTTTTTTTCCGATGTCTTTGTCCATGTATTATGAACTCCTTGTTTTGTTTTGTTTTGTTTTTTTAAGTATATATATATATGTTCACATTATATATATGTACAAAGAAAAGTGTATGTAATTCCATCTTCCTGAAAGCTTACAAATTTGATTCCTCTGAAGCGAATACATGGAGTCCTAGTAAGTCTTTTAAAGGGGCCATATTTGTAAGCTTTCAGGAACATGGAATTATCTATTCAGTTGTCTTTGTACAGCCCACATGAAATACGAGCTCGTTCCAAGGACAACTGATTTGCAGAGGACTTCGCTGAGGTAATGCTGAATCCCCGATTACTTTTCCTTTTTGAGAACCAGATGGTTCTACCTGGCATGGCATCTGACTGCGTTTACCTGGAGTCTTCCTTTTTTTTGGAGACTTAACTTTCCACAGAGCAGGAGCCAGGGAGAGGGAAGAAAAAGCGTTTGTCCACCATTGTTATTAAACAGCTACACAGTATTTTTAACGAAAAAATGTCAGTAACAATGAATTGTTCCAATACAGTTTCTATCAAATGAAAATGTTATAGGTCAAACTCTTAAACTCTAATTTGTTCATACTGTACATGTAGCTGTCACACTGGCATGAAGAATATTAGACGGAGTACAAAAGAAATGGAAATGAATGGCTGCAGAAAAAAGAAGTAATATGTTTGAAGTTCAGAATTTCTTATCATTCAAGGGAATTAATGCAATTTACATTGGCTGTGGTAAGTTATTAATAAAAAATACATTGATCAGAAAACTTTTATATATTATGAACATTAGAATAATTTGACTTCACAGATGTAACTATTTATTAAAAGAAAAGAGACCTTCAGGTGAAGTCTAAAGAAACCATTCCTGTTTTCTTAATACATGTTGTTACACACAGAGACACAGACACACACACACATATAAATAATAATAGTGAAAAATTCTTGAACCGGGTTTTGATTGTAGCAAGAAAAAAAGAGTTCTGGCATCCAACTGCATTATATTATTCAACATAGAAATATTTTCACTAGACCATTATGGAAGTGGTGTGAAAAGAAACAAAACTTAAGTATAGAAAAGGCTGGTGGATTATTTCTACCAATTTTATTCCCATAAATCCAGACTAAGTCCATTAGCTCTCCTCTGACTTGCTACCAGTTGCTCTTCCCTTTCTAGTAAAATTTATCAG
Source organism: Falco peregrinus (assembly GCF_023634155.1). NCBI lineage: Eukaryota > Metazoa > Chordata > Aves > Falconiformes > Falconidae > Falco > Falco peregrinus. The sequence goes on from NC_073730.1 coordinate 2,668,945, forward strand.
GACAGTTGAATACCCGAATTGCTAATCCCAATTATTATTTCAGTTACATTGATACTTCCATTTCTGACACTGGAAAAATTATGTCTGATTTGATGATTCACAAGAAATAACCCTTTTTCTCTATCTGAAGATCACTTCATGCTCTGTTTCCATCTACTCTGTAAAGTAGTTTTGTAGGAGTGTTATACATTTTATTCTATTTTATGCAGTATGCTATAATTTTTTTTTATTCACAAAATTGGTAAAAATTGAACAGAAAGACTAAAACCTCTTAGAATATAGGGAGCTGTATGATGAAGGAATAAAGTATTATATTTTCTGTTATCAGTGGAAGTGTTATTTGAGAAGCCATTGATCATCTCTCAGAAAATTAAAAGATGCATAAAATGCCTAGAGAACACTAAAGACATATTAACTAGCCTTTTTTGACTGTGCAGATTTGTGTGTTACTTGATGAAATGCCTGTAAGACAGAATCAAAGGTTGAGGACTGTAAACATTCTATTAGAAAACAGATATAAAATATCTTCAGATGTGAGTTCATAACTTTTGCTATGGGAAAATTTAGTTTCAGAATTTTCTATTTGAACTTTTACTATCAATACCACTCAGTTTACCTTAAATGCTTGGGAGTAGTAATCTTCTTTTCCTGTTGTTTCTCATCATGTTTCCATTGTACATTTCCTCTGCATTTTCCAGCTTGAATGAAGCTATAGAATCTCTGCTTGTCAACTTCCAAATACCACTTACATTTCTTGTTGCTTCAACACAATTTTACAAAGCCCCCAAATTCAGCAAGTTTTCTCCTGTTCTCTGAAGCACCAGTCCTGATGGCTGGTGCAGTTAGTTCTTTCTCCATTTGTCATTTTATATATATTCCCATCCCATTCCCTCCACTTGGAAAGCCATGACATCTCCAGTAAAACTGCATCTGGTAGACATGTTCAGAAAAGGATTTCAGTGATAACATTTAAGTGCTGCTTCGGTAAACCTCAGATTCTGCTCAGTATAAATCTTTCTTCCCCCCTGCCCACACACGTGCATGTGCGTGCACATACACACACACCCCCCTGGTACTCCTTTTGAACCATTGCTTTATTTCTATGATGTTTCCCATTTCTTCTGGTCTATTGTTTCTCCTCTTTTTTTGCACCAAAGCATCTTTTCCCTCCAGTGTTTTTGGTTTCTTTCCCTGTCTTTCTATACCTTTTTTGAGACTCCCAATACACCTGCCACCTACTAGTCAGATAGGAGTGATGTTTTTGTGCATAGTGTGCAACATGCTGAGAAGTGATGGATGCACACAAAGTTGCTGGATTGGGTTGTGATCACTGAATCTGCCCAAGTGGGAATGAGCAATTGACACTACCAACTGAAAGAGTGGTCACAGCATAAAAAAACCTTATAAAACACAGACTTAACAAGCGAGTATGTTTATATGCCTTCCCTCAGAAAAGCCTCCTGGCTTTTCTTAATATCAGGTTTTGGTTTTCATTCTTAATGCCCTCGATGGCTTAACATCTGGAAGTCTCAGAATAACCATGAACTTTCTCTGTGATTGTAAACAGTTCTCAGTTCCTTCCTTGTTACTCATTTTCTAAAAAGCTGAGACCACTGCACACTCCCTTCCACTTTGTCTCTCAGTTCTTTGTACAGATAATTCTTCAAGGCAGCTCTCACCCAACTTTATTCTTAAAAAAAAAATAAAAGTAATGAAAACAAGCTACTGGTATCAATTGTGATCTTTAAGTCATATAAAGATCCATACAATCTGTATAATCATTATTTTTCCGCCCTAAACTTCATTAAAATGTCTAACTCATGAAAGTTATTAATTATGATATCAAATCCTGAGCAAACCATAACAAAGTAAAAACATTACTATACCCAGGTAGCTTAAACTCAAACCCACTTTTATTTCTCCATAAGTATCACATGGGATGTAGACAAATGTTTCAATTCATTAGAAGTAAGGTTATAAACCCAGTGGGAAATCATCCTCACTCACAAGAACCGACAGTATTTTGTAGTACATACCCAGTAGAAAAATGTAATAACAAAGATCACACAGACTATTTTTACTGTTCCAGAAATCTGTATCCTTACATAGTAAGATTCAAACTTGTGTGTTCTTTTCTTTAGCTGATCTATTTCCAGAATCGTTCTGCATGTTATAACAAAGCAACTACCTCCACAAAAGACTAGGTACCATATGGAAATACAATACAGAGGAATCATAGAATCTGACCAGATAAGATTAATTTTATATTTGTTGCAGGTTAAATGATTAAAGTGGAAACAAAAATATCTGTAAGGCAAAGGAACCATTCATTATTCTCAGGAACTGACAGTACAACTGAATCTACACAGGGAATTTATTTAATTGATAGGTGCTATCTTTATTTAATTGATAGGTGCTATTTCCCAGTTCTAACGCCTGCTTACTAATTACAAGAAAACCAGCTAACCCCCTAATCCAATTAAAGATGTGATATAAGTGATGTTCAAAGATTTACTGGTGGGCTTCCGTTCATTTTCCCCTTATTTCTATTGTCTTCCAGTTCTTAGCAAAGTCAGGGAAAAGTCTATGCAGGAGGCCTGAGTGACAAAACCCCTAAAACTTCTGTTAAGCAGGAAGGATCCAACTGACTTCATTATGATTTGGATTAGGTCTTGGGACTTCTTCATTTTATTCTTACAATTTCCTGCTAGCAAATTAGGAAAGGATTGATTAGACAATACTCAACATTCATAGAATCATTTAGGCTGGAAAAGACCTTTAAGATCATCAAGTCCGACTGTTAACCCAGGACTGCCAAGTCTACCACTAAACCATGTCCCTAAGCACCACATCTACGTTTTTATTAAACAGCTCCTGGGATAGTGATTCTACCACCTCCCTGGACAGCCTGTTCTAACACTTGAACACCCTTCCTGTGAAGATATTTTCCCTAATATTAAAACTAAATGCTCCCTGGTGCAGCCTGAGGCCCTTTCCTCTTGTCCTATCATTTGTCCTCTGGGAGAAGAGACCTACCCCCGCATGTCTACAGCCTCCTAGTTGTAGAGAGCGATAAAATCATCCCTAAGCCTCCTCCTCTCCAGACTAAACAACTCCAGTTCCCTCAGCTGCTTCTCTCAATACTTTGCTCTCTAGACCCTTCAAAAGCTTCATTACCCTTCTCTGGATGTGCTTCAGCATCTCTACATCCCTTCTGAAGTGAGGGGCCCAGAACTGGCCATAGGATTTGAGGTGCAGCCTCACCAGTGCCAAGTACAGGGGGACGATCACTTCCCTAGTCCTGCTGGTCACACTGTTTCAGGTACAAGCCAGGGTGCTGTTGGACTTCTTGGCCACCTGGGCACACTGCTGGATCATGTTCAGCCAGCCGTCAACCAGCAACCCCAAGTCTTTTTCCACCAGGCAGCTTTCTAGCCACTCTGCCCCCAGCCTGTAGCGTTGTGTGGGGTTGTTGTGACCCAAGTGCAGGACCTGGCACTTCTCCTTGCTGAACCTCATACAATTGGCCTCAGCCCATAAATCCAGCATGTTCAGATCCCTCTGCAGAGCCTTCCTACCCTCAAGCAGACCAACAACCCCCCCCACAGCTTGGTGTCATCTGCAAACTTGCTGAGGATGCATTCAATTCCCTCACCCGGACAGTCAATAAAGATTTTAAACAGAACCGGCCCCAATACTGAGCCCTGGGAAACACTGCTTGTGACCAGCCACCAGCTGGTTGTAATCCCATTCACCACCACTCTGGGCTCAGCCATGCAGCCAGTTTTTTATGCAGCACAGAGCGCACCCATCCAAGCCAGGAGCAGCCAGTTTCCCCAGGAGAATGCTGTGGGAGACGGTGTCGAAGGCTTTACTAAAGTCTAGGCATACAACATTAACAGCCTTTCTCTCATCCACTAGGCAGATCATCTTGTCACAGGGAGAGATCAGGTTAGTCAAGCAGGACCTGCCTTTGAAAAGCCCACGCTGGCGGGCCCCGATTCCCCCACTGCCTGCATGTGCCACGTGATGGCACTCAAGATGTTCTGTTCCACAACCTCGGGTACAGAGGTCAGGCTGGCAGACCTGTAATTCCCCAGATCCTCCTTCCCATCCTTCTTGTAGATGAGCAACACATTGGCTAACTTCCAGTCAACTGGGAACTCCCCGGTTTTCCATGACTGTTGATAAACGATGGAGAGTGACTTGGAAAGCTTTTCTGCCAGCTCCCTCAGTACCCTCAGGTGGATCCTGTCTGGCCCATAAACTTGTATGTGTCTAAGTGGAGCAGCAGGTCACTGGCCTTTTCCTTCTGGACTGTGGGGGCTTCATTCTGCTCCTCATCTCTGTCTTCCTGGTCAGGGGGCTGAGTACCCAGAAGGTTACTGGTCTTGCTATTAAAAACTGCAGCAAAGAAAGCATTAACTACCTCAGCAATTTCCTCATCCTCTGTGGCAGTGTTCCCTGCTGCATCCCATAAAGGATGCAGACTTTCCTTGGTCCTCCTTTTGTTTCTAATGCACTTGTACAAACATTTGTTGTTATCTTTTACGGCGGTGGCCAGGCTGAGTTCTATACTGGGATGTGCCTCTCTAATCTCCGCCCTGCATAAACTCATGATATCCCTATTACAGTGCTCCGGAGCTGCCTCCCCCTTCTTCCATAGGTGGCAAACTCTCCTTTTTCCCCTGAGTTCCAGCCAAAGCTCTGTCCAGCCAGGCCGGTCTCCTTCCCCTCTGGCTCGTCTTCTGGCACATGGGGACGGGCTGCTCCTGCGCCTTTAAGACTTACTTCTTGAAGAATGTCCAGCCTTCCTGGACCCTTGGCCCTTCAGGAATGTCTCCCCAGGGACTCTGCCAACCAGGCTCTTAAACAGGCCAAAGTTGGCCCTCCAGATGTCCAAGGCAATGGTTCTGCTGACCCCCCCACCTCCTCACTTCTCCAAGAATCAATAACTCTGTCATCTCGTGATCACTATGCCCAAGACATCCTCGATCACCACATCACCCACCAGTCCCTCCCCGTTTGCAAACAGCGGGTCCAGCGGGGCATCTCCCCTGGCTGGCTCACTGACCCGCTGTCAGGAAGGTCTCTTCCACCCACTCCAGGAACCTCCTAGACCGTTTCCTCTCTGCTGTGTTGTATTTCCAGCAGACATTGGGGAAGTTGAAGTCCCCCACGAGAACAAGGGCTAGCGATTGTGAAATGTCTCCCAGCTGCTTATAGAATGTTTATCTGCCTCTTCACCCTGGCTGGGTGGTCTGTAACAGACTCCCACCAGGATATCTGCCTTGTTGGCCCTCCCCCTGATCCTTACCCGTAAACACTCAACCCTGCTGTCACCATCATTCAGCTCTGGCAGTCAAAACACTCCCTGGCAGAGAGCCACCCCACCACCTCTCCTTCCTTGCCTGCCCCTTCTGAAGGGTTTGTAGCCAGCCGTTGCAGCACTCCAATCACATGAGTCATCCCACCATGTTTCTGTGATGGCAACTATGTCACAGCCTTCCTGCTGCATGATGGCTTCCCATTTGTTGCCCATGCTTTGGGCATTGACATAGGTGCACCTCAGCTGTGCTGTTGATCTCTCCTCCAGCGCTGGCATCCTGCCTTCGGGCTCTTCTCTAGCCAGAGCAAGCCTAATTTTATTTCCTGGTTTTATTCAACGGGGTATATTAAAACCTCTGTTGGGATTACCCTTAGCAGCCTGATCTAATGTTGGAGCTGATGTCATTTTCAGCAGGTGGTTTGAACAGATGATTATAAGAGGTCTTTCTTCTAAAAACATCAAGAAAAACCCGCAGCCCTCCAGAAAAAACTCAGTCACTGTGATTAATTCTTATAAATCTCACATGAAGTATTATTTTCCACATTCTCATAGGAAGAAAAAGATTGGACTCTTCTGAATGGAAGCTTCTGTCCTAAATTTTATATTATGCTATCTTTGTCTTATTTTCTGACTTTCTCCACGCTAGCACTGTTTCATGTTTCGTGTTCATGATAATCAAAGCAGCATGATACAATAATTCTTGTCCTCATTATTTTCAGCTTCATTTCTTTAAGAGCTACTATGCTCATAAACGCTTTAATCTGCCTATTGGCATGATTGAAAACTTATATGTGATAGTAAAACAGATAACAACAGATGATTGGCATTAAATATGGAGAAAGTCAATGTCATGGTTTAACCTCAGCCAGCAATTAAGTACTATGCTGCTGCTTGCTCACTGTTCTCCCTCCCCCCAGTGGGATGGGAAAGACAACTGGAAAAAGGTAAAACCTGCGGGTTGAGATAAGAGCAGTTTAATAATGGAAATAAATTATTAATAATAATAAAAACAGCAACAATAGTAATTGTAATGAAGAGGAGAGGGAGACAGAGAAATAAAATCCAAGGAAAAAAACCCAAGTGATGCACAATACCATTTTTCACTATCCACTGACTGGTGCCCAGCCTGTCTCCAAGCAGTGATTGGTGCCTCCTTGTAAGATCCCCACAGTTTATACACTGAGCATGACATTCTGTGGTATGGAATATCCTTTAAGCTAATTTAGATCAGCTGTCCTGGCTCTGCTCCCTCCCAGCTCCTTGTGCACCTGCTCACTGGCAAAGCATGGGAAACTGAAAAGTTGTTGACTTGGGTAGGCACTACTTAGCAACCACTAAAACATCAGCGTGTTACTAACATTATTCTCATACTAAATCAAAACCGCTGAACTGTACCAGCTACCATGAAGAAAATTACCTCTATCCCAGCCGAAACCAGAATGGTTAAAGGGTTTACCTTGGAGCAACTTGACCAATGAGGCCATTGGTGGCTTATGACAACCATCCAAGTTAGAAAGCAATAAATACTGAAAATACTTTTGCTTGTAGGGAACATCTGCCCATTGTAGTTTTATACCCCGTAGGAGTCCAAGCCTGCACCTGGACCATTACATGCAGAGGCCAGGTGATCCATCAGCAAGCACTAGAGGCATCAAGTACTCAGATGTGAGTTCCCTGGACCCCTGTGTCCATGGTATGTGTCCTGACTGGTCCAGAGGGGCAGGGCCTGAGTTAGTATGAGTGTGTGTTCTGCCCAGGATGTGTGTGTATCACTGAACAGAAATCTCAGAATAGAAATTACTATCTACCTTTTACAGTCACCTCAGTTAATAAATAAATCTAAAATTTAATGTCACCAAGAATTGCCATTTTATTCTTATGAGTACCTCATTCCTAAATTCCATCACTGTAAATTTTGTTGTAGAACAAATATTACCAGTGCTTCCACCTGCTGCTCAGTGGACAGACTACAGGATTCATTCCTTTTCTCACTCTTAACTGACTATTATGAACCTATGAGATAGCAGAAATATGATATAAAACCTTAAGGTTTGTGTCTGCACTGAAAAACCAGATACAGAGATAACTGCACAGTTCTGTGTGTCTTCCAGCAACAAATGTAAAACTTTTAGCTTTTCCAAGTACCTGGATCCCAAAAAAGACTCTGAAGCAATAAAATTCATGTATCTCATTGTTAACTCTGATCCTCAGGGCTGGTCATGTTCACTGGTCAAGTGAATTTGCAAAAGTTTCAGTTACTACATGATTTTGCAATTTTAATATTTATAAGTTTAAGCTTTCTGGTTGGTTTCTCAGTACAAATCATTGCAGTTTGCTACATGTTATTTTGGTTGCATGTTCCACAACCATCCAGTTAATTAGAATAAGATGTTTATTATTATCAGATTTTGTTGTTCTTAGAATGGTTTTCTACCATTCTGTCTTATTGTTTTGCAGTAGTATTTCATTTTCTGTCTACTGCTATACAGTGTGCTTTAAAAATAATGAAATTATTAAATGAAAGGAAACTGATGAAAGAAACACTTGATTTATGGAGTATAAATCAGTCAGGAGTAAGTCTTAAGAAAACACTATTGTAAGTGTATAGAATTTTCTGCTGCAGAAGATCATAAAAAGTAAAAAGAAAGCAGCAGAACATCCACATATATGATTGCTGCAACTTTTGCAACTTGATGAGAAAAATAAATGTGCAGTATCAATAGATCATCCAAAGTTTGCAAAGAGCAGTCCTCTTACTTTGAAATGTTACTTCAAGAAATAGAATTTTTCTTTATGAACACTGATATTGTCAAGAAATCATTGTGGTCACGTGAAGATGGTGTGTTAGTTTTATGTAAGTTTCACAAGTTAGCAAGGTGACTTGTGCTCAGTACTTGAATAGAAGCCCTCTGTCAATGTCATTAGTAGCTGAGGAGGGGAACTCCATCCTGTAAGTCAGTTCTGAAAGAGGTGTCAGGCAATGTTTAAGGAACCTCTGTTGTTTCTGAGGGTCATCTTTCAGATGGAATACAAAGCTCAAGTATTGATGGTACACAGTAGTTAAATACCCCTTCGAGGAATTAGCTTATTAACCTTGTGTCCTGGCTAAATCCCAATTTCAGCAATTAAAAATTTGCTTTCTGGAATTCTCACTGCAGATTTAATGTAGCACATGATTAATAAGTTCCTGTCATAAACTATGGATCTATTTTTACTAAGAAATGTTTAAGGGCAGCTGTGTTCAACTCTAGGGATGAAGAAATGGCTTTATATCTTCTTTTTCAGGAGGTAGAGCAGCTGCTATTTCCAGAGAAGATACCAACATGAACATAATCATCATGCACGTAAGAATCAGTGCAGTCTTGAAAAGAACATTTACCATGTGAGCTCAAAGGAAAAACAACAAAAACATAGAAGTAACAGTTTGATGAAGAATACTTGAGTTTTAACTGCAACATTGTCACAGCTATTGCATTTCTAAAATCATACCTGCATTATCTTATATCTCAGAACAATAAAACCCAATACAATCCAAAAAACCTTGAGAATAAGTGGTTGGTTCAATTACACTAAAAGGGTCACACTGATTATGTTTTCTTTCTTTGCATCTATTATTTTTTTTAATATAGTCAAAGGAAAAGAGAGGGAGGAGAAAGGAACAGCTGTGTCCCAGTCTAACAAAGTTACTTGAAAGAGCATATTGAAACATTCATATTTATGAAATTTCTGTTCATATATCAGTTTCATTGGAGGAAAGGTTCAGATTATGTGAATGTCATATTTTATTAAGTACTACACTCTGAGTTTATTTCTAATTCCCCTCTGCATTAAATTAAAGAGGACACTCGGTTATAACTTTGATTTCATGAAAATTACCCAACCAACACCTGGTCTTTTGAACAAATGAGTATGTCAGTGGTTGATTACAGATTAATGATAAAATCAAAAGTGTAGCAATTTCTATTAAAATTTGGTCCAGTAAAAATGTAGGGTGTTTAGTTAAAAGTAGGAATATTGAATTTGTTCTTTCAAAATTTCTTAGCACATATGACTACTTCTTTTTAAACATCTTAAGAACACTTAAAAACTCAGGGAAAAATATAAAAATCTGTATTCTGGGTTACTGAATTGCTCAGCTGCTATGTATGGGTTGATCTTTCAAGCACAGCATGAAGTGACTGCTAATCAAATATGCCTCAAGGCAGTAGACACTAAAATATTAAAGCTGGTTTATTCAGATTCTCTCAATTTTTTAATTTAACTTTGGCTGATACTAAATCAAACTGCCTTTAAAAGTATTCTTTAAGCAAACCAAAGCTTTAACAAAGCATCCATTATGATATAGGTTTATGTAATTAAAATATATTTGAAATTTGGGAAAATAAATAGAATAATTTATGAAATGTAATCTTCATGATAATGCCACTGAGTAAAAGTAATAAAGGCATATATACCCTCTGTGACTCTTGTGTGCTACTAGTGGGTTTGCAGATTTGTCTAGAAGCCAGGAAGACCATAGATACTAAGCCAGGAAACACGAAGAGTAACTTGTCTCTATGTGCAACGTGTCACATGAGGTTCTGGCTACATATGTTTTGGATACCTAGTAGATACCATTTCTAGGCACCAAAATAATCTTTGAGACTTGATTCTTGAAGCACATCACAAAACCTGAGATTCTACCATGTAACACCTCCTCTGATCTGCAAACTCTGAGCTGCAATCTCTTTCCAAAATAGATATTTTTTTCTCTGGGCCTTTCTACCCAGCCATGGATTCCAAGAAAATAATCAATGGGAGAGTCTGTCCCTCACAACTTTTTCTAGTTAATTTTGCCTGTCTTACCCTAGACATTGCTCATTACACTGGTACCTGTCATCAGATATCTCTTTCTCATCTAGGGTTCTGTACATTAATCAATTCATCTATTTGTTTTATCTTGAATGTTAGATGTTCCTACATGTTTTTACTACCCCACATTTTCCAGAAACACTCTTTTTGGATCATTTTTCAACTGTAAACACTAGAGCTAGGAACACAGTTTATCTACCTGTCAGTGTACCTAGAATATCATCTCACTCCTGCTCTTGCTATTACACTACATAGTCTTCCAGGACCAAACTGACCCAAAGTTTTATGTTTGAAGCTTATGCTCAACCAGTTATATGTCACACTTTATACTTACATATCATTGCCTCTGCATTGCAAAGTAGTCTTCCTTTTTCCCTGAATTTCATTCCCAAATGTGTTTTACACTTTCTTCTCTCAGATGTATAATCTTATGCTACATTTGGCAGTCTAAATAGTCCCTGGAGCCCCTGCTTAACAGATAGATCACCATCATACTTTTCCTAAACACCAATAAGTGTATATTTTGCACATATTACTGCAATCAGATGTTTGAATTATATTATTTTTAGTAGACTGGTCTTTTAATAGACTGTAATGTAAAGATATTATGGAGGTGACTGTGCTAAAATGTGTCTGAGAATTCCTACGGTGGATTGCCGATCCAAAACCCTCTAAGCACTCATGAACATATTACCTCTTCAACTCAGTCAAATTTCTGTCTGAATATTTACTGAATACTAAATGTGTATCCAAGACAGTGGTCATGAAAGTAAAGGAATAAACAGGACACAATCCATGCTTATTCCACTTTGTCATTGGGTTACTACCTTACTATTTTACTACAGACAGCTGTAAAACTCACATAAGGATTGGGTTAATATAAGTTATGTATATTAATTTGAATGATATTGTCAAATAAGTATAAAAAAATATCCAATTGATTTTGGGTCACTAAGCATTAGAATCACACAGATATTAGATATCTGAAAGTATTAGTATCTTTCTTGGTATTTTGGACCACCAGGGAGCCAAATTTACAATAAAGGTGAGCTCTTATGTTTTTCTTTACAAAAAGTTCATTTTTCCATGATTTCATAATACAATCCCATCAATTTTCCAAAGTTTCCTTGACAGAATACGTAGTTTGAATGCACCATAATTAAAAATAATACTTGCTTGTTCTAGGTAAAGAAGCCAGATTTTCTGTTAGTATGCATAATTAGATTAATGATGATTGTTTAGCATTATTATAGTTTAGGTAAAATGTTCTAAATTTCCCTAGTAAAACAATGTAACCCAAAAAATTTGTAGCTCTTTGGCCCATAGATATTTCTGCTGTTTCTTCTCCTAAATGAATTATCCTCTGTTGTTATTTTCTAGATTAAATTGCGTTTGAAACAAGGAAACACATCAGTGGGATTTGCACTGTAAGCAGAGACTTTGTACACATACAAGTAGAATATGCAAACAAATAAAACAGAGACCAATCAAGCTTTATAAAAACATTTTAGAGCCTTCCAAATTTCTCATTGCAAAATGTTTTATAAAGTTTATTTCTAAGAAATGAATTTTCCTTTTCATCCTTCTTTCCCTTTTTGTTCTTTTCCCTCAAGCTAATACATTGATAGAGCATCTTCCAGAAACATCAAATTTTACACCACTGCCAATATCTGAGATAGCAAAGAAGAATCAGTATGAAAAAGAAAATGGCATCTAAGAAGATAGATAGGTAGATAGATAGATAGATAGATAGATAGATAGATAGATAGATAATTTACCAAGCCATTATTCAACCTGTAAACTGATTCTGAAATACCTTTGCCCATGAGTATTAGGAAAATAATTTGAGAGACACTCTCTTCAGCTTCAGCTCTTTACCTCCAAATTTAATTTATCTTCTGCAGTATCAACCTCATCTCATTTTATTATGCTTTGTAGAATGTTTACAATTAGCTTGATTCCTTCCATCATAAACTGGATGAATAATATTTGCCTGTACTTTTAACAGAGTGGTTCACAAAGTGAAGGCTGTAAAATAAAAATAGGGGTGATATAATTAGGCTTGCTTTTTAATGAAAAAACACTCAAACTTGTGAAAATCTCATTTAGCAAAGCCATACTCAGATTTTTTTCTTTCTTGGTAATTTTTCTGATTCAGTCCCACTCTGCTGACTGGAGAAAGTTTCTACGTCTGAAATTTTCACTTCATTCCCTGAGTTGTGGTGTGTTGGTGTATGCTGGTGCCAATGGCATTTGTCAAGGAATGTCAGTGATTTCTGATTGTAGTCACTGTCTTACACTGGCTAATAAACAGTCCTTTAGTTTGATGACTTCTAAAAATCTCCTTTTCTTTTTCACAGTTATTTCACATTCTCCAATGTGCCTTGAATATACCAAATAATACCCCTTTCACTTGATTAGTGCACAAATATGTCAACAAGTTTATTTCTGGGTCTTATCTGAAACCAAGCAGAGTAGTTAAACACCTTGGGATGCCAATTGGTTTAGGCTGACAGATTCTGAACCTATTCTTCTTTAATATCAGTTCATATATTTATGTTATATGTATTTTTATATATGAACTTATATATATTTATATAAATGAACTTCTATATAATTATTGTGTATATTTATATCCACAGTTGAATAAGAATGTTTTATACATAACTTTATTCCCTTCTGCATTGCATATTAACACTTATTTTCAGCTCTCTCACCTCTGACATCACCATCACCACTGCCATTTAAACTATAAGGTATCTGGAAATGGGAATTGTCTTCATAATACACCTATGTAAAGAACACATAAGTTATGTTAGAATCAAATGCTGAAAATTTTAATACTTGTAGCACAAGCTACTCATTCACTGCTTCATTTTTCCATTATCCTGAGGAATTCAACACGAGCCAAATTCTAAGTTGAAGAGTAAGACTTACTTGCAGAGGAAGAATATAGAAAAGTCCCTCAAATGTAGCAAAGACCATATAACACTATATAGTAAAGACTATATAGCTAGGCTGATGAAGTATCCGCCTCTTTAGTAATGCATGCTATAGCTTTGGCACAGTATTCTTGAAGCAGTAGAAGGCCTGCAATTCAAGAGAAGAATGTGTTAAATTGTAAATCTTGCTGATGGAGGAAAAGGAAATTTAGCTCATATGTATGGCCAGGAACTTCTTGGTAAAAATGAAACCTTCTATTACAAAGGAAGGAAGGAAGGGAGGAAGGGAGGAAGGAAGGGAGGGAGGGAGGGAGGGAGGGAGGGAGGAAGGAAGGAAGGAAGGAAGGGAGGAAGGAAGGAAGGGGAAGAAAGGAAGGAAGGAAGTAAGGGGTAGGAAGGAAGGAAGGAAGGAAGGAAGGAAGGAAGGAAGGAAGGAAGGAAGGAAGGAAGGAAGGAGGGAAGGAAGGAAGGGGAAGGAAGGAAGGAAGGAAGGAAGGGGAAGGAAGGGAGGAAGGAAGGGAGGGAGGGAGGGAGGGAGGGAGGAAGGAAGGAAGGAAGGAAGGAAGGAAGGAAGGAAGGAAGGAAGGAAGGAAGGAAGGAAGGGAGGAAGGAAGGAAGGAAGGAAGGAAGGAAGGGAGGAAGGGAAGGAAGGAAGGAGGGAAGGAAGGAAGGAAGGGAGGGGAGACAGTGGGAGACAGTGCCAAAAGCCTTGTTGAAGTCAAGGTAGACAACATCCTGAAAGAAAATAAAAAAAGAACTTTAAAAAGGTCTTTTCAAGGCAGTAGGTATTAATAGTACAGTGGAACCAGAAAAACTAATTGAATATATGTATGCTGTATTTTGTTGTGTTTTTTTTTTTAAATTTTATTTTCAGGTTTCTATTTATATTTTTCCATTAAGCTAGAAGGCATTTCTTTCTTCTAATACAATTTTATATGATTAGGATGGCAAGATTTGCAACATCTCTGATTTCATATGTGTAATGGTCTGCTGTTAGAAGGTTGGATGATTTCACTATTAAGCATTTAGGTCTCCATTCATTTCCAGTATTAAAATGACACTTTTTTTCACGGTCCAGCTAAGGAATATTGGTTGATCTGCACTTAAGAAGAGATGACAGCTAACTAATTAGATTTAAAAAAAAATAATCCATTCCATTGAACAGGTGACCTGCACTTACCAAACATTTCTCTGTTGATTTGAAAAATAGCCATAATAATTTAAGCATGATTATACAGAGCTATTTTCAACACTTTATTTTCCAAGACTGTTGCTTATAAGGGCTAAGAAAAATTAAGACCATTACCAAGATGAGCTGGACAGACTAAGCACATAGCTTTATACACCAATGAGTACACATACTTTTGACTGAGTAATCCACAAGATGTTTGCAGGGTGGGAGGGAGGAATTGATTTTTGAGAAAGTATGTGGAAGACATCACATATATATATGTGTCCTGTGAACACTCTTTCAGCAGTTAGCTAGTAGATGTCATCAAACAAATATCCAATGTTGGAGGAGAAACCTTAAAATATCACAGAAATAGTATTCTTTTACTATATGAGTCCTCACAGTGATGCAATTATGTAGAAAGGTAACTCTTTTAAACAAGTAAAATGTGAGTAGCCAGACAGTCCACTTGCAAATTTTGTGTAGACAAGGTACTGTTCAGTGTACTGTTCAGCATTAGAGAGTTTGACACAAATTCTATTGATGTTTCTTTTAGTGCTGAGTGCTAGATAATAGCTATATGCCCTAGCATTCATTATTTTGTTTTTTACTCAGGTACTGCTTTTTACACTGTGGAAACATTAGCACTACAATTGATAAACAACTCCTGAGTGGACCAGAAATTCTTATTCCTAGTCTCAGCAGCTGCAATATGTTGCTACTGCCTCCTGTTATTTAACCCATGACAGTTTCCATTTCATCACCTCTGGGGCTGAGACAAAAGATATTTCTTTTTCTTCCTTAGTATTAATTTTCTGAAATAACAGTCTGAATAGTACCATTAAACTATCCAGTGCAGCACCACTGCTATTTGCAAGCTGTTTCACATTTTAAGTAGTCTCAATGAAAGCTTTCAAAGAGCAGGGTCAGCTCTTCAAAAATCAATCAATAACAATGTATGCACAGTTCTCCAGAAATCAGCATTTATTTCTAATTCTGATTATGTTCTTTTGACTTTCCTTTCTGCAGAAGACTGAGGTTAAAATGCGTGCCTCATTTCAGTAATGTGGATTTTTTTTGTATTTTTTTTTACTTTAAAAGGCTAAATACAAACATGATTCTGGCTCCTTTCAAGGGTGCTTTATTATTTTGACAGATCTCATGCAGGATCTTGCATCAGCAGTAGTAAAGCCATAGCGGTTACATGCTCCACACAGCAAACCGCTTAAACTCAAGCACAATAGGCTACAACCCACTGCCTGACATTGCTGTGTCAAAGGTGTATGAAAAATGAATACAACACAGACAATCAGATGTTTAGCTGCATTTTTTGCTTGGAAATCCATCTCACAAAAGAAGCTGGAATAAGTGTTCAGATAATACAGGAGTCATGTCTGGGATTTTTTTTGCCCTGCAAACATGAACAGGTCTGTTGCTGTTATATTGTGAAAGCAAACTCCTGCATTGCTGACCTGAGTTTCTGACTTGGGCTTCTTCTGGCCTAAAGATTGCAAATTTACACAATTTCAGTGTCCTTATTCAATTAGAACGTTGTACAAGATATTTTGGACCTTTTCTTTCCAAAACGAAGCTTTTAGAAAGGTATCATTTCTCAAAGTATACACAGACCTATTTAATGCTGGCTGACACAATGCTACTTTTTGAGAGGCTAGGAATAAAGCTATATAGTACAGAGGACGTACTACCTGAAATGATAGTTATTCAATCACATTCAATTGCTTCTTAATATCACTTCATGAAAAAACTTACTGTATCTTTACACTATCCCAAATTAGGCTTGAATTAGAGATAAGCTAAATTCTTTGATATATATGAAATGATATAAATGAAATAGGAGAGAAAAGCAGCCCAATGTTGCTGGCTAATGTCTTTCTGAATAGTCTAAATTGTATACGCATGGAAAATCTACCTTGTATCTTTATCTTGTACATTCTTCCCCATCCTGAGGATATGAATCAGATATCTTAATAACAGTCACTCATCTAAACCCAGTATTAGAGTAGGATAGACAGCAAAGAAGTTGAAGGAAGAAAATGTGTTGCAGACAAAACGACCAAATAGCCAGAGCAATTCTGGGGCAATACGGGGAGTGTGCAAAGCAGTTTGCAGAATGCACAGACCTGGCAGCACCATGTCGAGCTGTACTGTACAACCTCACTGACTGTTTTAGAAACAAAGAGTAAGAATAACCATCCATGGTCATAGTGTTTGGGAAAAATATCAGATGAGTTTGGTTTAAAAGAGATGTTATTCCTCTGTATGCTCCAGTGGCTGAGTTCTATTTCTTTGTCATAAAATACCAGTAAGATTTTTTGCAAGTGATGTCAAATGTAATTTCTATGACTAAATTTTAGCAACCAATGCATTTAGGAAGTCAAAATGAAGTTGTCAAGATTTTAATTTTTTTATTATTATTATTATTATAATGATAAATATGAATTTCATTTAAAAATAGTACAGAAACAGCAGTACCTTTTGCTACTAGTTTAATTCTACAAATTATAAATGTGGTTCTAATCTCTTAGATGTTTTCATTTAACAGAAAACTTTGATCAAAGCCCCTTTTTCTGAGCACCTACAACAGCAAAACAAGGAACATCTTCAGGAGGATATTGCTTCATATCCCAGCTTGACATCGAAGAAATAAATTTGGTGATGGCATAACTGATTTTTAAGCCCAAAACTGGGGGGAAGGGGAAGCAATATTAAAATCAAAGATGGAAAATTATTTTTAAGAAATGTTCAGCTTTCAAACAACATAGCTTGTTATGCCAAACATCACAGGGGGAAATGCCTTAAATGGAGAGTGGGCGATCATCTAAAACTGCCTGTCATCTAATCTCTTATTTGAACATACCTTGAGAGAAAGAATAACATGTTATAGCCATACAGTTATATTATTAGTATCACATTGGTACCTGTCTGTCAGGAGCTATCCTATAAAACTGGCATTTAAAAACAAATAGCAAGACAGCTTAAAGATAAAGGTGCAGCAGAGAGATGTTGGTTATTTTCCAGAGACTTATTGAGAGAAAAAAAAAAAAAAAAAAAAAAAAAAAAAAGAGTAGATATTCTGAATTTGGATTTCTGCCAGCAATTGTAGCAGATAAATACTGGATGGCACCAAATGATTTCCAGCTAGGAAAAGCAATGCTGTCTACTGAAAGGAAAACTTCCTTTTAGCTCATGAGACTGAGCTGCTAGTTATAGCCTACAAGGATGTCCTCAAACCTCAGCTGAAGGCATGTGCAAAATCTTCAGATAGCATGTCCAGTCACTAGATGGCAGAATCTTCTAATTAGTTAAGTATGATTTGTTATTTAACCACCTCTGTATCTCAGTTATGAAAGCAGTGCAGCAAGTTGTTCTGATCGACTTGTCCATCAACAGGTGTGCAGTAGACCACAAATCATTGCTACTCAACAAAGTCACAGGGTTTTATCATCTAGTAGTTTTTTTCCCCAGCCATCCCTTCAAGGGGGAAAAATATTTTATGTTACATAAATTATTTTCATGCAAGCACAGAGTAGCGCTACATTAGTAATTCTGGCTCATGTTTTCAAAAGCCTCAGTAGGGGTTCAGAGGCCAAATTTTGAGTATTTGTAAAAACTTTTCTTTAACACACACTCAAATTTTTTTGGCAGCATTTGACCTAGTTGGTTACCACACTCATGGAATTCTGAGGTGGGTAATAAGGGAATCTAACAAAAAATTAGAATCCATGAGAAAAATATCGGGTTTCTTATGGATTTACATTTTTGTGGCAATGTGAAAGTGAAAGCAGATCAGGCTGCCCACATGGGTAGAAAGCAGGCAGAGCTTTACTCAGCTCTGTACGCAGTGGTACCAACTGTGAATAGTGGTAGGTGGGGACCTATGTGTTTCACTGTCTTTATGTCTGTTGCATCCTTGCCTGTGGGTAAATACTGCTCCTTCAGATTGTAAAGTCCTTTGTGCCTTAAGTGATGTTCCAAAGTCACATAAGTAAACTCCAAAGAAGCAGAAACTTAAACCCAAGTTTTCCCAGCACCATCTGCAGACACTCGGTAGAGTGGATGATGACTCTTCTCCTTCCATTTTGGCCATGGAAAAAGTAAGCAATATTACAAATTGCAAAGAGAGTTATATAAGACGTTATATCGAATTTTTATGTAGATGACTTAAAAGATGAGGCCCAGAATTAATATGTGCATTCAAAAACCCTCCTACAGTAAGAATTCAATTAAAAGCAGAGGACATGCACTCAGCTAGAAGCCAGGGTGATGACACAAAGGAATAACAACTCTGACAACTAAGGAGAGAAAAGGAAGCAGAATGCAACTAGTGAAAAAGCTCTAAATGGTTTGCTGTGGAAATTTCAGTACTCTGGTGCAGACAAGTATTGCCTAATGCAGCAGAAAGTCTATTGACTTCACATATTCATTTTTTAATAAATGATGCAGCAGTGTTTACAATGCAATGAGCATTTTCAGATCATAGCAGCAATATTTATCAAGGTGCTACAAAATGTGTCACTTAGAAGCTTCACATGGCTTTTGCATCTCATCTGGTTATGACCTTTCTAAGCGGTTGGCTAACAATCAGTTGAAAAACAGCTAAAATGGATAATAATAATTACTTAAAATTGTTTTGCTACATGCTAAAATGTCTCTGTTTGAATGCAGACAAGCTATAGATGCAACTTGGAACATTAATGACAAAGTTGCCCATTACAGCTTTATTGATCTAACAGCTTACTACCACTAAAAGGCAGCAGTTTCTTTCCTCCTCTTACCTTCTTCACTATGTCAACAATCATCAGATCCTCTGCACAATCAGTACGACTTGATGGACTGGTAAGAAAAAAGAAAAAAGAAAAAAGAAAAGAAAAAAAACCCCCATAAAAAACTGACCTGGCAAAATTAAATCATTGGGTTAGCAAACTGAATCAGCTCCAAGCAAAAGGTCAGCAAGGGAAGTTGTAGCCAAGAGACTAAGGGAAAGGTGAAAAGACTATCCGTTCTGGAGTGGGAATTTGCTAGATTAGCTCAAGTGTATTTTCACTGAAATGTCTATTTGATGTAAGTCAGTGCAAGAGACCCTAGACTGTTTATGCATGAACTTGTGAATCTGCAGTTTCTGAATCTCTAAGTAGGACACTACTGCAAACTTTCTGGAAGGCTCAAGTGACAAGAAAGCCCAGTATTTTGATATTTCCATAGGTTTTTGTAGTAGTCCTTGCAAGTTCAGATCAGGCTGTTGATCTACTGCTGTTCCATTCTCAAAACACAGCAGGAATTCCAGAACAGAGGATTACCATATGTAAGAAGCATTAAATATAGCATTAGGTGATTTAGTGACAGGGACACAGATCAGGAGGTGGTACTCAGTGCCTTCTCTGCTTTCAGCCATCACCTGTGAGGTGTCTCAAATCCCTGAGCTTAGTGATGGGGTTCAAGGAGAAGAGCTACCAGCAGTGGATGAGGATAGTCAGGGTTTACTTGACATAGCTTGACCCGTGAAAGTCTATGGGACCTACCAGGCTGCATCTAGGGGTACTGAAAGGTGGAAGGTGTCCTTGCAATACCACTCATGATCATCTTTGATAGCTTATGGAGATCAGGGGAGGTCTTCCAGTCACTGAAGAGAAGGAAAAGTTACATTCACCTTTAAAATGGGTCAAAAAGATAATTCAGGGAGCTATGAGATGGTCAGCCTCACTTTTTTCACTAGAAAAATCAGAGTGAGTCCTCATGGAACTGTTTCTGGATGCATGAGTCATGTGACAATGTGTGTGTGTTGTAGCTGCATATGTGTGTATACATGTATCTATATATGGAGATATATATAATTTCTTTTTAGTTAATGAATTAGAGCACTATGGTGTGTGGAGACAACCAAGAGCTCTGGTCAGCTTTAAACTTCAAAATTAAACATTTTTAAATTAATTTATTAACAACACACTTTGTTTTAATGGTTAGTTCTTTTATTTATTAATCAACAGTACTTAGAGTTATTAATCAACATCACTACATATAGAAAACTGTTACTCTTTAACACTTATAACCTGAATATCACAGAGCTAATGGTATGTAGACAGCACAGATGACTTACAGTCCATATTGGTCTTAGTGGCTAAGGGCAAGATCATCAGGCTTGAGAGTTATTGACGAGAGAAGACAGAATTGCAACAGACTCTTTGGTTTTGTCTCTTTCGTTGCTCCCTGATGATTTTATGTTACATGTTATTATCCCTCTCAAAAAGGGAATTCTCAACAACTCCCGATACTACTTATTTTGTATTTGCTTTTGGCAGTTCAATTTCTTGTTTATTGAGTAAGATGTCCTGCATATTTGCAGTCCCTTTTGCTTATCTTGCTACTTATCTTGCAATTGTTTGTTTTCTGGATGCTTCTTATGTGTACCTACACACAATTTTCTTGTTTGGTTGCTAAATTACTCAAATAGCAGTTTGAAATGTTTGTATATTATGTCTGGCTGTGCCATAACATTTACAAAATACTTGTATACTGTTATTTGTTATACTGGTTTAGTATGACAATATTTGGCTCCAAAGCAAAGCACTATTAAATATATATGGATTGATGAACTTCTAATTTATTTGTGGCCTCTGCTTTGGCTACATGCAGCATGGTGTTTGAAAATTGTTGCATAGAAGCCCATTAGTACAGAATAATTCTACCTTATTCTAAACAAAGAAATGAATATTCACAAAATATTCTTAGACGAATACAATCTAGTGCTTGTTCAGATCCCTGTGTTTTGGCTGATGCTATTAGCTGTAGGATAGGGATCTGCAAACTTCCATCACTGAAATAGTGCAGATACGCTCTGGGCCACAGTAGTGGATAGATACAGTTGTAGTACCTATTTCACCGGGAAACTCAACTTGCATGAATATAAATAATTGGATAATATGGCACAGTATTTTAGATATTGAATAATATTAGATTTTGGATAATATAATGCTCCAGTTCTGCTACCTTTATTGACTGAAACTTCGACAAATTTTATTTCATTTTTCACAGGGTTTTAAATGTGGTGTTTTATTCTTAAGTCACAAAATACTAAGTTAGTTTATTACATGGAGGACTCATTCATTTTAAAAATAAGAATGTCCAATGTTAATGGTTCTGAAACCCAGCGTGGAAGGAAATAAAAAGATCTCCTACCTCCTTAAATCTTGTTTTGGTTCCTTCAGTTCCTGTAACTGGCAATGGAAGTGTGTTGGGTGTCTATCTGTCATTCTCCATCCTGTCAGTTGTCCTTTGGATCAAAACAAAAAATAAATGCAAGGGGGAAGGTATCCATCAGCATAGAGTTTTTCCCTCTCTTGACTGTACTTTGCCTTGGATGATTTCTCAGCTAGCAGTTATGAGAACTATATGTCTTACGGATTTCCTCATCATTATAACCAATGTGTAAAGTACCTCAGGCAATACCTCAGTTCTCCAGACATGACCTTAGTAACGACCTTATGTCAATATAAGATGTTGCTTTTGGTCATACTACTCCAACTTTAATTAGATAAAAAAGGATAAAGAAAAGTTGTTGAATGTTTTTTAGAGCAGCAGAAATAACACCCTGAGATCAGTAAAGATATGTAGATCAATGTAGATCATGGAGTAAAGCCTGCCCAATCCTGCAGGTTCAAGAGACCTTGACTACATCTGTCCAGCTCTAACTAGCTAGATTAATCCAGTAATTGCTTACAGAGAAGTAACAGATTAATTTGCTGATTTAACAGTTTCCAATTTCATATTTGTAGCACATTTGCAGACCAGAAGGTGATAGAAAACCCAGTGACAACTTCTAATTGGCCTTAGATATGGAGAACATCAAGGAGATTGGCCTGGTTATATGATTAGCAAGGCTACTGGTGGCATCTGCTGACAGTCTGATAGAGAAAATAAAACACATCCATGGGCATCCAGCACCACATAGGGTGGTGGAATCGTGGAGCTTCTGATGGAACTGCTATACATGGAAGTTGAGCCACCAGCCCAGGACCCCAAACATGCAACAATCAGTGAGCATCCTCTTCTGAGACCATCATGCTGGTCTACCATGAGTGTGAAGTGTGTGTATATTGTAGAACAGAGGTCTTCAATAACAAATCATTGTCAATGCCAGATATTTGCCCTACTCAGAAAATTAATTGGAGATTCTATATAACATAGTTGTGTGATTTGGGTCTTGCATCCACCTCAGTCCTCATTTCCCTGTGACAAACTGCTACTCTAATCAGATAAGGAATGCTTAAGCAAAAGGAAAGGAAATCTCCAAATACTTGTATTTTCTCATGATTTTAAAGCTTTCTGCCTATAATGTGACTTGGCTAATGTAAAACTCAACTCCTGCAGTGTACTAGTGGGCATGTATTCCAGAAGTCCTTTGGGCTAAATAGAGTGGAGGTTTCCAGGCAACAAAGAATTGGACAAAATCAGGTTTGAAGTCTGTGCATAAGAAGCCTATGTTTATCTTAAATAAAACTCATAGAGCATCAGAGAAATGCTTTATTTATAAAAATGACCATAGTTCTTATTTTAAAACAATGTGATTTGAACAATGTCTATACATTTCCCCCATAAAAATTTTCTGCATTAAATTCAGACTGAACTTGAAAAAAAAAAAAAAAAGTGTTTGAATATTTAATATTCTAAAATTTGTTAAGTTACCATTTTTTGTTTATGGCTTTAGAGATAACACTAAGTTAACTGGATATCGCGAAGCAGAAAGTAAATCTGAAAAACTGAGACTACTTAATTTTATAACATACTGCCCAAAGTTATAACACTAGGAAATGCAAGTTTCCAAACTCAGACACAAATAAAAGTGAAATATGACATTATTATGACATGTACTCAACTGTGGTGTCAGACTTAAGTTCAGGTTTTCCTTATTTAGTTTACAGAACTGGTAGGAGAGCTTTGAAAATGTGTGTAAGGAAATATTTGAACATCAGTTATGGCTGGTGACGCAAATGCAGTCAGAATAAATTTATTAGTAAGGTAAAAAATCTGACAGTAGGGAGAAAACAATAAAGCAAGAAACAGAAGGCAGCCTCCATAAAGTGAAGATAACTGAAGTAACAGCAATTGATACATCCTTTCTTTCCTGCCATGATCCGAATGCTTCATTGAAGCTAATGTGAAAGAAAGAAAAGGGAAAAAAAACAAACACACCCCCCCCCCCCCAAAAAAAAAAGGGAAAAGCTTTGCACAGGCCACCACGCACAGATACCGGAGATTCCTACTCTCCTAGGTGTACCTCTACATTGGTAAGAATTGAGATCTCGGGGCTAGTAAGATCTGCAGGCAGAACAACCTTTCATTTTCTTCTTGTGGTGCAGACAAAGAGGTGAGATGAAGGGTTTTCCCGTACTCAGAGAAAATCCTTTCTTCCTTTCATGGATTTTTGTTAGACATTTTAAAAATATTTATGGGAAATAAGCCAATGAGTGAGAGATTTTTAAATGCTTATACAATTTATTGTAACTGCTGAAATAAATTATTACCTCCCGAATTTTTGAACTTATAGGCAACAAGAAGAAGAAAGAAAAAAGAAGGGGTAAAAAAAAATAAAAGCACCTGTTTTAGGATATTAAGATGGAATAAACTGAACAGCCCCTTGCTTTAAAATGAGAGCAGGTTTTGCAATGCTGTTACAGTCCTGCCATGTTTGTAGAAAAAGTGCTTCTCTGTACCGAGAGCTCAGAAGGTGCTCAGCACGCTGATGAAGTAGCTATAAAACAGCAGTGAACTGCAGCTGCCCAGGTCTATGGGGACGACACATTCAGTCAGTTTCTTACAGTTTTGCAATTACTTCTGTGGCCAAGCGGTTTGTTACTAAGGATGTAGAAAAGTGCTTTTTCAGAGAACAGGAAAGACATTAACAAAACCAGCATCAAAAGGCTGCACTCAGCTACACCGCTTACCATGAAGCCAGGAAGAAATCTCCTGATTGTGAGAGGATTGAAGCCCTCTGTGATTCGAAATAAAAGACCTGTGTTTGGAATGGAAGTTCCACGCGTGTTGCACTGTAGAGGTGCCCCATGCCGACCACCAGCAGTGGCTGCACTGGGAGTGCCACCAGCCTGCGGCAGCGAGATGCTCCCCTCCCCATGCTCCTGGGGTCTGGACGGGGCAGAGGGAGGCAGAGGTACTCATAGCTGGGCTGGGAGAGGGGTCTTTTTCAGCCACAGCACCCAGAGATAACATGTACTCTGTGTGTTGGGAAAATGAAAATTATATATGCACTAGTGGTATTGCCAGTGATATTCTGGGAGAACTGGGAGCATGGGCTTTGCCACTGTGACAGATGATTCTCTCGCTCTTTCAGGCAAAATAACAAAATATTTTGTCAGGTTAGGTTCACATAAACATATTGCTAATTATACACAAAGACACGAGGTCTAGTTTATTAAACACTGGTGCTCTAATTGGCGTTTCCAAAACAGAAAAAACAATTATGGCCACTGGAGGGCTCAAACACGTATTCAGAAACATTATCCCAGCCCATGGACTGTGCTTGGCCACCAAACAAAGATGAGACATAAATGTCATTACACAACTAGGAGTGAATATTTGAGGATCTAAATATGAAACATGGTGGCTAGTGAGACGTAATTATGAGATGGATATTATGTTGTCCTGAAATTTAATTTGCATATGCCTCTTTGTAGTCACTTCTTGCTAAAGAATACTAGCAGAAAGAGGATCTTCTGTTCCTAATGGCCACTATTATTATGCTCAGTGCTTTAGACATAAAGTATTATTTCTTGGAAGACTGACAATAAAAATACTTTCCTTTATACAGAGGCGAAACCTATGCAAGTAAAAATAAGGGCAGCTACATAGTAATTTTACCATTTTCCTATCGTAGGAGGTTACAAGAATCAAAGAAGTGTGATTTTTGCTAAACCAGTTGATTTCAAATCAGCATTTTACTTATTTCTGAAGAATTGTCAGAAAGTTGGGACAAATTCTGGATAAAGACGTTAATTAACTAGACATTTAATCGACTTATGACATGAAGGAGTTTACCTAACTGTTAAAATAATCTCTCATGTATTTTTAAATGAAAAGAATTGAAAGATCTTCACAGATTTTTCTGGGATTTACTGTCACCTGCAGGTTATTAATCATCTTTAAAAAGGAGGAGTCCAGGTAAGTGTTTGGATGAAGTTAAACAAGCCCATTTACAAAGCACATTGACAGTATCAGTTAATGATATTATAGACTACCAAGGCTGGTGATATCTTCTTTGCATAATTATGTTGTATTTAACACTGTGGAAGCTGGAAGGCCCTGACTCAGATGGGAATCTACAATGTCAAAAAAATGCATGAATATGTAGTGTGAGGGATGAAAATCTCCATGCTGAGTTGAAATGTGGAATGGACTCCAATAAGCAAAAGGAGACAAGATGGAGTGCAATTATCACTGTTTTTCAGGAAAGTGAAAGAGACATGTTAGGATTCACAGGCCATATTTTCAAAAAAGGAACAGAATTTGAGTGGTCCTAGCATGATCAATTCCTGTTAAAATATCATGAAGGGTGCCAGAACTGGTATATCTCCTGAAACTTTGATCCATCAGAAAGCTCACTAAAAATCCACGAACATGCACCTGGTTTTAAGTGGTTTTAAGAAGCACTGATGGATGAATTTCCATTTCTGTTTGCCTCTTTGGACCACAAGTATGTTCAAGGCGGTCCATGTCCCCCCACTGTGGCACGTTCCCAATGCTCTCTTCAACTCACTCCAGCCCAGACAGGTCAAGATTTGTTCTTGTGAAGTGAGGATTCCATGCCTACATTTTGGTTTTCTTCAATTTTCTTTCATTCACATTCAAACTTTAATTGTGAATTCCATCATTAATTCTTAAGTAATTTTTATCCATGAAGTTTTATAAATATATGCTTATATGTAAAATAGATATTTAAATCTGTATCCATATGTATAAATAAAACATTTTATATTTTTATATATTTATAAACTTTTAAAATACAAATATATATGAGTAAAGAAAAAAAAAAAGAGATGTTTAGAAGTCCTCTTTGTGCAAGGCCCTTGAGGTACTTCTGGGCTAAAGAAGGTGGCAGGGCTTCAGCAGCCAACCAGTCTCGGAGTTTTGTGACGACCTGGGGTACAGCCATGGCCAGTAGCAGGGCTGGGCCGAACAGTGGCTCCCTTGGCATTGGCACTGTCCTAAGTCTGTTTCATTATTGAGCAGTACAGTCATTCTCCTCAGCCTTCAATTTTTGCCTGCAGCGAACAATGAAAGTTAAGAAAAATTAATCAGATTAGATGTTTAACAGATTTCTATACTTCTTATTCCAATTAGAAACTAATTGGCCAGATACTTCTTTAAAGAGCAAGATCAAAGATGCTGAGTACTACATTCATGAAATCCATTCGGCCACACAACTGATAAAGAGACAAGGTGTTCATTACCATACCAATCACACGTCCCAAACAAACCTACTCAAAGAAAAAGGAAAAAAAACCCAACAAAACAACAAACAGAAAAATAAACCTCAAGCCCCAAACAGAATTTGGCAATATAAAATATTGCAAAGGATTAATCTGATAAGAACCTTTCTGAAAACAAACAAAACAATAGCAGAACATCAACTTCAACATCAAAAAAAGTTATCAAGGAAGAAAAATAGAAAAGGTCTTCAGGAATGAGCTAGTGCATACTAAGGAAAAGGATCCTTGTCCTCATAAGAGCCCATTTCTTCCTGCTCGGTGAGCTGGTGCCCTGCTTTTCTGTAAGACTTTCCCCAACAAGATGTATGAATAACTTTTTATTTGAGTACAAATTTAGGCTTCAGGCTGATCCCATATCTCAAGCCCCTTATTGGGGGGGATGCAGGGGGTGTGTGGAGAACTGCAGAGGAACTCTCTGCTTTGGACATTTCTGAACCTTGGTATCACTAAACTTCGAATTTAAAATTTATGACTTCTAAACCAATTGACACTTGAAGGAAATATTTGTCAGCTACCTCTTCACTGTGGAATAGCCTGTTTTTCTGGAATTCAGGAAGAAACAAAAAAGTGAGAGGTAGTTTCCTTGTCCAACGCTGGATACTGCATAAACTATACCTGGTCTGTTTTCTGTATGGCAGTACAAGTACCATCTTTTTTTGGTGGTTTTATTCTTCCTTCTACTTTGGCTGTGGTTTTCATGGTTCTTCAAAACAAACCCCTACATTTTATGTGCATTTTCCCCAAAACAAAGTTCCTTCATTTAAAATGTTAGAGCATCCTTGAATTTTTTCGAGGTAGTGACATGCAACTTTTTTCTACATCTATCTGAAATAAAAAGCAGTGGTTAAAGTAACCACAGTTGTATCTATGAAGAAGTCATACTTTCAAAACATGGGTCAGTATGTACCCAAAAAGCTATCAACTGTATACTGATAGCATCTTGTTCTAGATACATATATATTTGAATTTATTATTTCAGTAAAAGTTATAAGATTAGTATAAATGGTTAAGTTCTTTACCCTGTATTTTGCCAGTCATATGTCATGAAGTTCCTGATTCCTACGGGTTTCCACAAATTAAGTTATAGATAAAGTCCCAATTTGCTAATTTTCTTGTTTCACTATCAAACTTGAATTGCATTATTTCCTACATAATATATATATGAAATGTTACCTTGAAGTGTATAACTAAATCAAAGTTGATGCATAATTAAAACAAGTATTAACAACTGCTGCCACATAACTCAGACTATTATGTTTTTTCCCAGAAAGAAAATAAAAGTCATGTCATGCATTGCTTATTCTTGGAAGTGAAACAATTATTATACTCACAGTCTTCCCTTGTAATAGGTTTCAGAGCAAATCATTTTAATCTCAATAATGTAGTACTCCTCAGTGGAAAATGCTGGAAACTGAACTTCCATATGTATTTCCAATAATATTAATATAGTTATCTTGAGGCATTTTGCTAGTCCTGTTTAGTGGTGCTTGGAGTTTAAATGTGTATGCCAGATATTACCTAGTTTAGAATGAATTTAAAGTGGATATTTAATCCTAAGGATTTTACCTTTCACTTTTAAAATATAGTTTAAAAACATAGGCTATTAATAGTGTTACATTCACTAATAAAATTACATGCTGGCTTTTGGTTTTCTGCTGAGACCACTTTTTAGGATAGTTGGGTGAGGAACTGGAAAAGCAGTTTTTCAGGTCTGTGGTTCTCAGGTTTTGATTACGCTTCTGGGAAAATAGGAAATGCTGAAAAGTTATCTTGATTTTGTGTAGAATTCATTCTCATGTAAACCAATTCTATTGAAATCCCAAGATGAGCTATCTCCTGGCAGGGGATGAGGAAGAAACTATTTCTGAAAAGAGTCTCTACTGAACTGTCAGTATATTAAACCTCACCAAAGCACAAGCTTTTGTATCCCTGGTATTTTGGACTTAGATTCTCATCACAAAATTCAAGTGTTATTTGTTTCTTATTAATTTATTGTTTAGAGTTTTATTAATACTATTTCATATATTTAATAGGTATTATATTTATCATCCTTCACTGACCGCTTTGTTTAAAAAACAAGTAGCCATTTTCTGAAATATAGCTCTGTAAATACTTCTGGACATGATGCACTTAGAGGTGTCACATGTTCAAGTGGAAAAGGCCATTTTGAGTAAGAAATGTGAACATGTATGAGCTTCCAAAAGCTAAAGGAAGATGGTTCCAGTACTGCTGTTCACAAACACGTTTTTAAAATGCAGAGTGACTACTCAAGTACAAAATGAGAACTTAAAAACTGTCAGGTAACAGACAAACGTTTAAATGCTGCAAGAGGTAATTCTGTTTTCCCTGAGTTAAATCATCATCTTCTGTCTGTATTTACAGCAGCCAAGTTAAAGAAAATAGCACTTACCCCATCCACAGACCAAGAACATCTTGTGTTTAAGCTCAGTGAAAACCATGCTGACCTCAACAGATGGGCTTTATTTTGTCATAAAATACAAAATTAAAAAGAGAAAAAAGTAGTCGGAGCAACAATTTCTCCAGGTCAGAAAAACTCTGACTGTAACTCCTAAAACAGCCTTATACTGGTGTCCTCCAGTGTTTGAAAATGAAAGAAAAAAGATGTGCAGAAGGGCTGAATTTTAAATGGATGGTATCAAAGACATACGAGCTTTCTTAAAGCCACCAAACTCAAAAGAGCCAAAAAATTAGGGTTTAGAAAAGAAGGAGCATTGAAATCTGTTCCCATGTCAGCATCTGAGTATTACAGAAGGGGTAGGGGAATGTAAAGGCATGAAAAAACAAGAGGTATCTCTCTTCTAGGTATTTGATCATAGCAACTTTAGAGGTTTTAGGTCTTTCTATTCTATTAGCATTATAGAAGCTATACAGAGCTGGTGCAAATGCAAAACCAAGAGGGAAAGCACTAGGTTAAAAAATAAAAATTGGTTAAATTTATGTACAAAGACTATAGTGGAACTTAACTTTTTTTTCACTGCTGATTGGCCTTCCTTCGCAATCTGGATGCCTGTTCCCCAGTCAATGATACATCATCAAATGAATTACATCACTCCTTCGCTGTGAAGGAACACTGAAAGGAAAAAAGTGAAACAATCTCCTGCTGGATACTCTTTTTCCTACTTAGTTAAATACCTAGAGGAGGACATGCATAGAATGAAGTCTTCCAAGTTTAAAAAAGCAGTCCTGAAAATCTCCATGTGGCTTCTCCTCAAACAGTCACCTAAAGAAAAAAAGACATTACTGAAGGAATACATTTTACAATTCTTCATTAAACACATATTTCTCCATTTCCACCTGGTGTTTCAGAGTGCTTGGTAGCTTGACACATGCCTGGTACACATAGAGCAGCAAGGGGTGCTCTGGTGCTGCCTCCCCCCAGGACTGTGTGTGCATACTGGGCGATAAATGTTCAGATAAACATCAAGAAGCCTGAAACTGGAAGCTGCTAGATTCCTCCTTTTCTGAATTTCCACATTCCCACTCATTTGCTGCCTTTCCCACTCTGACCCAATAACTCTGACATTGATTTCTATGTAATGAGCAATCCAAAGTTTGTTGTAGGAACTGTCAAGACTGATAAAATGAGCTCCTATCCGAGAGTAATTTATAGTCTGTGTTTTGGTCATTCCTCTTGAGGGATGTAGGTTGATCTCCTCAGGCAAGGGAAGATATGAACATGGTTTTCAGGAAAGCTACAGCAAATGAGTGAGATGGCTTCACTATCTGGATTTCCTTCAGTCCTATTAAACAAGAACAATCTTTTTCTAGTCTTTGAAAAAAACAGGCAGACTCCTAACCCCAGGCTGTGGATACCAAGTGGGCAGCAGCCTTCTTATTATCTTTTCAGAGGCTGCAGGATGTATTGCATTTAAGTTATAACTGTGGTAGAAGGATGAATTTCAGGTTTGTGCTACAGTATATAAACTGTGGTGTCCTTAGTCACCAGTTCCCTGGGTGGTCCAGGGACTCCCCAGCAAGTCTCTCCATAAATGAGACCATGGGCAGATTTGTGGAAACCAACGGATTTGAGACCACAGGCAGCTCTGTGACAACGAACCTGAGATAAAGTACTTCACTAACTCCTGCTGCCTTCACAACAAAGCATTAAATTAAATATCCCATGATTTCCAGGTTGGACTTTCAAACAGTCCCTGAAGTTCTGCCAGATCCTGTACTGCAGGGATCAACTGGCAGGCAACATTTGTACGCTGAATTTTATGTCAAGTTACACCCTGGATGAGGATCGCCAAGGCCCAGTGACTCCCCCAGGCGGTTCCAGCTGTAGAATTGACCACACCAAACTAAAATAGCTAATATTTTTGTCACTAAAATAGCTAATATTTTTGTCAGGCATAAAGACCTTTATTTGAGCCCATACACTCCTTTCTCTTATTGCAGTCTGAACAATTTTTTAGTTTTATTTTTTTGGAAGTTACAGTAAGATGTTCCACACATTTCATATTCCTGAAAAACTAAGAGTTAGCATTTCTTCAGTTAAGCCATTAAATTGATCAAAAGTACTTTAAGCAAAAACATTATATCTGGTAAATATTCTGATAGCTTCACATTGCATGAAATATGATAATGAAAGTGTTTTGGATGACTTGAAAACGTATATGTTATTTCATCCAGCCCTTAAGGTAACTCTAACGGCTTCTCATATTCACCCTCATTAGAAACTCAGCTACATTCTGTAAGTCAGAGCATGACTCATTCTTTTGAAATTAAAAGAGACTTTTACCGATTGTTTTCACATTAAAACCCACAGGATTTTTTTTCCCCATCTAATACTATTTCTAAAAATATTCTACTCCAGGTACCCACTGATCAGAGTTTTGCCTCAGCAGACTATTTAAAGCACAGGACAGAAATTAACAACATTTTCATCTGTCTATTAGTAGACAGAAATTAAAAAGTCCCTAAGCATAGATTAATAGAACTAAAAGGGTTATTTTTCAAATTTGACCATGACAAAGACTGAGACATCTGTGCCAAAAGCAGCACAAAATAATTCTGTAAACATGTTAAAGAATCACTTGTCAAAATTTCAGAATATTGGTTGCAAATATATTCGGGGAACTCTGTTTTTTAAAGAGTTATTTTGTGCAGGGGAGTTTGGGACAATACAGCAAGACTATATAAACCATGAGTCAGCTTTTCTAATTTCATTCCAGCTGCGCTAATGGCAATGGGAAGCAGATGCTTAGTTTCCTCAGTCTTTTGGGCACTTTCTAAACTCCCACAAGACAGTTTACTCAGAATCATACTGGTGGATTTTAATATAAGCCACATCTTCTGAATTCAAACTTCAGAAGACAATGTTGAAAACACAGAGGTGCAAGCATTTTCAATAGTGATTTTGCTAAAGAAACAACCCGCCACAATATAATTCACTTAGGAGTCCATCCTTATTTATTTTTTAAGGTTGTATATTGGAGTATGAAATTAATCTGGGATTTAACCATTACAACTATGGAGTAGCCACTCTTTTGAAATAGCAAGGCTGCTGCATAGCAAGAAATAGCAAAAGCCTGTGAAGGACTTATTGCTGATGGCAACATACACATCTTGCCAGGTTCCTTTTCACTACCTCTCTGCGCCAGTCTGCAATGAGTGGAAAAAAAAGTCAAAATTGCCTTTCTCTGGATAGCAAGGCTGGGACTGATTGGCTGGGGTTTTTTTGATAATCAGAATATGTGTATATTGCATCTTTTGTCTTCATGAGTAACAGCAATGTAACCACGGCAGGTCTCACCTTTGAAGAGCATGGGATGTGTGCCAGTATCTCAGACCTACTCATGCAAAACTGACTGGTTTTGAACTCTCCTGGACAGGACAGCTGTTTAATCCCAATAATACCTCATTGCTCCTGTCAATGGAGCAACTCCTTGAGGCAGCAAAGAAACACTTACCATCCTTTAACAATCATATCATTCATTTCTGTTTCTTTTAGGTGGCCAGGACATGGTGGGGTGTGTTTCTGCTTTTATTTTAGCCTTACCAGAACATAATTAAAGATGGTGAGGAAAAAAAAACCCTAGTTTTCTCCAAAATATGATTTTCAACCTTGTTTATGACTTGCATTATTTTTCTTGGTAAAGAAAAAACCAAAATCGACTTATATTAGCTGATGAGGATTTTAGCAGGTTGTTGTTTTGGTTTTTTTTTGATAAAACGCATGTAAAGAAAACAGAAGGAAGCACTTATGTCCAAGAAGCAAAAATGAGATCCAGCTAACTACAGGCTGCTATCTCTTTTCTTAGTTCCCTGTAAGTTAGGAATAAAACTCTTCTGGGAAGGGGGAACGCAGTTTTTCCTTCTACTCAACCCCTGGCAGAGGCACTATGCAGTCCCTTAGCTGGACACACCTACTGGGCCATGTTCCCACCCAGGTCTCTGCCCAAGTCAAGGCCACCCATCTGCTTGCTGGGGAGGTTTCTCCTCTCCAGCCTGTGGACCATACCCGATGGCATACCACCACCAGTTACCAGCAGCTTCTAAGAGTCCTTTAATTCAGACCACAGCATCTTACCTTAACATCCCTTTCAACATATAGAGCAAATGTTTCTCATCCAGAAATAGGTATCGGAGTGCTTTTTTTCTATGTATATAATTGCAAAAAAATTACATAACATTTAAATTCCGTTTCAAACCATTAAGGCATAGTTACTTGGTCAAAGGACACTTTAATCCCTCCCTTAATATATCTCATTGTTGTTTATTTTTTAATTTTAAATAATGCAATGTAAATAATTAAATTTGCCTAATTCAGGTACAGTGAGGACAAGCTGTTGAACCTTGGACACCAAATGACATACTGATTTAATTACTGTTTCTTAGGCCCTCATAGTTTTTCAGTCAGGTTTTCAGCATCATGTGAACTACCTATCTTATAAAGAATGGTTCAAAATATTGACTACACTAATTCTTAATTTCAGACTTCATACAGAAAATGGACATTTTTTTAGGAAATCTTACATCTGTAAACAAAAACTTTAGACTAAAAATTAACCAAGTACTTAAGAGCAAAATGATGACAAAAGAGACTGAAATTGATCTAATTTTACGAGGATTTCTCAGTTAAAAACATCAACTTAAATTTACTGAAACAGTACTGAATTAAGAGCTTAAATGCTTAAATCAGGTAGCATACCTCTTCTGTCTGTATCTCCAGCAACTTCAAGAGGAAAATGGCACTTGCATTTATGGATGCAAAATGAACACAAATAAAGGAAGGACATAAGGTATCCTTGCCTCAAAATGCAGCATGGTACCAACTCGGCCAGATGAAAACTATAAATAAAGTAAAATACTGTAAGAAATAGCACATGGTGCTGTAAAATGAGCAAAAGAAAGCAGAAGGGTGCACATCATTTATCATCTGCTTTTAAGAAAAGAGATCAACTTACAATAATTAATTTATTTAAGAAAGTACCTTCAGAAACCATCTAGCATAAAGCTTCAGAGGAAATCCTTGTGGTTTTGTTAAAATATGTGCATAGACACTCATATCATCATCTCAGCTCTGCTGGCTGCAGGATAAGTAAGTCTTCAGACTCAGATTGCTGTTCTCAAATAAATTAAAATTTTAAATGACTTTGCAAAAATTTCCTGGTTTTCAGTCTTAAGGTCCAAAGATCCAGAACAATGACATTTTCACAGGGAGTGCATGGAGTCCTGTATACAAACTAATAATAATAATAAAAAAAAAAATAAAATGATGAAGCCCAATATTAAGCTTTCGTTCTTACTCTGCTTGCTCTCTGAATACAGCCCAATGATTTTTCTGACACAAGTAATTTAATGGTGATTTGAATATACACGATCTTATCTTCTTGGTATCTGTGTAGCACAGGTACTTCCTTGCTATGAAGAGTACCTGAGGGAATGCTGAGTTTAGACTACGGAGGATTTCTACTCAATACCCAGCTTAGCTGAAACGCAATTCCTTCCACTGCTTTCCTTTGAAACAACTCCAGTCACAGGTTTCACAGCCACTCTGTACATCTCAAACCCACAGAAACTGGCTAGCTTGGGGTACGCCGAGCAGGACGGCAGCGTTCATGGGATTTAACACTAACATGACCTGGCACAGTGCTCAGCTGTTCAATAGCTGTAACGTATTTCCAGTGAGTTAATGGACTACATGAAACAGAAGGATGGTTGTGTGACATCAGCGGGTTTTCTGCACTTCTGCCTTCTGTTTTTACACTGTTTTTGATGTCCTCCTTTTTTCATTTGAACAGAGATCTCTCAAAGAAGAAGCAGTTGTCCTTTCATCCTCTGCTGTACTTGATACCATACAGTTTGCAGGCCAATAAAATTTGAGCCCAAAGTACAGGATATGTCTGGCCTTGTTTATTAGTGAATTTTTCTTTTCTTGTTGCTTTTGCAGTGAGCTTTCTTTTACAGGTAAATAAGCACTGGAAGTGATCTGGAAAAATAAGACTTTAGGTAGATCGAAGATGAAACACGTGGAAAAAAGTGGCAGATTGTAGTGACACCTAAGCATAAGATAAATTACATCCTGAAGTAGCAAAATGAGTTCCCTGACTGCACCGTCCATCTGCCATTAGCAGCCACTCTGTATATGCAGAACTACTCACAGAATGAACAGAGAGCAGGTGAGGATAAATTAAATGTCCATAAAGCAGTAGGAAGTGCCAGAGCTCAGAAATAAGACACATTTGGGATCATCTATTTATTACTAAAATTCTAAAATATTAAAGGAATCTGACTTAAAGTTTATATTTATCATCTTAGAATCAGACATCTCCAATTCTTCTCATGTGCTTTATTGAATTATTCCTCCATTAATATGAAAAAGTATGCTGAATAAGGTGAAAAATTTTTCATTTCCAAATTTCGAGAATGAACATTGGTTATTGCTAAATCTCACAAGACTATAATACAAGATTTCTTCTGTTAAATGCATTTTGTCGTAACAAAGAAATATGAACAGAATCAATACTTACACAGCTAATTGAAATAAAGACACTGTGAAAATAAAAAAAGACATATTGAGAGCAAGAGTACATGTGCCGAGCTACATGTTTGTGGCAGATTTCACAGCTTGATAGAGATTCTGTTCAGCATTTTCACGCTTCTGTAAAAGGCTGTATCTTAATAACTATGGATCATTTTCCTATATGACAGACATCTTCCCAAAATTTATTAAACCTTCTCTCTATTAACAAAACATTTCTTTGCCTACAGAAAAAAGGACATAAGTAAAATTCAGGGTTTTTTTCTATAGTAATGCAAAATTATATTTCAATGACAATATATTATTATTATAGCTATTTATGAAATGAGGCAATGTACATTCATAGTTTCACTTTGTTTCACTAAGGTTTTGACAATTAAATGAAATATTAGAATTAGTATAATTATAAGTCATAATACATTTATATTGGTGATCTGAAATTTGTATTTTAAAGACAAAGAAAAAAATCCACTATAAATAATAAAAGATAAACCATACTCCTGTAAAATCCCTAAAATTTTAGGTAACTTGTAGTGTCCTTCAGAAACATGCATATTCAGT
Source organism: Falco peregrinus (assembly GCF_023634155.1). Taxonomy (NCBI): domain Eukaryota; kingdom Metazoa; phylum Chordata; class Aves; order Falconiformes; family Falconidae; genus Falco; species Falco peregrinus. The sequence goes on from NC_073730.1 coordinate 2,705,324, forward strand.
ATAATTGTGCATTACTGTGCATCACATGCTGTGATGACAATCGTGATCCACTATAAGGGAGTGCAACTTAAGCAATTTACCTTCTGTTTTTAAAGGCAAGTATCAGCAAGCACTGAAATTTCCACCTACCAGCTAAGTCATTCCAAAAGGATTATGGCAAGTGTATCTCAAAATACCCAGAGTAAAGGCAGTGGGAAAAAAAGCCATAAATTCATTGCAGATAGTAGGATCTTATTTGAAAGACCTCTATTAAAAAGTAATTTTAAAAAAAACTGTTATTTTAGGAGGAAAATAATTTTACTCCAATTAAAGTCTTAAATTGTCTTATTAGGTTTTTTTGTTTTATTAAATATTATATATTAAATACACTTCATCAAGCATATTTGCAAAGTGAGAAAGATTTGCATACATCTGTCTACAAAACCAGAATAATCCCTCTCTGAACGTACTTAAGTGAATGAGCATTTTGCTTGAAGTACCAGCATTTTGAAGGCTATATTTTTGCAATCTACTGCAACACAGAATTTTAGAACAGGTAGGATAAAGATTGTGGACCTGTCTATGAAATAAAATATTTCAGTATATTTTTGGCACTGCTGACTGTGTTTATAGGCTGCAAATTTTTGAAGTGTGAAGTTAGTGACCCTGGAAGTCCTTCTATGTAGAAAAGCCAGGTCTAAATGGGTATCACTCTGTAAGTCCAGGGACTTCCTGAAAAAGGTACTCAAATTTGATATTCCCATAAACTTTTGAGAGTTCCCAGAGAGTGAAGCCATCCAGATTATAATCTCCACCAAATGCTGAGCATGTGTGAGCATTTCCTCGTTCACTTGGATGCAATTGATGCTGCTGTGGCTGCTGGTTACCCAAATAATGTCACAACATTAAACATTTATTTTAAATATGTTTTAAATCCTTTAAACGTTTCTTACCCAATTCTACTCTTCAGTTTCTCCCAGAAGTAGATACCCAGCTACTGGCATGAAACACTGAAGATATATCATCAAATAAATAATCTGTAGGGAGACACCCAGCATATCTTTTAGAAGCAAAGAGGGTAGCCATTAAAGCTACATAAAAAATTTAGCTGTATATCTTTCTAAAATTAGAAATGTTGGGTTTTAATTTGCTTTACTTGCCAGGCTTTACTAGTGAAAAATTTTGTTTACTAAATAATTTTTAAATTAGCCTTGGTTACTAGTTAATAGGCAGCAGCTATTGCTTGTGAAGGAAATCCACAGAATTTTTTAGTCTATTGTTTTGTGATAGGTGTTCAAATGCTTAAAAAAACCCTGTAATGGTAAGCAACCCTGAAACACTTAAGAAAAATAAAATCTCATGTATAAACCTCATATTTCACAGAAAGCGAGTTGAAGACTTATTCCTAAAAAATCATTTGAGTATTGAATGGTATAAATCAGGAATTAAATATTTCTTTACAAAGCAGAAAACAATACAATTGCTGTGTTAAAATCTTTGGAGTTGGGAAATTATGTCCCATTCTTATAAAAACCAAAGAGTATTTCAGTGTATTTGATAGCCCATAAGAAAGTTAAGAACTTTTTTTTTTTTAACCTCTGGTCTGTAGTTGCTGAGAAAGACAGTGTCCTTCAACATTTTGGCCACAAAATCCCCTCTGTAGATGATGCTTGTAAATCCTGGAGATTATCTATATGAAATGGCTGAGCAGCCACAAACAGATTTAACATTAAATCTATAACAAATGCTGGTATTTGGAGGATCTCAGGGCTGATGCTTTTCTCAACGGTTCTGTATCTTCCTCACACTACCTCTTCTGGATTGAAAATCTATTTATTATTCCTTCTTATAAAATACAGAGGTACTTTGCCTAGGTTTTAAGAAACAGTAACTGCTGGTGATAAAAATATCAAATCCTCTGGGGAAAAGAAAAATTATAACAATTTGAAAATAATACCTTTGGTCCAGATTACAGGATTTTATCCTATGATAAGGAGGGCAAAAAGCTTAAGCCCTTAAATTTGCTCAAACTGGTCAACCTTAGAGGTTAGTTTCAGACGCTAGTTCCATATCTGATGTGTAACCTGTCACATCCACATCTCAGTTACCCAGCAACAAGGCTGGTCTATTAACAGAGCAGACAACCTAATTCTTGCAAGAATTAGCCAACCTAAGAGGTACGGAGATCTTTTCCGATTCTACATTCTTCTATGAAGCTATTCTTAACATCAGTCGCCTTGTGTATCCTTTTGTCTTTGTGTCTTGAGACATAAACAATTTGACACATGATTCTTTAGGATGTGCTGAATAAGTAAAAATAAAATGCATCAGACGATTTCCACATAATGATGTGCAGAAGTGTGAAGTTGTATTCCAGACACAGAGGCTTCAGCTCACAAACAGCCCAAAGCAGCAGGGGTTAACCATCTCTAATTCCAGTACAAAGCTTTTTCCACAGTCTAAAGGAGGAGATTTAATTCTGAAATGAAACAACTACTTTAACCAGTTATTTACTACACAATCTCAAAAAAAAAAAAAAAAAAAAAAAAAAAGTAGTAGGAGAATCTTCCATGGGCCTTTCAATCCCCTCTCTTCTTTAAAAAGTCACTGCTGCTTTTTTTATTAATGTATTTTTAAAAGAAATCTGTCAAAAAGGACCCTTCACTGTTCTCCTATGTCAGCATACTTCGGTCGTAAGGATTGCAATGAGCAGTGATAACCATCAGATGTACGATACACGAAAGGTCCAGGAACATGTGACCTTACCTTAATTGCAGTCCAGGGCTGGAGAAACTTACACAGAGCTTGGTGTTTAAGTGTGGAAAGCACAAATGACTGTGCGCTGGTCCAGATAATGAGAACTGCTGTATATCATAGCTGGGAAACAGTATATGAAGTCCAATAAACTATGACTAAATAAAGTCTGTTTTCTTAATCCTTAAAGCATCTCCTAGGCTCAGTCTCTGTAGGGTGTAAAGGAACTCGTACAGGTGGGCACAGCTTTGTCCAGCGGTGGGTCTGTTGTGGAGCTGGCTGGAGCCTGCTGTGGCTGGCATGGGGGCATCCCCTGGTGTCTTCTCACAGAGCCCACCCTCACAGAGCCCATCCCCACCCTACTACCAGACCCTTGCCACGTCACCCAGCTAGTTTAACTTCAAATGGGATGCAAGAGTTGGCTGCACCATGTGCATCCCGCCTACGCACCAATCTACCCATGTTCTGCTATTCATCAGTTTTGGAGAAAGCTGGAAAAGCTCCATTATTTGCTGTAAACTCAGTAATAAGTATCATTGGGTTTTGTATGGTTTGTTATGTGGTTTGGGTTTTGGGTTTTTTTGTCCCCAATGACCACCTTGAACTATGAAAAACACAAAGGGTCATTTTCAACCTACTTTGCACTGATGGTCCCTGAGTGTCTGATCTTCCTGTGATTGGATATATGTATTCATACATAATCAGCTCCACAATTACAGATCTAACTGCCTCTTTTCAATAAAATGAATATATTATGGCCATAAACACAAAGCCTTGATCACAAAATCTGAAGAATGTGTTTGCCAAATATTGCATTCTGTAATCTTACAAACATCAAATAATAAATCAGCATCACCTAGTTATTTTAGATTACACAATTAAAACTTCTATATACAACTATCATATTGTGCAAAATGCTAAAACCACCTAGAATCTTAAAAGTATGTAGGAAATTAAAAAAATCAACTGCAAAACTATTAAACACATTCTTACTGTATCACTGTAAACTAAGCTCTTTCAGTCACTTCCAGAAACAGAAATGAGTGATGTAAGTCCACCTTAGGAACTTTGCTTTTCTTAATGGAGGGCTCTGCTACTCTGCTGCTCCAATTTACTATACTGATAGTTCCAGGGAACATAAAGTCTACATTTCACACAAGGACCATGACAGAAAGTAGTTGTTCAAATCAGTTTTATCATCCATTTGGACAACTGCTTCTTTGGAAAAGAGACATTTCACAGTATGCAGGATGATTTAGTCTACAGTAAAGTGAAACCTAAAATTTCTGGACTTGGAAGGGTGCTGGAGAGTTACTTAATGCCAACTCTTACAGGCCATCATCATGCAGTCATCTGGCTAACTGCTAGAGTATGTGAGAATAGGCCTTATGGGTCAATAAAAAAAAAAAAAGGCAAACTAGGGATCCGGAAAGTTTATATTCACAATTCTTCTAAAAAACTTCCTGGGCATGATACACCTTGCAAGGAAGCCACAGCCCCCTGCACTCTACGTCCTAAATAATGTTGCTTCTAATAATCCAACTACTCAGCCTTCGTAAAGACTCAAGCAAAACATCAACATATGCTTTGATTAGAAAGTAAAAATATTTATGTAAGGAATTACCTTTTTCTGTAATCAGTATATATGACGATTCTATCCTGCAACTGAAATAGCTCCAATTAGATGATGTTAAAACATTAAAACTTTCATATATATAAAAAAAAGACAACTAAAAATAAGTTTGTCAGAGTTTTAATCTTTTATGCATAAAACCTAATTTGTTACTGCCACAAGAAGTCATACAAGTGTTTTATTACATTCATTACAGAATTAAGGTGGCTAAGACTGATAACCAGCCAAAAATAATTCTTTGAGCAATAGCGATAACTTAATATGGCAATAGCTCACTGTTGTCATGGAAGAGCATGATTTCCATGATTTAGGACTGTAACAAATAAAATCCAGCTCTTACAGCTATGCCAGGATTAACCTGCAATATCAAGCTACTGGACAAGTAAGAAGCCTGTGAGAATGGTCAGGTTATAATGCTAGTCCTTTGGGCAATTTGGAGTTTCTTTTCCATCTAAGGCTCATGTACACATTTGCGCAAGGTAAACACAAGCCACTGTGTTTATATTGTGAAAAATGATCAGTTTTGCTGGAGTAAGCTGAACGGGCCAGATTCATCCTGCCATTTCAAACCTTGCTGAAAACAAGTCTTCGAAGAGTCTCTCCTCAGCGGACAAGTCTTAAGAGTCTTACAATTATAACCTGGTGTTTTTTATTTCCAGCTAGCTAGGGAAAACATCCCTGTTAGATGAATAGAAAAGATCTCTACCAGAAATGAATTTGTTGATGCAAAAGGCATAGTTTTACCATACTTACAGTCGAATATATTATAAAAGATTTGATTAAAAAAATAATTTCCTCATCATTTAATTTAATGTAGTTACTCTTGGAAAACCTAGCTTCAGGTAGGATTATTTTAGACTTTTACTCCACTCCCTCAGCGTCCTCTGGGTGTTGAGCAGCCAGGAAGTCAATGACTACTAATAGAAATACTGCCTTGCATTGTATGTTCTGTATCCATGGGAAACTTATTTCAAGTTAGCATTTCAAATGACCTGCTGTACATTATTCTGTCTGCCCTGAGCATCACTTGAAGGATATTTTCTAGTGAAGTTTTATGGTCTGACTGAAACTCGTTCAGCATGCTTTCTAAAACTGAACCAAGGACGTGGCTTGCAACAATCTGCTCAATAAGGTCAGATTTTGAATGGGACAATTGACTGGTTGGAGCTCTTCCAGCACAATCTGCTATTTTCTAACTTCTGCGTGACACACCAGGTAGCAAGACTTAGGTTCACCTTTTGTATTGCGTCTTGTAACTAGGGAAGAAGGCTTTATTTTTAACTGTGCACTGCAACAATGTGTCAGCTGCACAGCCCAATCAGTAACTCACTGAGACACATAAGGCTCAAATATACATCATTTATTTCTCAACTGCCTTGTTTATGCATGTGTTTACAGACATGGGCAGGTATTTCTGCCTCCTGTTTCTGGAAGTGGCCTGTCAGCATCTAATCACAGCTTTGTCTTTAAAAGCAATCACTCCTGCTTCTCCCCCTAAGAACTGCAATAAGCAAAATCTTCTGTTTCCAATATTAGCCATAGACAAAAGAGACCATTTTTTGCCTAGAAATGCTGAATTTTGGTTTAAATTGCTAAGTCTATTTCTGATAAAAGCTGAGATTTGATTTTATGAGTTTCAAAATTAATCTCTCCTTAACCTTTTTATAAAGTCTCAGATGGGATTTGTGGCTCAAGTATTGTGGGTTTTTTTGGGGTTTTTTGGTTTTTTGGGGTTTTTTTGTCCTATATAAATCACAATTCTGGCAAAAAAACCCCAAAAGACTTGTATATAGATGTGCTTATCTTACAACATTTTTTCCTTCCAATTAGTGAAAGTTATTAATCTCCAATGTGAACTGTCAAAATAAATTAGGACTGGGAATGAGCAGTTATTTTTTTAGGTCAGGCCTTGACTAGTTATCCTGAATTTTTTGCAGGCATTTTTACCAAGTGCAGCAAGCCTGAGCAGCTAATGGATGCGGAAGGATGAACAGAAACAAGAGGGCAGAAACTCTGCTGAAGGCAGACAAGTGCCACGAGGCACACTTCCCAGCACCTACACGAGCAATAAACCCCGCGCATCAGAGACCTCCACGGAGCACAGCCCTGGGTAGAGACAGGGACCCGTAGGTCTGTGGTTACAGACTGCCTGGTGCCTCTGCCAGGGGCTGGGGAGCAGGAGGTGGCGTCCTCTGAGAAGCTGGGTCAATGGCTGAGGAAGCTGCAGGTTGAAGCGAGCAGACTGTGCAGCTTCCACGAGGTGTTTCTTCCAAAAGATGTTTCTATGCTTCCACAAGGATGAACAGGAGATCTATAGGGTCTTCACAGAAACACTGCAGAAATGAAAACCCAAATCTTGCTTTGTGCCAGATGAGAGGGAGCCAGAGGTTATGCTTCATCACGGGGCAGATGGAGGAAGTTATCAGTAACCAAAGGCAGTCAATCAGTCCCAGCCCTTCCTGCTTCCACCCAGGGAAAGGCAATTTTGACTTTAACCCATTCACTACAAACTAAGGCAGAGAGAGGTAGTAAAAAGGACCCTGACATAAAGCATGTGTTACCAGCAGCTACAAGCCCTTCACACAGCTTTTTGCTTGTTTTTTCAATTTCAAATGGGTGTCTATTCTATATTTGTCACAGTTAAATCCCACATTAATTTCACACTCTAACATATAGATCAAAAATCAAATAAGAACGAACGGTTTTGTGAATTGTACTTTGCTTAAATGAGTACACATTATAGTTAAGGAGATGAAAAGGATTGCTTTGGTCTTGATCCTCTTGATAAATGTTAACGTTGTAAAAGGTTGAATAAGTCAATAAAAGCATTTATGCTAAAATTTAAGCACAAAAGAGGTATTTCTACACTTGCAAGAGGGATGGGGGAGGTTCAGTGCCAAGTATGCTGTTTTTTAGGAGCTTTATAGCTTATAATACTTTTATACGCCAGTTCCTCTCTTCCCGATGTCTGTCTTCTTTTTTATTGACAACAAAGCCCTGCATAGTTCCCCAATCAATTTAAGCTCTGAGAGCAGTAAAACCACAGAAAACCATGGGGAGTGGAGCCTAGTAGACACGTTTTTACATGGGTGATGGCAAGGCTCTTCAGGAGATTCTTCTTACCTTCTGAACCTGGAGAGTGGGGGTCATCAGGGAACAGCTACTAGCTGTGTTTAGTCTTTTGCTTTGCCGTATGAATGTAATGAACTCTGAAAATGAGGTTCTTCTTTTTCATAAAGCATTCATTTTCTTGATGGAATAGGAATGGCCAAGAATACCTTCATCATGTTTCCCTGAAGTTCTCAGACAACTGACTGTTACCTGACAAAGAGGAACTTAGAAAAGCAATAGGTACAGCTTGCAATGTGCAGTGTGTTGAAATCCAAACAATTATTGTTTTTAGGATGATGAAATCATCATTTCAGAGCAGCCACCTTCCTCACAGACTACACTTACCTTCCCTATTAAAAAAAAATACAGTGGATCACAACTGACTCTTCTGGAACACTCAAGCTCATTAAAAATCATTATCCATTGAAAATCTTCCAAAGATTGAAGTATTAAAGATTAATTGACAAAGTGAATGCCGATTTGGACCAGCTTGCGAAATATAATCCATCTAAGTATTTGACTTCTAAAGAAAGCATTGTCTAATTGATGCTCATGTTTCTCTGCAAAAATGATGCAAACTAATGAAGAGTCTGACTTTACACTTCTGCCCAATTTAATGTTCTTTCAGGTGATGCTTTACAGGAAAATAATAGACTTGAATAAATTTAGTCTAAAGTCTCTAATTTACTACGTGCATAAACTGGAAAACAAAGATGATTGTCAAGGGAAAGTCCCAACTCAGTGGAGTTTAAAAGCCAAGGGATTTCTCCCTTTATCCTGCTAGATGCATCTCCTGTCATTCTTTTTTGTACTCCTAGCCAGCAGCAAGTGCAAATCCCAAAGATGCAGGTACACACACATGCACACAGCCAGACAGAGATCAACATAATTACCCCTTTGTCTCCGTTTTCTCATGCTTGTTCTTCCCTCTTCCTAATCGATGCCCTTTTCTCCTCCAACATGAACAACCTGCCTCTAATTACTCCACCCTCAATGGTCCCACATCTACAACATCTGTACACGATGTGGGTGGTTTTCATAAGGTGACCTGAGTATGTTGGCCTAGCAAGGTGGTCTCTAATATGCCCCATCAAACATTTGCAAGGTCTGGCTGTTTCTCACACTCTCCTCCTTCAGCGTCAGTGAAACCCACCTATCCCTGATGGTGCTGTCTCTAACTTCTACTGTTCCCCCTATCCAGAAATTTCTCACGTCACATGCAGTAGTTTCTCCTACTCAGCTAGCTAAACCTCAGATCAGGGTCTCATCACCTAGCTGCATAACTTAACAAAGAAAGACAACTTGATTTTTTCAAAGGATAATAAGCAATCTAATATGTTATTTTTAAAGCTTTTATTAATATAACTATAGCCACTTTGACTTTTCCTTTTTCTTATTCTCAAGGTAAGAATAAGGAGTTGGAAGTAAAAAAAACCCAAACCCTAAAACACTCATTTGTTATTTTTACATTATTTTTGTATACTGCAAGAAGATTTTGTGTTTAAAACATTCCACTACACCTGAATTTAGTATTATTGAGTACAAGAGACCCAAGTTATATTTCCAGACCTTAGCCTTCTTTTTTGTTTCCAGAAAGACTGAATCCTCTATCCTGTTGTACTACTGTGAATGTAGGAAGAATGAATTCACACTGTTCTAAAAGAACCTACAATCACTCTGCCAGCAGAGCTGTGTTCCAAGTATAATGCTGAATTTTTGATACCATGGGGAAAGGAAACCAAGTGCAAAAAATACTTGACAGCTTACAGCCACGTCGTATTTCAATGCCACTGTTAAAGATAGTAGTTACAGGCTCTCATTTATTACACAGAATATATTTCTCCTTTTAAAAGGTCCATTTCACTAAAACTGCAAGGCTGCATGTTAAAGTGAGGTATTTTATGAATGTCTCCTTTTTATTTGTTTGTCTGAATACCAGTATTAACCAATCTAAAACTGTCAGAACATCACATTGGGGAATTTTGAAGGTGAAAGATAAGGTGGTGTAGTGGTTTTTTAGGTTTTTTTGGGGTTTTTTTCAGGATGAAGAATGGTTTAAGAAGTTATACAATATCATATACAAAGCAAGACATCTAAAGAAGGTGAGGACAGGAGGAAATTCATATAAATGCACTGCTTGGCTTTTTTTCCATAGAAAAACAAAGAGAATGAAAAATGTTTTCAGTTAAAATTATCAGATTGTACACCCGATATTAACCAATACAATTAATCAATTACCTCACGCTAATTCCTGAGATTGGATTCTTACTGAAACAGGGTAATTCCTCTACAAATACTCAGACTGCCACTACTCTGTGTTTAACTCTGACTGATCCAGCACAATGAACACATTTCCAAACTAGTCAAGCAGGATGAATGCCTTATGTAGTGATACATTCAAGCATTCAGATAACATCCATTATTTGATATCAGCTTCTGGAACATCTCCATCAAAAAGAAGGCATGTACTCACAATATACATAAAGTACAAAATCAATAGTGTTAATTCACTAGGAAAAATGTTTACAATAAAAACCTAGTTTTCTGAAAGGTAACAAAAATAAGGTTGCAACCTGTCATTCTTGTGGCCTGTCAGAGACTTGTGGCCATTACAGGAGAGTGTGAAGAGAAAAGAGTATGGAACCTGCAAAGTCAGTTCTTTACCCAATCTGAATTACACAATTTTGCTTCTTAAGATTGCCTATAGATATCTATTGCATTTTCCATCTGGAAATTTCGTTCCACTAGAACCAAAATGACAATATTAAAAACTACAGTATTATACACAAGTAATTATACTGTACATGTAAGTTGAAGTGTGCAACGCTTTGTAACAGATAACACGGAAATGATCGCCATCAGACAGTCCAAAAACTGTCATGTGTAGATCAATCACCCACATGATGTTATAAATTAAATGAACACACTGTAAGCTATGCACCACTGAATCATATATATATTAAAACCTAATGGCTGTTACACCTGCTGGATTTTAAAACTGCATCTCTGGGTATTATAAATGCCTGTAAATATCCTAATTTCAAAACTATTAATGAAATATGCAAGTTTGTTGCCTATCAGCATATGCAATGAGATAAATATGATTAGCTATGAGTGCTGTCATCAGTTATCAGTAATAAACTGAACAATAATGGGATTTTCTGAGTGTCGTGTATCTCCCAATATACCTCTTTTAGATTAAACAGCCCAAGCTCTTTTCATCAATAACTCAACCACATCTTAACTCAATGAGTCTCTTTGTGCACCCACTTATGCTGAAGGAATTTCGGGAAATAAAGGGAAAACATTTAATGATTTCAAGGTGCAGAAGATGAATAGTTTTATCATTACCTATTGATCAACACATGTCTATGAACTATTTAAATGTTAATTTCATTACTATGAAATTAGTAAAAGCTCAGCAACTATTCCTTGCAAGACACTTACTGATGCATAAAATGCCAATATCTGCAGAAAAATTATGTAGATACTGTATTTATGATACTTGTATGGGTACACAAGGAGATAAGGAATTTATATTTTCAGTTCAACTATTTTCCTTGGTCTAATGTAAGTTATACCATCTAAGAAGCAAATTCATTAGGAAAAACTTGTGATAATTATGGGAGGTAAAGAATATCTTTTACAAAATCTAAGCATTCCCTAAGGCCTATTTCAAATTTCTACATGGAAAATAAAAATGATGGCTCCTTCACAGTAATGAGATTGTCCTTATCGAGAAAATGAATCCCCCCTCCTTCACGGTGTAGAAAATACCTTAGACAAAAAAAATGCACATTTTCTACTTTATTTACCTTGGTGAATGTTGTTTGAAAATCTAATCTACAGAGGCATTATCTCCATTTTTCCCTTAATTTTTTATCACTTTGTGAAAAAATATATACAGCTGACCCTAAAGTCAAAGAATCCAAAGTCAATTAAAAAAAAATAAATCACCATAAGTATATAAATTTTAAACACATTCAGATTCCTACTTCTGAGGGTCATGTCTTCAAAATGTTTCAGAGATGCCTCTAGTATACCACAGTCCTTTATGTCACATAGTCTCTGGGCCACCAGCAGAAAGCCTTATACTGAAACCCAAGGAGAAGCAATGTGATTAGATCAGGACAATGTTCTTAATTATCTGGTCTTTTCCAGCAAAAGGCTCCTTCATGGCTCTTCAGACAATGCTGCCTTTTCTAGCTGCAGATCCAGGACTATCTGCAACGTTGAGACTGCACTCAAGAAACAAAACCTCGCAATGTCAAAAAGGCTTTGTGTTGCTGTGAGAAGTGCCAAGTCTCGGGTTCTGTGTGGGCAAGCCTTGGCCTGAACTGTTTTGAGAACTTTCTCATTGTCAAGTGCCACTTGCTAAACTCTCTTGCCTTAAATTCTGGGAACAACTTATAGACAAATCACCACATAGCATGAGCCCTTGAGCTCAGCCAAGGGTGGAGAGGCTACTGTTCAGTGTGGAAACAATGAGACAGGATTACCCTCTGCTGACAGAATTTATAAACAGTAGTTTGCAGTGTACTCAAGAAGGAAACCGCTGTATAGCAAACGTTGCATTCCTTGTGTCAGAGATATTGGGATGATGGTAAAGACCGACAACCTACCCCATCCCATTTTTCTAGAGGAAGACTGAAGTGTAAATCTTAGGACAGAGAAAGATTTTTTTATATAGGAAAGCTTTTTATATAGTGATTTTCACTATGTTACTAATGGGAATTTTCTGTGCTGATTAGATCATTGGGACTATTAAAACATTTAGACTATTAAAACATTATTAGACTGTTAAGGCATTAATCAGAGTAACCATAAATTTTTCACTCCATAGTGTGCATATGGTGTGGGGGTTTTGCCTATAACAAGATTTTGAGTGTAAGAGGATTTTATTTCATCATGAACTTGGGAGAAAACAACACAGCTGCTGCTATGAAAGTTTCTGTGGCTGTATAAATCACAAAGCAGTTTTTCCCAAGGATTAGGAACTGTGTGGGCCTTTGAAAGTCCAAGTCAGTCACCAGACCAAAAGCCACAGCAGATCTCCAGGGGAGCAGGAAGCCTGCACCTCGTGTGATATCTGTGTGATGTCTGTTTTCAGTGGCTGTTGCCTTCACAATTAATGTTACACGGAAAGCTGGGGAGAAGCCCAGCTCTGAGTAATGTCTACTTCCTTTAAAAAAACAAAAAAAAAAAAAACAAAAAAACCAGCTGGGGAATTGGGAAAGACTGTTGAATTCCATTCCTAAGATATTTTAAAACTGTGAGATTTTAGTGTGCCACCTCCAGTTTCAAGGGAGAGTTTATTTCTGATGTATCTAACTTAGAAATAAATCTCCCATGAAGCATTTGCCATAAATATTTACAAGTGTCTGGGACCTTTAGCAAGTTAATGTGGCATAAATATCTCAAAAAAATCATTTATTATGCCTTGCTATTTACTATGTAAGCTCAGGAGGAATAAACAATACAGAAAAATTAGGGAAGTACCAAAGTCTTCTTAAGATACTGCAATATTGAGCATAGCAAAGGCAACGGTCAGTTGTGCAGAACTGCAGGAAGCAGTCATGATACTGAACATCTTGTCAAGCAAGCCATAGATGAAACTGAGTTTAGACAAGTGTAAAGCAACACCCATGGAAAGAAAAGTTCTCATTTTGCCAATTATTGCTACTCAGGAAGAGTTATATATATATATATATATATATATATATATAAAAAGAGAGAGAGAAAAAAGAAAAAAAAAAGATATGGATCTTGGGCTAGACTGCTTAGCTCCAATAGAACTATCTCTACGTAGCACACCGATGCCAAAAGAACATGAGAACAGTATTCTCTTACAAAAGAAGCAACGTATGTTATTTTCATTGGTGTGATCCCAAATGTCTCAATGCAAAGTCGACACTGTTCCAGCACTTGTCAGCTGCACTGCACCATTACATTTCCTCCTCTGAAGGGTCAAGCCTCAAGACAACCTGCTTCAAGCCTAATTTACTGTGATTGGCCTTGCTGCAGGGAGCCTTAGGCTGCCACATGCCAGGTTTTCAGGCATGTCATGTTCCCTTTTGTGGAGCTGAGACCCTTGCAGTCATAAATTGGGCAGCTGGAAGTTTTGTGCTCATTGTCACAAGGTTTTGTACTGAAGAATTTCATCAAGAGTCTTAGAATAGTTTCTACTTCCTACAGAGTAATGAAGAGCCAGAGGAGAATACAACGATTATTTTTCTAAAACAAAATCATTTTCATGACAAACTGTTTGGTTTTACTATATACACAGAAGTCTGAAATTAAACAGTGAGAAGAAGTAATCTGGGCTGAAAATTAAAGAAAAAACAGCAATCAAAAACTCAGATACCCAAGTGCTCTTTCAGCTTTGAAAATGTATCGAGATCAGGATTGTCTCATTAGAATTATTTTCCTAATATTATTTCTAAAGTTCTCTGTCTGAAAGTACTGTCTAGGTCTTCACAATTTTAGGCAGCTGTGGTATCATTTTATCAGGAGGTGAGGGGTTAAAATACTATGCAACTATCACACATAAAAAAATCATTCAATCATCATCATGTAAAAGAAGAAAATTCCACAGAGAGATTGTGCATAGTAATTTGTCTATTATTTAACTTCCTGTTCTTAATCAGAAACCTATTTTATTAGATAACATATGGAGTTTGGGGAATGACAGTTAACAAAGAATAGGTTTACAAAATCAGTTGTAAATCCTACTGGTCAGGTGGCTGTTTCAGTCAAATATCATGGAGAAAGCACACTTCAAAGATTTTTTGCAATTTGCAGTATTATTAGGAGTCAGTAGAAAGTTACTCAGTGGTAACCACTCTTTTCAAAAAATCTGCATGGAAATCACTAATCAGGAGTAGGCTTATTTGTGCTCAGTCGCTTAAAAATAGAAAGGTTTGTCTCATGCTAACCACAGATGATGCATTTTTGCTTCTTTTTTTCATCTAAGGCACAGCATTAAACAATGCTTTTATTACAGGATTTCCAATTTCTTTTCTGTTACTTCTGAAATATAACACAGATTCCTGGGGTGGGGGGTGGGGAAGCAAACTGTAGTAAAAGAGAGAGACTGGAAACGAGTGACTAAACCCCAGTACCTACTGTTTACTATAACTTTTCTTCTCTTTAAAAGTAACTTCTTTCAAATGGGTCTGTATGGATACTCTGTTGGTCACTAAGCAGTCTGTGCTAACCAAAGAATTGATGTCAAAGGGTAAAAATGGCCGGTCAATGTATAGTCAGCATTTGGTGAATGTATAGACAGAGATCCAGATGGCTACATGGTATTACACAGATTTTCCTCAACACAGTCCTGAAGTTATTTGTTTGGCAGAGTGCCTCTGTGAAGCCCATGTCAATACCAACCAGACATGCTGCAGTAGACACCATTCGCTTTATTAACAGCGATGCTTAGATATGGCAGCAATCAACTCCCTCCAGCAGGTTATGGACACTGAAAACAAAGAGAAATTCCTACAGACATCAAGACTATGAAGTACATAGTCATAGAGCACACACATGAAAAATATAGACTCATATCTTAATTAAAAATAAAGTCGCTGCCATGAAAGAAAATATGAAGCAGGTCTAAACAGACACCTTCATAAAGAAAGAAAATAAGATACATTAGCCACACAGGACTGAAAGGAACCTTATTCATATTAGTGGAAAAAGGAGTGTAAAAAGGTGCCTCCATGAGCCAAACCGGAGCTACTAAGAACTTGGACATTTAGGCAACCGACTCATCAAAGCCAACAGCAAGGGAGTCATAAAGCATTGAGAAATGCTGTCAGGACAAAATGCTTTGAGTAGCTTGTAAAAGACTGGTTGATCAGCTTATAACTGTTAGACGTTACAGTGGAGCAGACCTTGAAAGATTCAGTAAATGTCCAAATTCTTCCCACTATGGTAAGAAACCCAAAATAATCCAGAGGACCACAGGGGAGCAGGTGGGGATGGACAGAAGCAGCAAGCACAGACTGTAGCTTGTATTATGAGCTTGAAGACTCTTTCACTGTTATTTCTTGATGTTAGTTAGAGCTTTTCCCCTTGGAGAAGAAAAGCTCCCTAGCAAGAAGACGGCAAACTGTGAAACCTTAAAAAAATTGGAGGAACTGATCAATAGAGACCTTTTAAAAGGCAGGTTTTGAGAAGACTGCATATCCTTCAATACAACACGTTACATGTGGCAAAAAATAGGAATTTACAGTATTTGTGAAAACTCAAGCCTGTCTTAAGCTGGGCTTCCAAAACTGTGTTTTCTTTGCTGTACAATAACTTGAATTATCACATGTATTTTCCTCTTTGGAACAAGCTTAGGAACAGCAGTAAAATACTTAGTAGTGTATAGCAATTTAAATAGTCATTCTCAGTGGGAGGGAAAAGATAATAAGTATGGAACAAACAGTGTCATAATGCCATGACATAGATTTCAACCAGGAGTAAGGCCTTCTGATAAGGATATTCCAAAGAAAGTAAAAATAAAATAAAATAAAAATAGCAGCAAGACTATAGTTTACAACCTAAAGGGATTTGTACACCAAATGCAGCAGAAGACAAAGCTCAAATGGCTTCTTCATACTTGTCCTTTAAGTAATAAATGAGCACAGAATATTTAAAAAGAAATAAGGTTCCAGTACCAAGGAACTAATTAATGATCCTTTAATTTTCCTTTTGGTGTAGATCTTGAGAAAACTTGATTTTCCATTGAACCTGGCACTGTGAATTTGTATGGGCTACAGATATATTCCTTTTTAAAGGTTCTCATACATGGCCTTCTGTTTTGCCATGTTTCTAGCATATCCAAAATGAAGTTCTGAGTGCTTTGGTTAAAATACACAGATTTCAATGAACAGACTTGGATTTTTGTGCATGTCTTATCAAAACTATTTGCTGTTTGTTCCACAGCCTTTAGACACTCACACTGGAGAAGGCTTCAAAATAAGAAGTCTTCAAGCGTTTCAAGTCTGGACATAACAACACATTTCAGATCTCTGTTTTCCAACAAGGGTCTGACAAGGCATGTTGACAAGAACAGGGAGAATGAAGAAAAACCTAGAAATCTGGCATTAATACATCGTATTTCTGCTTCATTGTGTACAAGTCCCTCTCTAGCTTGGGTTATTAAAATGTGACTACTCTGTGTTACAACTGAATAAAAATATATACACATATAAGTCAGGGAATTAAAGAACACTGCAAACATTGTTTTTGAAAAATTGCTCTATCTGACAGGAAAGTGGAAAGTAGAACGTAGAACTTAGATACCAAAATCTTCAGATTTCATTTCCAGGATTATCCCAATTACAAAGAAGAAAAGTGTATGAAAAGTGTATGATTCACTCCTGTGGGCAAAAAAAAGTTAATGGAACATGAGAGAAAAAAGTTCCAGCTGCAGGGATGAAGGCCCTGAGATCCACACTCTCAGCCTGTGTTCATGGGAGAGGTCTTACAAGAGAAGAAAAACCTTCAGCAAGTGACCCTGCTGTCTCAGGAATAAAAGTGGTTAATGCAGAGAAAACTTCCCATTAATCAGGCTTGGAAATTAGTGCCTCACTAACCACGAAAAGAGATCTATGAATTTAATGGAAAATGTGGAAAGCAAACATGCACACAAACCCCAGCCAGACTTCTGTTTCAGCTTTCCAAAATTGTGCAAGCCTTCTGATAGCCTTTTTGCCTCATTGATCTAACCTGTATTAGATCCTCTGTGGCGGTGTGAAGGCTGCAAGGGACCTTTTTGGGTGGCTAGGAAATAAAGACATCTCCAGTATAGCATATGTAATAAGAAAATGAGGAGGCTATAGAAGTCATGTGGAGAATGGGATGAAGGCAATAAGGATGAGGTGGGTAAAAGAAATAAGTTGTGGGACTGGATAATGCAATATTGATATCCTCTTTTTTTTTTTTTTTTTTTTTTTCTCAGGTAAGAACCATTGTTAGAACAAAAAGAGTTTAGAGCATGTAGCTAATTTTTTTTTCCTCATCTCTTATGTTCCAACATATTACAACATAATAAAGTGTGTAACATAATTCAGCTACAATGGAAAATGGACTGAGTCTGAGTATTACGGTTTAATTCTGTTATATTACGTGCTAAGGATGAAGTAAATATCTGTCTTGACAGAGATAAAGAGTTCATCTCGAGATCCTTCTCTCAGACCATTTTTAACCCCTTATGGATCATCACACAGAGCACAGAAATATCTGATTCCTAATTTAGTGTTCATGTCATTTGAATATGGTTTAAAAAAAAAAAAAAATCTCTGAAAACTATGTAAATTCATAAATTCATACCAGCACCATTCCGGTCATTGTTAAGAAAATAAAACGGACTTATAGTAATGCAAAGCTAAAAATTCTGTTTCTGGGTAAGTGTTGTGAAAGTGTGGTTAATGCCCTGGGACATTTAAGGAACTTTTGAATGTTAAATGGCTTGCTGGGATTAAGGGTTTTAAAAAAAAAAAAATTTTGCTCTTTTACAGAGGGTTACAGTGATTGCCTCCTTCCCTTCTGCTGAGACCGAGCTCCAGATTTGCAAAGAAATGTTGTATTAAGAGAGACCTTGGAAATCTATTGCCTTTTTGTGCGAGGACCTATTAGCAGCTCATCCCAGATTGCAGTGATGCTCTGTCACTGAAGATGACTTCCCTGCCAGGACCGCAGGCAGAGCGCACAGCTTGGTAAACGCTGCTGTACAAAGAGCAGTTCTCAGGGACGTGAACAATGCTTGTGAACTTACAACACCAAAACACAGTAATTATCTTCTGTGCCTGGTGTTAACCTTCAGAAAAAAAGGTGACACAAAAGATGACTTTTATATATGCTTGTTAATAGAGAACATATAAAATTAAATTCAAGAGTGAAAAGAACATATATTAATTGAAGAGTGCTGTATACGGTTTACTGAAACAAAGCAGAGGGCAAGACTAATCATCTAAAACTTTTTCTACAACAAATATAGATTAAAGCTAAAGTGAGAACAGGGTACTTCCTTTCACCTTCCTCAGTCTTCTGACACTTTCCAAGTCAAATAGAATAGTTTCTTGCCCTTCTTCATGGATTAGTAATGTTATAATTAGTAGGCAGATGGTATTCTTAACCAGCAGAAATTAAAAAAAAATGAAAGGTCACTGAGGTAGATGCTATGTGCTATTTATAGAATATGATGTGTATTAATATTCCCCTACATTTCATATGACAATTGTTAAAAGATAAAATGAACTGCAAATTAATTTTCCTTCCTCATAAAATATGGTAATAAGACTGAGCAAATAGCACTAAATAATGCCACTTGTTACTAATTTGATACTCCCATCATTTTTCCCTCCTCTTCATCCTCTCTGGTTTATTTTTATTTACCATTCTTTCGATATGTGCCTGGAAACTTGGATCTGGACTCCATTTTCCTTGCTTAATTTTGTCTGTGCTACACAAGGTCAAAGGGCCAAGTTCTGCCCTAGGACAGATGTTTCTTTTATTTGCTTTTGGAAGAGGTCATGCCCATCAGACTACAACTTTGAACTGCGAAGACTACAGCTGTCTCAGGCAGAAAATACATCTGTAATAAGTATTTATTTGAAATACTAGGTTGACAAGTCACTTGAGAATAGAAATAGAAATAAATTCATATTTTTTTCAGAGGAGTAGATTGTTTCTAAAGCGTTCAGTAAAGCATTGCCTGCTAAACGTAGTAGTAGGGAAAAAAAATACCTATCAGATTTTGCTTTGAGCTTCTCCATGATCTTTTAGAATGACAGTGTGCAAGAAATGACTCATTTTACCTGACCTCTGAACTTACCTGTATTTCAGTACTGTCAATATTAATTTTGAAATATTAATTCCACTTTTGGTGTAGTCATTTCATGCCACGGAGTGAATTTTCTGCTCATATTTACTTTTTCCTTCCTTACAATTACCTTTTACAACATCATATATATAGTGTATGTACATAAACCTACATGTTCTTTTAGTTCAGTCTTTAAATTTTAGTAAAAGTAGTCTCAGCATCAGAAAATGGTGATAACACAGGTAAAAGTTTTGAACATTTTCTCAAGTTTTTACAAGTAGAGTCTATATTTCAAGGAAACAGTATGGGAATATATATTGAATATATACATGTGTATATGTATGGAAATATGTATCGAAATGTATTGTGGGGTTTTTTCAATGGACTTGGAATGACATTTACTTCTAGAGGTTTTTCTTTACATAAAACCAGCTCCATTTTTATCCATGCTAGGATAAATTTGTTATATCATGTGTCATTCATGTAAGTTACTAATGCTGATTTTCTTTAGAGTTCCACAATCACTGAAAGGAAACAGCTTCAGCAAGCAATCAAACTTTTATTGACATTAATCTGCATGTATGTCTTCATATTCTCAAGGTGCCCAAAATAATCAAAGCATGATAACAGCGCTTTTTGTACTAAAATGACCCAATACAATGTATTCAAAATTTCATTAAAATTCCATGATGATTTTTACATTACAGCCAGTGGCCAGGTTTGGGTTAAAAGCATAGAACTACTACAGCAGCTGAAGGATGAGTAATTTAATTTTATGCCATAGTTCAGTTATTCTCCAACAGGTATGCATCACTGAACATATGTAAGAGGGTTCATAGGATAATGAACCACTCCACTTTCATCACTACTGTTGTTCAGCATAACATGAACAGTCTCCACACAGAAAACTTTCCCAAGCTGAGAAGTTTCAGGCAGTCATCCATACAACCTTCCTAAAAAAAAACCCAACCCAATGGTTTCTTGGAAAGACAACTTCCTAGGCATCTGCCTCCAAAGGCTGCTATGAAGTATACAAAACATGACCAGTTTTTGGTATCCATGAGGAAAGTTTATGGCAGAGCTCTTTACATGCTGCAAGCTCCTAAGAAATCTTTCAGGAAAGTAAGTCATAACTCTGACATCATCTCAGAAACAATTTACCAGAACATGCTTCTGGAAGACATTTTGATTCCAGGAACCTGACATTGTCCTACTTAAATATTATTGCAGTAGAAAAAAATGCAGTCAGCTTTAACTTCAGATGCCTTGTGCTTTGGTGAATTACTGGAGATGTGAGTAATATATGCTAGACCAAGCATCTGCAGCTTTCTCACTGAACATTAAAAAATATTAAAGTGATAAAGAAATCTGTGCTCATAGCGATTGAAAAAAAATTTCTGGAACTTAATTTTTACTGCCTTTCTATATAAACTCTCTTAGGCCAATTCTATATTTATTGTGTTTAAAAGTGACAGAAAGCTCATTGAATTTAAAATCTTCCCAGAAACCTTTAAAATGCTTTCCATTAATTCACTTTCTTAATGCTAATAATGACTGACACCTTTTGCCTATGTTTACAATTACATTCCCGAAGAAGCAAATGGCAGATTTCACCCAACACAGGTACACAACCATCTTAGGTGATGCAGGTATCAAGGAGGAGTTCATGGCTTGTCTGTAACGGCCACTTTGTCAGGACAAGAGTTTCCTGTTGGTCCACTCCCATATCTGCCAGACCCTGAAGAGGTCTCAGGCACACCGAGCAAACACAAATGCTATCAGCAGTCCATGCTGAGGCTTCTGACTTCCCTAAAACAGCTGTGTTACACACTTTTTTCCCGGAAACTCATTTACAGAAACAGAATGACAGATCTTTGCAATAATAATATATATAGTTTAAAATATTTTGGCTAATAAAAATGTGGAATAATATATAGAGTAGCAATTCTTTATGACTCATATAAAAACTTGGATTACGGTGCCTCACACGGATCAGGGTTTTGCTAAAACAGGCTTTTCTCTATTCTTACTGTGGCGGACCTAGTAGACCTAGTAGAAAAATTTATGATGGTGCTTGGAAGTCTATTAGTGCCTTGGCACAGAAAGAGGGGCACTAATACAGGTGGTGGTGTACAGAACAAAGCAGAGACTTCAGCAAGGTTGCAAGTAGATGTTCATAGATTAAACTTTCATAGCAGCTGAAACTGTGGGAAGGGAATTTACAGTGGCAGCAATGAACGACTGGACCACTGACCAAATTTACTCCACTGAAAATTTAAAGCCTATCTGGCAGTTCAGCATTCTGTGGTGTGTTTTTTTCCTTAACAGGCTCTGGCCATAAAGCAGAATCAGTAATTCCTGATATACTTGACTTCTTTGTCAGCTTCTGTGCTGGGTAGCCTTAAGTTTCTTGCTTCTAGTAGTGGTATATTTTTATACAATCTGAGGAAAGGCTGTTATCCCTCTGCTCAAATGCCAAACCCCCGAGGTATCAAGCTCAGTCCCTCTTCTCCACTCCAGTTTCAGGGAACACCAAGTGTCCCCAAGGGCTTCTCTATTGCTGTGGCTGCAGAAGGCCTGGCCAGGCACAGCACAAAGGTGGCAGAAAGGAACCATGAGCTTACTGTTCACCCTGATGAGAAACCTGGGTAAAGCGTGCCCTTGACACTGTGTCCACTTTGATTTTGACCATCCCTAAACAGACTGCCAGGTGTCTCAAAAGTTCTCAAAAATAACTTGGGAATGTCCAAGAAGGTAGTTTGACTTTTCTGAAGAAGGGATAGTGACTACTAAAGTCCCAGGCATTTATCCTGTCACTGGAAAGGGCATCTCTGGGGATCAGCACTAAGAGCTCTGGGAGCTCCCCAACTGATTTTGTCATGACAGCCCATTCATGCTCCCATATAGACCTTATATTAATGCCCATTTTCTTTAGCTGGTCCGTATTCAGTTGTGATGTGTAATCCAAGTATCTGAAAATGTCTTCTGCCAGCGGGTTCCAGTAATTTTTATGGTACCATCCAAAACAGCTCTAGGAAAGTTACCAATTACATTTGAAAGCTGCAACCTACGAGTTACTATATAGCTTTCTAAGAAGCAGCCCCCACTGCCTCATAACTCATGGCAGATTTCAATATTTTTCCTTTTGGCCACATACATAGCTCATTGAATATAGGAAGTAAAATATTTTTTCCTCTGTTGATGGCCACTCGATGGGAGTGGTACCACAGCGGTTCATGTACCATAAATGGGTACATGGCCATGCAAGCCAAGTCCACTGCAGTATTCAGAAAGGAGCTTATCCAGCGATACACCTTCACATATTCAACCCTCTCTTCTCATATGTGTGATGAGCCATCACCATAATCTCATTCCTGTATGATCCACAGACCTCTTAAAATTTTCACATCTTCTTAACAATGGTAAGATGGCTCCTTCTGCAGGTCAACGTGTTCTTTCTGGTGAGCTGTATGCTATGCCAAGAGATACTTTTATCTCCCCAAGCATTATGCTGTCCACACTACAGCATTCTCGTTGTGCAAAAAGGCCTACACAATCTTGACTCCCAATAGTGTCGAAGAATTTGCTATTTATGTATATTGTTGAGAAAAAAAAAAAATGGCAATTGAATTGAGGACAGTCTACTTTGAATTTCAAAATCAAATTCACCTTACCCATTAGTCAGTTACCTCAGGAGAATGGCAAACTTGCTTATTCGGATAATTTTGTGTTCCTGTGATGCATCTGGATTTTATGCTGTAATTACAGAGCAAAATTAAACCCCAAATAAAATTTGTTCAGCAAATAGAAGTGGAGACTGTCTGTAAAGCATTATTTAACTTGTACTAGTATTGCATTGTCCTCTAGCATAGAGGCTAACAGCTCAGTTCAGTGTGAATTTGAAGAGTCTTAGGGATAGCTTTTCTACAGAAAGAAGTTTTACCATTACGCATTTTGTTTGCTTAGTATCTTTCTAATTCAAACCTCTCTGCAGACACAAATGCTCAGTTACATTACTGGAATTAGCTGAAGGACAGAGCAATGCAGTAGAAGTAATAAGACTACACTACTCTGTTATAAATTTTAAGAAGACTTGCATAATATTTTAGTTTCTGGATTTCTGTGCATGAAAAAAAATTATTCTTTTCGCAACATACTTTTAATTTTTACCCTTCACTTTCATTTAATTTAAAAAAGCCTAAGGTTATAGTTTCTCCAGTATGTTACAGCTTATCTTACAAATTTCCTCCCCAAAACAGCCTTTAGCCAATCCTGGCAACAATTAAATTCAGCAAAAGGAACAATGAGCAAATATAAACTATCATTTTAAATGAAATAAAGATTACCATGCCAGCAAAAGCAATGCAGTTCCTGTCATAAAAATGTCAAAACAGTTTAAGGATTAGAACTTATTCTGCAGGAAATAAGATACAACTTTAAAGATCAGCTAATTAAAGTTTCCGTTTGCCTACAGTTGGCATAACTTGGGATATTTTTTGACAGATGGCTTGAATGCGTGTCATGGCCCTGAGTACTCCAATGGGCTGCAATTAGCATGTCCAGCCTCTCCTGAGAGCCCCAACCTCTGCTCCTTGTCCATGGTCTAGAGCTGTATTTCAGCCCAGACACATCAAGAACTCAGTGTCATAATTTAGGTAATCTGTAGCTAGTAAATAATTTTGCCTGCAGCAAAATACATCCTGATCCTTGCAGAGACCAATTATCTTACAATACCTCAATTAAGTGGTCAGAATGTGTCAGAATTAGTTGGTATTACTTGAAGAAAAAAGGTCAATATTCTTATTCTCCCTTTAATGTGGATTGCCATTGGCAGTGAGGATAGAGGGAGGCAAGAAATGAATACTTTGTTCATTACAGAGAATTGAAGAATTACAAATGGATTATTTCTGAAGTAACTCGTTTTACGCTTTCAGCTTTAATTACCATATAGCAGCTCACCAGTGACAAACATTAAAAAAACATATTTGAACTTCCTTAAATAAAGAGATTTTTAAAACCCAACCAAACATAAAGGAACTGTAGTAAATGGATGCCACATGAAATCAAGTAAACAAATACAAACAGTAAAAGCTGAATCTAATAAAACACACCAATATTAATGCAAATCAGTCTCATCGTTGATTCATCGTAGTCATAAGTATGCCTAACTGAACCTTGATATAGTATATAAGTGGAAAGTTCCCATTGTGGGTATTTGAATTTTATGTCTGTGGCACTCAAAGTTACAAGCTAAATAGAGATGGCATGGTCTGAAATACCAAGAATATACCAGTAATGTAATTAAAATAATAATTCTCTATTCAAATTATAACATAGGGTATTTGTTGGTCCAGTTACAATAGTGGTAAGATTTACAGTCCAAATTAATACAGGAATGCCTCACTAATACCATTCAAGGTGCTATATATAAACCATCAACCTATTAGGACTCATATTCTTGAGTGCTATAATTGCTCAAAGGTCCTCTGGGTCCTGAGGCTGCTGGTTTCTGCTCAGGTGGTGTGGGGAGCTTTCAGCACCCTGCGGCCTTGGCTGGGAGGAGTAGGATGTCCATGGTGTCTTCCTCCTCTTTGCCAGGAGAAGGGTGATGTTGGTATTTCTTCCTAATTTTTGGGATCCATTTGGTTCATTTATATACATTTTCCTAGTGCAGTCTGCCAACACACTGCTCTTCATTTGTTCCCTATTAGCGAGCTGTGCTGTTATCTCTGAAGCTGGTTTTACACGAACGAGATGAGGTTTTATCCCTGTAATGACCACTGAGTGGCCATCATGACTGGTATTAACTGTGAGACTTCTGGGATCACCCCGTAGCTAAAATCCTCTACACAACATTTTATTCTGGAAGGCATAGGCAATGCAATCCACGTATAATAATTACTTTTTATCTCTATGAACTGAAGTAAAATTGGAAAAAAATACGAGGCAACAGTTATCTGATTGTTAAACAACTGTTACCAAACCTAACAAAACTTAAATGAGCTCAGCCAAAGACAAAATCATAAAAGTCATGAGTCCCTGCACTGTGCAGTCTGTAGAAAGCCTCAGGCTTTGTATTAATAAAGGCAAAAAATTTTCCTGGCATGTGAGAAGTTAGAATGCTGTTGACAGATTATTATCTAAGATTGGTGAGAGAAACATATTTTTTTCTCTTCATGCCAGAAAGAAGATATTTTTACATTATATGATATCATGTAATATCATACTGTATTATATTATACTATATTACATTATAATCCATCATGTTATATTATATATTGTGCTACTATAACATATCATATTATGTTATACTATATCATGTTATTCCATAATATATTATATATGATACAGTATAAAGTAAAATATAATTAATATAATGAGATATTAACGAATATAAATTAATATGATAGAATATAATACAATATAATATGATATAATAGAATGTAATACAATATTTTTTCTATTATATTGCAATACAGTAAGTACACCCAGCATTTGGAGCTCCACTGCAATACATACTGTGGAAAGATGGACAGTTCCAGATTAATGATATTTTTACCAGAAAAAGATAATTAATAACATGGACAGGTGAAATGACATTTCACGCTTTAGTGGCATAACAGGGAAGGAGATGCTGGTTTAATTATTGGTCCTGTTTTCTAGATATTACATTTCATTCTTTTGCCAAAGCAAATTCCCTGTAAAGCTATTAGGCTATTCTTTCTTAATCATCATATTAACCAGCAACCAAGAAATCTGGTGTCAGACACAATGACCTCTGGGTGTAGAACTACAATATATTATAAGCAGATATTATTGTGATCTAGTACTTCCCCTATTGCATAAAACAATACTGATGAGCAGCAGTGAAGAACAGAATCTGAATGTCAAATTTCTCACATAAGGATTTGTGCAAAAGACCTGTAACTTAAGACTTTTTTTAGGAGGATTTATGGCAGTGTGTGAGTGTAACTTGTGAAGGAAAACCATCCTTTATAGGTGGGCAATTTCGTTCATCTTTAAAGGATTTATTACAACATCCTGTGAAATGAACTATTGTATTAGAAGCGCTGCTTGATCCTTGTCTTTTGAAAAGGTTGCAAATGGAAAGCAAAAAATGTAGTTGCAAATAACTGTGGTTTTAGAATTCTTATGAATTACTACATAGGCTTAAAAAGGACGTTTTTGTTTGGTCTTGTTCATTTTCGTAGACAATGAAGTTGCTTTCTAAATTATCATCCAGATGGTGTCTGTAAGGAGAATGTGGTGGGCACAATAAATTGTGTATCTCGAAATTGCTGACTGTTTGAAGGGCATGAACTCAGTAAGTTCTTTCACATATGTTTTAGTTTCCTAGAACACATGACAAAAATAACAGACAAACCAAAATAATAAGCCCAAAAGCAAAACCAATCCTAAATGTTTCTTCCAGATCAGTAAAACAGAAAAAAATCTATCTTTTAGACAGTTACATTATGTTTTATAGAGAGGGAGAAAATAAAAAGCAAGGGTAAAATGTTTCCAAATGTTTTCTAGTAAAATTATTTCTTCATGTGTATTTTGATAGAAAATGGCATTTCTTTCCCTGGACATTTTTTCCTAATTTCAGTACCTTCTGCGGGTTTCCTGGAACAGGAATTACTTCCATTTCAGAACATATGAAAGTCTGAAGCCACTTGCATGGGACGGATGCAATCCTTATTGTTCTGTGTGAATATCTGGAGGGCGGGAGAAGTAATTTCTATCTATACCACAGACCATTAACTTTGACTTAATATTTGAGTCCAATATTCTGTGTTCAGCTGAACCATATGTTCCTGGACGACTTATTGTGAAGACACTGTGAAATGAAAAATACCTACTATTCTACTATTTTTCCTGATAGATTGTTTCCTTTATAAATCATTTTTGCTCTTACTTCTTCTCCCAACCCTCAACACAGGTCTGGTTTGAATCTGCCTGTCCTGAGCTCCCAGCTCTGTTTTTTTACTGGGACTTTCTCTGCTAAATTCAACTCTCCAAAACACCTGTTATTGAAATGGATTTGTCTTCTTGATCAAGTCATATTTCAGTCTTCTTTTAGAGCAGCTCAATAGATTATACCCTTTACATCTCTGATGTTAATGCAATGTAGTCAATCCTTTCTGTGGTTCCTTTAAAGCTTCTTCATTTTTTTCCACACCCTTTTCTTTACATTGTAAAGAATGTATTTGTAGATGGTATTTCAACACCAAGCTAGCCAATGCTACACTTTCAGATTTAAAATGACCCATTAAATACTATCTTCACCCATTCACTCTCCTGTACGGACATTAGTTTTCCTGTCAAGCTATGCAAAGACTGGAAGGCTTACATTTACTGTCATACAAGGTCACCTACACCTCTCACCAGGTTTTTATTCCCCGTTTTGTACGTTAGCCTGCATTTTTGCTCATTGTTAAAGAAGTATACTATTAGTGAATCAGTAAGAGCGATCATGTGTATCTACATATATGATTACAAGGCATGTTTGGTTTTCATCTTTATCCTGTAAAAAATGATAAAATTCTCTTCAGTTGTTATTAAAAAGTTATTACTTTGATCCTAGAACAAAGCATTTCTCCAGGCCGTGTACCATCCACGGTGCAAACCACCCTGTGCCAAGACCTGGCCCACTTGAATGAAGTGCTTTGTTCTGACTGCCTCATATGCATAATTTTTTTGTCCAAGTCACCATTTCTAACTTTCCACTTGCCTTTCCCCACAGTTAGAACTGCAGTGCTGGTTTAGCTGCTATCACTGTGTTTCACTGAAGCAAGATCTTCCTTATCCAGTAAAAAAGAAAAAGAACCAAATTCATTAATCCATATAGAAGACTGCAGATGACTGTGATGCAAGAATACTTACCTGAAGTCTTTCTAATCCCATTAAAAATTGCTTATTTTAGCATGTTAGACATGCTAAATAAACAAACAAATAGGGTTTTTTTTAAAAAAAAATCATAGTTTACTAAGTCAATACCTCATAACTCAAACATGAAATTCTCTCTAAAGTATTTTAAGGTCAGTATGCATTCACTAAACCAATGTTATACTACTTGAGTCAAGATTCCCATGAACACTTGCCTGACTCACTACTTCAGATTTGGAAAGGAAATACACAGTTGCATGCAATATTATCTCTTCCCCTTGAAGCATATGAGATTCCGCGTACTCAGACATCAGAAGATGAAACAAAGTGAGGACTACTTTGCTATGCCCTTTCAAATCATAGCATCACAGGACGTTAAAAGTTAGAAAGAGCCTCTGGAAGTCACCTGTTCCAGTCTCTGCTCTGCACAGGGCCAGCACAGATCAGGTTGCTCAGGGCTTTGTCCTCTCAAATTTGAAATACCTCAAAGTCAGGAAATTTAACAGCCCCTCTGGCATCTTCTGTCAGTGTTTGAAGCCTTTCTCAGGCTTTTTAATACATGAATTTCTGCAGAGGTTCTAACCATAAGGCACATTTTCTGTTTCAATACATAAGCCCACAGATAAAAATTACCCGATGTAGTATTAATTTACGTGCCACCTGATGCTGGTCCAAGCCAAGGTCTCCCAAGCCAGGTAGTGCTGCTTTGTTTTGTTTTCCAAGACCATTACAGAGAACTACAATCACAGAAAACAAAGCTAAAAGAGACTGCTACTACTCATCTAGTCTGATTTTCTGTTGCAAGGCAGTATCAGCTCTATGCAAGTCAGTTCTAAACAGATATTTCCCTAACATGCTCATAAAAGTCTCCATAATGAAGTATTCCATACTAAAATAAATCATCTGGAATCTGTCTGACTATGGAAATGCCTAACCTAAACCCTCAGTAAATTTATCACTATCACTCTTACTCATCACTTACTACTCAGCAGAACAGGTTGTTCTCCTCTTTTTTTCAGAAGGATCCCTTACCTAATTAGTTAAGTACTGCTCTCAATATTTTTTCATTATGTGAAACTACTTGGCTAAATTAAAAGATTGTATAGTTAGGAACTGTAACAAATATATCAGATTTTTTTCTAGGCAAATGAAAATTCTTTCATACATTCAAAACCACAACCTTCTCTGCTTTCTGTCCAATTCGAACTTGCAAATGCTTGTAAAAATCTAGTTGTCCAGCACATTTCATGACTTGACTTGAACTTGCACAGAGTCGATGCTTTTCCTACCGGAGTCAATATTAAATTACATTTGTTTAATGATTACTTTTCTATCTTGTTCAAGCCTTGTGTATTACCATACTTGTATTTGGCCAAGGAAATTCTAAAGAGCTATAGACTGTCCTGCTATATTGTATTTTGAACAAAAGGCACTGTCAAAGCAGGTTATTCTTGCCCACCGTTTTTAAAGTTAAGCATAAGTTTCCCCACCCTACCCATCCAAGCCAGTAAGAAAATGCAATGTTAAAGCAACTCCTTTGTGTAATGTTTCTTAAGTGTCTACACAAAAAATACATATTTATAGGCAAATCTGTGGAGCACTGTTGCATTCCTTGTTGGGACAAGTGTAATTTTTCAACTTTCCATTCCTCCTTCAGATACATACAAAAGTACACATCTACTTTTGTAAGGATTCCAGTAATTGTAGTGACCCCTATGTGAAAAATCAGTCAATATTGCTAGAACCTACTCTGTTGAGACAGCAATGTCATATTGCATGAAGAAAGAGGGTTTTAGCAGCACACAATCAGTGCTTGCACTCAGGTGAAGTATGACCAAGTCAGGTTTTTTCCACATCTCATTGGCATTTGTGTGCTTTAATTCTAATTAGATTTTGCTTATATTCACACACCTATTTATATTATCAGGATATACTCTGATTTGTACATATTTATAGGATTTCTAGAATTTCCCATCTTAAACAAAGAAACGGGCAAGCAACCCCAAACCCAGTGACCTGGAAATACCACCGAAGCCTGTCAGTCAGCACCATGCACATTAGTGACTGGGATGCAATGCCTACATTGGTATGTGTGGCTGCCACATCCCATGGACTGCGATTCTACGGTATCACAGATCAGTTACTGTTTCATAAGTCACTCTAAGCAAAACTAGATTTTTTTCCCATTGTCTTATTTCACAGGATTCCCCTGAGAAGGCTTTTAATTATTGGGATACTCTTTAGTGTGTACACAATCTTGCAAGTGAAACCATCGTTTAAAAACTAATTTGCCACACCCTGAAATCGATGAGTATTCAGCTGGTGATGCCAAGGGCACTAGTACAGGATTTATCTACCTAGCATCTCTTCTGCCTTTAGAAACCGGCTGCAGAGATAGCCTTCTCTTGAGATGGCAGAAACTGGCATCATGCCAAAGTTAAGTTACTGTGTTTGACTACAAAATGTCTGTGTTATATTTGACTTTATACAGAACCCTAACAGAATAGCTGATGTGACCAAGTTAAAAATCAGTGAGGCTAAGACTGACTGTAATTTTAAGAAATGGCCTGACCTGAAATGAAGAAACACCCATATACATTAATTCTGGAAATCTAGTTTCAGCTTTTGAACTTGAAAACTTGTACTATGGTTTCCTTGTTACTGTTCCCTCCCTTTCCTCATCTCCCACCTCCAAAACGCACAAAGCTGTATTTATGTCCTTCAACACCCAGACAAATGCTAATATTTCTCAGTTGGTAGAATTTACGTCTTTACAAGAAGACATAGTCTAGCGACACAGAAAGACTTTACTCTGAAAAATCATTGGTAGGTTATAAAAGAGAAATAAATACACAGATTTTCATTCAAACACAAGAAAGAAGAAAATCATCAATTTATATTCATATTTAGGCTACATGAATCATAAAATGTGCTGTAATACACTGTATGTAATAAACATCTTGTTTAAGCAGTTTTCTTATTTGCAATAGAATTTGTCATTACAGGAGGAACACATTCATTGGAACAAACCTTCAGCTAATGCAAGACAAGTTTTAAACTGTTCGATTTTTTTAAAAACTATTTAGGAGAGTAAACTTAAGTTTACTGGTAAACAGTCAGCAAATAGTCATTACCTTGAGTTTTAGAACAGGTCACCAAGAATCAGTAGTCATTTTGTACATAGCTTTGATGACTATCTGACCTATATATGCATTTTTTTTTCCTTTATATCTTTTTTTTTTCTGTGTTAAGAATAGCCTTCCTTGAATATTGTGTTTAACAATGAGCTCACTTCTTTTAAAAATCAGTCAAAACTACCACAATTCAATTCCTTTTAGGGATGAGCTTTGATTAGGATTGCTCACGAGTAACCAAATTGAGATATTGCCTTCAGAGTTCCATCCACTACCGTTTATAGAGTCGGTAGATGGAAGCTCTGCTGCGTGAACAGGCAACGAGAAAGGCTCAATGGCCGTAGCAAATACCTTTTGACCATCACTAATCTGGGTCCCACCCGTGCAAAACAGGTGTGTTACTGAATCTACATTAACCCACTTGTCCAACCCTTAAATGGGTTAATTAATGAACTCCTTAACGATCTTTGAGGTCTTAATTCTAAATGTAATAGCTACTACAGATTTTAATGTCATCTTGTTTTGTTTGAGTTAGAATGAGTGTTATGCATCCAGATAACATTTTATTTACCTAATGCAATAATTGTTTTAACAGCAACATATAACCAAACCTAGTCGAAGGAATTAGTAATCTCAAGCTGCCTGTCAAAAGCAGAAAATGGTCCCACCACAACAGCAGTCCTTATGTTAGAACTTTCCCAAATACCATAGGTAAAGGAACATCCCAAATAAATACTTAAGCTTTTAAGTCAGAGTCAGTTATCTGACATGTAAATATTTATGAATATGTAGCTACTTTGGACCACTATGTGTTCATCAAACACTCTACTGAGGTAAAGATATGATAGCAAAACCGATGTTGCTCCTGCTGGGGGATCACTTATCAAACCTCAGGCAACTGCAGTCAAAGAAATCATACAGCACTCCTAAGCTAATGAAGTTTTTGCCCACAGTCTTAGAAGGCTCTAGCAAAATCTTCTTGCCTAGACTGATAACCTTGATGTAATCTCCAAACTAATGTAATTCAGGGCCATTTTATGCTCATAAAAGGTGAAAGCATTACAAAGAAGAATGGCATAACAATAAATTTCATTTCCATCACACTCATACGCCTCTAGTTCCTCCACTGTGATACTCCCAGCTCCTTCTGTACTGAAAACACTATAAAATTTGATCTTCTAGGAAATCTGATTTCAAATCAGTGTTTTTCCCTATACCAATATTGATATATTATATCAATATATCCATATAAATATGTTATACTGTGGTGAGTGACATCGGCTGACTGCCAAATGCCCAGCCAGCTGCTCTTTTACTCTCCCTCCTCAACAGGGCAGGGGAGAAAATAAGATGAAAAATCTCATGGGTTGCAATAAAAACTAATGACAGGGAGATCACTTACCAATTACAGTCACGGGCAAACTAGGTCTGACTTGAGGAAAACTAATTTAATTTTTTGTCATCTAAACTATGTTTGGATAACGAGAAAGAAACCCAAACCATAGCAATACCTCCTGCCACACACAGACTTTTCCAGGCTCATCTTCACTACTTCATTCCCAGTTCCTCTAACTTCCCTGCTCCCCAAGTGGTGCAGGAGGGATGGGGAACGGGGAGTTGTGGTCACTGCATAAGGGCCACTTTCTGCTGCTCCTTCCTTCTCACACTTCAGTAATTTTATAAAGGATTAAACGCTATACATGTTTACCAATAATTACATTTCGAAATTGTGTGGGAAACAATCCCTAACACAAGCCCATGGACGATTAGCTGACACTTGGAGGAGTGATGTATACCCCCTATTAAAATACAACACAGTCTTCAGGGCAATGCTGGTTCCCAAGTCCCATGTATTTCAGAACAAGACATACTCAAATTTTGTAGTACAACTGGAGGGAAAAAAAAAACCCCAAGGAATTATTAACAACAAAATCCAAACAAATAATGCAGATATGTTCAGCTTTTAGAGGGCAGCAGTTAACAGTATGTGTGGGAAGAAAATTATTTTGGTGTATTTCAGGAACAGGGAAAGGACAGACACTAAACTGGTGAACATGATTAGGATAAGAAAGCAGGATCTCTTATTAAGTTTCTGAAAATGCTGTTGTAAGAACTGCTGGTTTCCTCCCTATTTTTCTGTTAAATTAGCCTTTGCAAAATAACAGTACTGTTGTCATGAAATATCTAGGGAGATTAAAAAACAGCATTCTGCATCTATTTATTTCTTCTTACTGAAAGAATTTTGGATGCTTCCTCCAGTTGTGAAAGAAAGCCGAACTACCTTTTGCTCTTCTTTTTGAAAGGACATTCCTATAAATATTATGTACTTAACTACCACTCCCACTTCAAAAGAAAAATGCCCACTTACATGCTCTAAGGCATTACATCACATTTATATTGAAGAAACTGATACCAGCATGAAGGAGAGGAAGGCTTTAAAAATCTTCACTTCTCAGTGTACGGCACTGCTGTGACGGCCCATCCAACTATGTACCAAATTTCCCAAAACATAACAGATAAGGCATTCTCAAGCCTGGTAGCACTGTGTTGCCCTACATTTGTCTTTCTCTTTTGGTCTTAAAAAGTTGCTTGGACAAGCTTGCTAAGCCTTCCTGGGGGCTACCATAATAACCGTTCTTAGCATTGAAAATTATTTTTCTTTTAACTCACTGGATGATCAAGGAGGCACAATGACATACCCAAGGAGGCATCCAGGGGGTCCTCTATCATCACTGCAAAGAGTGAACTAGCAAATATTTATTTTCATTTACATGACATGTGCCAGGAGAAGCAAGAGCAAGCACATTGATTACTGTGATATAGTTGGGTTTTTTTGGTCACACTCCAAACTACACAAAAATCAGTATTTTATTCCAACAGTACCAAAACCAAAACAAACACACAAACAAGCAGCAACAACCAAAACAAAGCAAGCCAACCAACAAAATAATAATTTAAAAAACCCAAAACAACAAACAACCAAACAAAAACCCAAAACCAAAAGAACAAACAAAACCTGTTTGTATCTTAATTAAAAAAAAAAAAAAAAAAAAAAAGGCTCTGGAGTTTTTAGTTTTCACTACAATTACAATTGTGATGTAGCAGTGTGTGAAGGTTTTGCCTGCAAGCATACCCATCACACGTACCCTGCACACATCATGCAGGAGCCTTGCAGTTCATCTGTGCACAGGTGGAACAAGGGACGGGTATGAGACAAGGGACTGGCTGGCAGCAGAGACCGACTGGGTGTCTGGCATGTTCACAAGAAGGCAGTTGGTACAATTACGCAACAGCTCTGTAGCAAATTGACTGGATAATGGGTATTGGGGCTCCTCCTGAGGGATCTGAGGCAGTTCTGGGGAGCTGCCTCCAACAGATTCTCCTGTGCTTAGAGGAGCTGTGAGGCACTGCTGGCATACCAGGATATGTTGATGAACTTCCTGAAGGGGGAAGAAGACCAGAAAAGTTAGGAGACACCATGCAGTTCCTGTAGTAGACCACAGAACTGGTATAACTCTATGCACATAAATTTGAACTGGTATTAAAATCTGTCCCCACATATCAGCAGAACAGTAGCATGGTGAGCCTCAGCTAATCCAGCTGAAAATACCAGTGCAGGGATGTTAGAGGTGGAGATTCCCACTGTCCCCTGGACAACATCTGCAAACCCAGTTGAAGGGAGTATATCACCCATGTGAAGGTTAATCTTATGCCAATGATTCCAATGAATTGTGTGGGTTTTTCTAGTCAACACCGTCCATGAACATCTGTGCAACCAGTCCCAGAACAGAAGCTGTACTCACAGTGAAGGAATGGGCCAAAATCCACAATCTGCACTAGCAGCTTTGTACAATGATATACCTCCTTGGACCTTAAATGTCTGGGGACATTAACATTCCACCTTATATATAATCCTTTCTATTATATGGTGAAGCACTGTATTTTTTTCTTGCCTCCACAAAAATTTCCAGCTGAGGGGCATAATTTAAATACCTAAAAATTGAATACACTTAAATCTTTGCAGATTGAGTGCCTGAAATACTTTTACCATTATGCAATAATTTTTGATAGAATTTCACCTTGTACAAAGGAGACGAAGGAATCTAAAAGGTTCTCTCAGGTACATTTGAAGAGAAATCTATGCATTATTTTAATGTAGAAATTAATAAGCTGGAGTCTTAGACAAAATTTGCATGATTTTTTTTAACTCCTAATATTTATATGCTCTGAAGATTGAAATTACTATAGTATAGACTATTTTAATGACCACTCAATCAAGAGAGGTCACTGACTTTTAAGTCAACCTTGGGAATGAAGAACAGAATATCATAGTCCTTGTTTTACATCTGCCTAGAAAATTAATGATGCATTAAAACTTAATGGCAGTAGAGTCCATCACCCCTCATAAATGGTCCATCTCAATGTGTCAGTGTGTACATTAAAACTATGTGTCTTAGAGTAAATGAGAGAGTGATCAAAAATTAACCCAATCCTCGATGTAATTACTGTGAGGCGATGATTGGACTAAATGCTCTAACTTCTGACAGTGACTGAAATGCTATTACACTTCCCCACTGCAGATTTCTATTCAGGAATGAGTTCCATATGGAGCACCAAAATCACCCCACAAAGCTCCACTGGCATCAACAAGACACGATTCAGACCCCATTAGGATTTTATAAAACCTCATTATAAGTTCAATTAAAAAAGTAAGTGTCATGAAGTGGCAAAAATCTTTTATCTTCTGTAATATTTATTCTATACATGAAAAGTATTTATAATACTTCCACTCCTGAAGTAAGCAGCGGAAGGGTTGATCACCATTAAGTGGTTTTCTTTGAAATGCAAATCTGTTTCCTGAGGCAAGGCAGCATCTTTCATTGTATTTAGCATAAAGGCACCTCATCTCTGACTCTCTCTTATGGCCAGTGTTAGGAGATACAATTTTAGCTTCAATCATAAAATAGACTAACCTCAAAAGACCCTAACAAACAAAACATATAAATAAAGATTTCCTCTCAAGTAGTTAGGAGGCCAGAAATGCCAAGAAAATTTTTACTGCGGATTGTCCAAGATAGTTGTGTGGTGGAAGCTGTTGAACATAACGCTAGATTTGTTCCTGGGAACCACCAGAAAGCTACCCAGAAGGATTAAAGCCCACACATCATCAGAAGACTTCAGGATGCCAGCCTGCACTGACACTAAGAAAAATTTTACAGTTCCCTAGGCTGTTCAGGCAATCAGCTTTTTACAAGCAGAGTTTTTAACATTCTCAAATGTCCTTCCAGGAAGCAAGGTATGCATTTGGAATATTCTGGATCCTTGGGACCTAGAATTTTCTATGGATGTCTTCATTATATTTTGCAAGACCAAAACTTTCAAAAGAGAACTCGTTAAATAAAAATGGTTTAATAATGGTTAGCAACACACCAGATGCAGAGGAGTAAGTTAGGACCATAGTCCCAGATTTCACAGACCATGAAGCAAATTGTGCTATCAATCCTATCCTCAGGGATCAATAGTGGAACTAATAATCTTTAATGTTTCACAGTCTGGGATAATAGGATGAAGTGCACTTTCAGCAATCTCGTGGAAAACACCAAGTTTGGGGGAGGTCAATATGCTGGTGAGCTGCTAGTCAGAGGAACCTTAATACACTGGAAGCTGGAGAATTGGCTGTCACAAACACCATCAAGTCCAACAAAAGCAAATGCAAATTCTTACATCTGGGAAAAAAAAACCAACAAAAACAACAACCCCATGCAGTAGAGGCTGGGGGTGTCTGTCTTGGAAGGAGCTCTGTAGAAAAGGATCTGGGGTCGTTCTTGACAAACCTGAGTTAGCCATGTGCCCTTACACCACAGCAAAGAAAGCTGTGGTGGGTTGATCGTGGCTGGACACTAAGGTGACTACCAAGCTGCTCTACCACTCGCCTCCTCAGTGGGACAAGGAGGGGAGAAAATAAGACAAAAAGAAACTCATGGGTCAAGACAAAGGTGATTTAATAAAGCAAAAGCAAAGGCCACATATGGACATGAAGGAAAACAAAAGATTTATTCTCTATATTCCATCAGCAGGTGATGCCAGACACTTCCCAGGAAGCAGGTATGTGTACCGGTTGCTCCAGAAAACAAATGTCATAATAATGAATGTCCCCCGCTCTGTTTGGTCAGTTTGGGCCATCTGTCCTATGTCCCCTCCCAAGACGTTGCCCACCCCCAGCTGCTGGTGAGGGGAGGGGGGATGCTGGAGCGGCAGCCCTGGTGCTGTGAGCCCTGCTCAGCAGCAGCCCAACACGGGGGTGTTATCACCGCCTCACTGGCCGCAGTGCAAAGCAGAGCGCTGGGGGCTGTGGGGGGGGGGCGGAAATCCATCTCAGCCAGACCCAATACAAAGGCCAACCACACGCAAGGGTGTATTAGTAAAAGTGTAGTCAGAAGGTCTAATAAAAAGATCTGGCACACAAAAGATATTGACATACTGGACTGAGTGCAGAAGAGGCCTCCAAGATGGTTAGGGGGCTGCAGCACAGGCCATGCATGCATAGGCTGATTGCTGAGCCAGTTCAGCCTGGAGAAGAGAAGGCTGAGAAAAGAAGAGACTTTTTGTTGTCTGCAGAGGACAAAGAGAAATAGAACCAGATTCTTCTCAGAGACGCACAGCAGTAGGATGAGAAGCAACAGGTATAGGTTGGAACACGGGCAATTCTGATTATATATAAGGGGGGTGGGGCAGGGTGGTGGTGGAATTTACCATGAGGGTTATCAAATACTGTAAGATATCCAGTACGAAGTCTCCATCCTTGGAGGCGTTCAAGACTCAGCGTGAGTCCCTGATCAGCCAGATCTAACTTGATTTTCTGTGAGCAGCAGGTTGGAGAGATGACCCTGGAACATTCTTGCAGTCTCAGCTTTTCTATGAATCTTATTACAGGAAGACTGAACAGAGAATATGGTCTGGTTTTGCAGATTTTGGAAGAGTGGGTTTGTTCATTGACAAATTCACACTCAAAGAGATTCTTATTCTGTTGGATTGACTTCACCAGAATGCCCTGTATTGTTCATTCCACCTTGTGTAAGCGCTTGGTTTAGCACTGGCATGGTCCATAGGTAGGCAAAAGTTAGAGCCAGGTTCTCTTCCCTGTGGTCTAGGAGGCAATTTCTGTTCATTGACTACTTCCAGAACACAGCTGCACTGGGCATGTAGGAAGCACAGCTCTAGTGCCTTTGGCTGCCTGGAGTACCTAACAGCTGAGGCTGCCCGGTTGACTTAAAATGTTGATCCAGCTGAGGCAAAAATCACTATTCCATAGTGAAAAATGAAAATCACTGTCAGGTCTTCCTGTCCAAAGCCATTCTGTCTCTCTGGGGAAGTGAGCGTTTGAAACTACTTCCCAGTTATTTCCTTGGGTCAAATTGGCACCCTTCCCTTTCTTCTTCTAGCAAGACATTTAAGACAAGACAAGTACAGTACACGTGAATTAGAAACAGTTTTTCCTTCCATCCTATCCGTTTTCTTTCTTTTTTTTTAATATAGTGAAGCTACTGGGGACGCTTCTGTAAAAAGAATTTTCAAAAATAAGAACTAAGTCAAAATGTCACTATTTATCATCAAAGCAATGAATTATTGATGCTAAAGAGCACTGGGAGTTTGGGAGGGTATATAATAGACCTGACAATGGGAAAATCCAACACATTTCTCAGAAATAATTTTGATAGAATTTAAAGAGTTATGAGCACAGAAAAAACAAGTGGTGAAGGACTATGGATCTGAAGTAGACTACAATTTTTGAGGATGTCAAGGAAAAAAAATCTATTCATAAAAATATATTTTTTAAGCAGAACATCTTTGGATACTACAGATTTGAATTTCAGTGCCTCTGAGCAGTTGTGACTCCAGCAGTATTTAATGAAATGCATACATTTTTAACAACTTCGGAATGGAAAAAGCAAGAAAATCTCAGCTGTACTTTGTTCTCAGAGGTGGTCTACTGTATGTTCAAAAAATTAATGATTGAGAACCCGCTTTCTTGACTTTCTCTTGCAGAAACTGTTTATTTTTAACTGGTATTCCTACACAAATCCAACTGCATGAAGGAAATCCTTACAATGTAAAAGAGAAAATAATATTATTATCTTTTACCTTTGAATTTTTAACATAGGGGAAAAAAATTTTCATTAAACCCCTAAATGTTCAGGAAACTTTTGTAATTCTTGTTAAACTTTGCATGCAAACCCTACCAGATGCATAGTTTGTCAATCTCAAACAAAGTATCATTAGGATTCCTACTGAAGGTATATGCAGATCTTCAAAAAATTATTACTCATATAAAACAGATACGTAGCTTTGGTGTGAGGTCATTGTATAGTTTGACAGACTTAAAAACTGCTTATATTTCCTATTGAAATAAGAAAATTGTGGATACTTAGAATCATATAATCATTTTGGTTGGAAAAAAACCTTTAAGATCACCAAGTCCAACCGTAAAGCTAACACTGCCAAATTCAGCACTAAAGCATGTCCCTAAGAGCCACATCTACATGTCTACATGTCTTTTAAACACTGCCAGCGATGGTGATCCAACCACTTCCCTGGGCAACCTGTTCCAGTGCTTGACAACCTTTTAGGTGAGAAAATTTTTCCTAATATCCAATCTAAACCTCCCGTCACTACTTGAGGCCATTTCCTCTCATCCCATCATTTGTTACTTGGGAGAAAAGACTGACACCCACGTCGCTACAACCTGCTTTCAAGCAGTTGTAGAGAGCAATAAGGTCCCCCCTCGGCCTCCTTTTTTCCAAGCTAAACAATCCCAGTTCCTCATAAGACTTGTGCTCTAGACTTTTCACCAGCTGTCTTCTCTTATTCGGACGTCCTTACTATGTGAAGAAGGGTTTGTATGTCAGTGTATCCAGACATCTGAAAAATTACAATTTGAAAACAACCTTCTTATATCATCAGTTGTTACCTCATATAACATAGGCAAAATTATCGAAACATATTCTTTTACATATAATTGAAAACTAAAGTTCACGGACAGAGAATTTTCCTGAACATAGACATACCAAAATATAAAAGTGACTGATTCATTAATAAAATAGAAGTTAATTGAAACAAAAAACATTCACAGAAATATCTCAGAAAACAAAACAATCATATTGCTATGAAAAATCTTTCTGTACTGGATTGTTAGTGTGTTTCAGCAGAAGTCTAGCAGAAAAGTCCTACAACCAATCCCAGCAATTTCCAAAGCAGCTTATCTTAAAAACAAACAAACAAACAAAAAAACCCAAAACAAAACCATAAAAGCCCACCCCAAACAACCAAGAAAACCTCCAAAACAAAAACCACATAAGTTCAGACACATACATAATTCTCCTCTCCCCAAATCTAAAAAAAAACAAACAAAACCCACCAAAATCAAACAAACCACCACCCCCAAAAAAAAAACCCAACCAAACAAAATAACCCAAACAGGAAAAAAAACAACAGGGGGAAAGAAAAAAACAAAACCAAACCAAAACAAAAAAAACACATAAGGTTATATTGCTGTGGAAATGCCTGTATCCAAAGTTTGACTGAATTAAAGGAAAAATAAAGTAGCTGCTCAATACCATTTTAAATCAGTTCACCATGGGGTGACAAAATCTTGAATTTAGTAGATTAAACGTAAACCACAAACACATTGGTGAAAGTAACTAATTCAAAACTTAAATCCACATCATATGCAGTGTTGGTGCTATGGAAATAAAACCCAGCAAGGGAAACTGTGACAGAAACATGACAGAAGTTGCTAAAAATTTCTTTCAGACCTTTTTAAAACACTTTTTTAAGAGCAAAGAAGGAAAAATACTTTGAAATAAGCCATTGGGTTATGTGGCTTATCTTTCATAGGAGGAGAAGATCTTTCCTAGAAGACCTCTAATACTACTTCTTGACCTCTTTAAATGTATTTCAGACTAGTAGTCCCAGTCTATGGCTCAGGAATACTTTGCTGATAAGGGGAATAGGAAAGCCATAACTGACATCAGCTGAGACCCTGTTACTTGCTCAGTATTATTGTGCATGGGATGATGAATATCAGACACTACTGTCTGGAACAATAAGAAAGTATAGCTGGTGTAATTTGATTCATTAGAGAAGCTTTATGGTTGATCTTCTACCCCTTGCTTCTGCTTAAAAACATCCTTTATCGACTCTGCTAGACAATACTTGCAGTGAATTGACTGAAGAGAAATGTGGGAATTTTACTTCTAAGGAGTTTATATCCGCCCATGCATTACGCAAGATGGAGTGAGCATTGGAACTGTGATTCACTCCACTCCACATCACTCACTCCACTCAATATAACCTAGGCATAAATTCCATTATAGCTAAATGGAAATCAATTGAACTTTTTATATGGTAACTGCAAGTCAATGGTTTTAAAGGATGAAAATCCAAAGTTTAGTACTAGTTTCTTATTACCAAAGCTATCATTCAAAAGCAGCCCAAGTCCTGAATATTGTGAGTTAATAGTTTGAAAAAAATCTCAATACATTCTATTAAAAATTGTGAGTAGAGAGGCCTCATTCATTTTTTAAGCTACAAGTTTCAGGGGTTGAATTCTAGAGAGAAACCTTAAGTCATAAACCTTTTTTTTTCCTCCCATGTATATGTTCCACTACAGATCATGGAGGAGCCTTTCTACCGAAGTCAACCGAGCAGGAGTCATCCATTAGTCTGCATATGACCTGGGCAGGAATTTTTACTGATAGCAGTTTGACATTTGAACACAGGGCTTGTTCACAGGCTGGTTGTCTATGCAATGCACAGGCATACCTGCTGCTTCGTACACCAGTGCTCTGTAGGTCTCAGAACCTGGGCATCACCTTCCTTCATCTCTGTGTGCCTCTTCAGCTTTAGTAACAAATCATGCTCAACCCCAATTTTTATTTCATTGTGTTAGCTTTTAAGAATGATGTCGCAATACCTGTTAAGTGTTACTGTTTTTTTCTTTACCTTTGCAAACAAATGTGCTTGTGAACAACTAAATGAATTGCTAAAAGTAAAACCTAATCAGAAACTATTGTGCTCTCTGCAAAATGAAGTCTATTTCTAACGTAAAGGAATGCCTTGTAACAAAAAAAACCCCAACAACCTCCAAAGCTTAATCATAGAAATTATGTTTCAGTTAATATTGAATTATTGACCTCCTGTAAGTACTGCTAGTTCAAGCAATTTCTGTACCAGCAAGAAAGTTTGCCATTTTGAAAGAAACACATTGAAAATAGACCGCAGAATTTTGGACATTTGTGATTTCCAGGTAGAAGCGTATTCGTTTCATGCAAAAGCACATAGACAATCACATAAATCATGGCCTAGCGACAAATGCAGCTGTGCCTGCAATGTCCCAGTAACTTAAAACTAAAGTAAATGTGATCTGCTGCCCGAATGGGTTGTTTCTTCCTGAGACTTGTCCCCTGGTTCATTAGCTCTGAGATAGACCCATTCCCTTGTGCTGCTCCCTACGTGAGTAGCAGTGCCGGCACTATGGATGGGGACATGTGGTATGTGGTCAGGGCTGGGAAGAAGACAGTAACCTTTCCCATTGAGAGCAACCCACGCATTGTTCACTTTAAATAATTCATGAAATCAAAGCATGAATCCTATGTTAATATTATATATTCAAATGTATATTATGAATAATGTGCTGTTCCAGCTAAATACTTCAGTATCTTTTCTTCAAGAAAAGTTACTTCCATCAGGAAAACAATTTGTCAGGTTTTAAATTCACTTGTCCATGATTCCTTAAAAATTTATTGAGAAAAGGCTAGATACCAATTTTTGTCAGGACCTTTAAATACCAAATCACGTTCCTTCTAAAACAGGTTATTTTCCTTATTATTTACTTTCTTTCCTGTAACTATCATTGCAGCCAATTTTTCTAGGAAGTTCTATAATGCTGCTTTACATTATCAAATTCTCATACAAACCCACATGGGATTTAAATCTAAAGGAATATTTTTGTTATTTAGCTTTCAAAATAATATGATTGCCTGTGAATTAAAATATTAAAAAGATACATTATGCTTTTTTACTTACAAATCTCCAGTGCATCCTGGTTGCATGCTATCTGCTACCTGAAGAAACACGATTTCAAAATTTCAAAAGAAATACCAGCCTGATTTTACACATTTTGGAAGCTTTAAAAAGTCTCTACTTGCAAGACTCAATCAAGCTGCCAACTTTACATATATTTTTCTAAATTATTGAGAATATCCTCAAGGTTACAGGAAGTGTATGTATGTACCCCAATACTAGATCAATGTCAGATGCTCTATGCAATTATATATAATTTTCCTATAAATAGCGGTACTTTTAACTTTTACAGTTTTTTGTTAACAACCTTATTATTCGGTTCCTTTAAATTTCATTTGGGTTCAAATAATTACAGTGTTATATTAAACATTTAACCTCCTTACTGTACAAAACCATCAATAATATTTTTGTGGAAATAAAATTTTCAATGAATGACCATATACTGTCAAACAATATGCATAAGTAATACCTCCAGTTTATTCTTAACCAAAAAAAACCTGTTGTGCCATGCTAGTTTTTCATTACTTCTGTCCTGGCAGTAATAACTAACTAACTAAATAACTAAATAAATAAGAAAAAGAATTTTAAAAGATCTTCCACTTGAAAAGATGTATTAGTTGGGTCTTGCATGTTATACCAAGCCTTTTTAAGAGCATTATACTTTTTAATTAGATAGAATATTCAAACTGAGACAGGAAGCAAAGAGAAAAGGAGAAAATTATGATAAACAGAGCAATGGTCAGAACAAAAAACTAACACAGACTGAACAAAGTTTATACCAGAAATTAAGAGTTTATGATTTTTGAAGAAGTGGTTTTGAAATGGTTTCTCAATAACATATCTCACTGAATTTATTCATGAAATTGTACAATGCTGTTATGTACATGGTAAGCAATTTTTATAATAATTCAGTTATATTGATGTAAAAAATAATAATAGCAAGTAGCTATCAAGGTATGATATTTGTAATATATTATGATTGTGATATTAGCATATAGAGTATGTACTAAATTCTTGCTGACCATTACATTTGTAGATTGAACTGTTCAATATGTATGTGTCACTAGTTTGTGTTAATTACAAATCGGTTTTGTTATTACAAAGAGACATCTGGAAGGACGTTGTTAAAAAAACATAGGATTGTTGCAGGGGACACTAAGAGTACAAGCATGACATAATAGCAGAGGACTTGAAAGTGCAGGTACAGGAAGATACTAAAGCCTCGAAGTATGAAAACAAATAATAGATCATAATTTTCTGGTCCTTACAGTAGCGCAAATGTGACAGCTGGATAGAACCAGCTTTACAGCATAACCTGGCAGTGTATAAAGGCATGTTTACAATCTCTTGTAGCTGCCAAGATCAATAACACAGGCAGAAAGAACTTCAGATGGTACACAGGACTGCAACGAAACTAGTTGTGCATGTCTTGAGGGTACCTGACTTCAAAACTAGGTACAGAGAACTTATCACTCTGGTACCTTGTGTTGCTCCGTAAGTATTACTTTATGATGTTCAAATTGAAATACATCTTCACTCACT
Source organism: Falco peregrinus (assembly GCF_023634155.1). Lineage (NCBI taxonomy): Eukaryota > Metazoa > Chordata > Aves > Falconiformes > Falconidae > Falco > Falco peregrinus. The sequence goes on from NC_073730.1 coordinate 2,750,259, forward strand.
GTATTTGACCTTATGTTCTAGTATTATTTTTAGTCTCTTATTCTGCTGTTGAGGATTGGCTCTAATCTGAATGTATTATCTGTGACTACATCAAAATATTCAATTCATTTAATCAAGAAGGCTTTTTGAGTCTTACAAAAATCCAGAAGAAATATTGTCTCTATATTCAGTGTTCATTCTCAGTGCTTCCTTCACTAAAACTGGCCTGGACCTTGCCAACATATATTTCACATTCTAGTCCGTTTTGGAGAGCCAGCACTTGCTATGAAAATTATCACAGAAAGATAAACAACAACAACAACAACAACAAAAAAGCTAACAAAATTATTTTCAAACTATGAACTATCTATCTTGCAATGGGTATCATGGCAGGAGAAACTACAGAGTTGACAAAGCTTCAGAAAATTACTGCCACAGATTTTAGTGCTGGAAAGCGCCATGAGGATCATATAACATATATAATTACATACTGCCACGGATTCTTGCAGCAAATCTATTACATCTCAAACAGATAATAATGTTCAATCAGTCAAAAAACTGGGAGATCAACATAACCTTGTCACCTGTTCAAATACCCTTAGACTTTGTGTTCATTCCCCCGTAGAAGTTTTCATCCAGTTTCTCCAGTGAAGTTGATGACTAATGTTAGTTTCTAGATATTCAGTTTAAATATTTTTTCCCATCTGAAATCCCTTCCCCAAGCCAGTAACTGATCAAATAGTTTCTAAGACTACTTTGGATAAAGAAAATAAGTCTATATGGTTTGTTTCAGCTTCCAATTTTTAATTTTCTTACAAGATGTTTAAAAATGTTGGCCATGTAGCATAACGAGTAATCAGTTTAATAATTTACAGATTGGATAACAGTTATCTGAATAATACTTCACCAAATAAAATTTCCCAAATCATAAGTATAATAAAAAAGATTAGGAGTGGGTTTGTAATGTTATTTAAACAAGATAGACTAGCTAACGTTATTTCTAAGATGACTGTTTTCATCATCTGTGCCTAGGCATGTAAGTACATGGGTAAATATTATTAATGTTAGGGTCTATGTTAAACATTAAAGTTGTATGGAAATGTCTCTTTCACACACTTCACAGAGTGCTTAGTGGGCAAGAGATGTAAATTAACCTCACTCTTCAGCTCATTTTCCATTTGTTCAAAACTTGCAGAATCTTACTACTACAGGTGAGACAATATTGATCTTCTCCTTCTTGTAAACTTTAATTTATGTCCTCATACCCACAGAAATAAATTTGATTTTAAAGCCACTCAGAACATAAACAAATTGTGCTTATTGCAATAAAATACTCATTTGCATAAATAAAAATAATTCCTATATCCTGGCTTATTATCCAATGTTTTCATCTGTAATCTGTTCCTGCTGTCTGAGGCTAAAATGATTTTTTATGCAGACTAGAGTGGTTTAAGTTATAATTGAATTAGAATTTGTAAATTAAAAGTTTGTATTAGAAGGAAAGGATAAAAAGCAATATTAATTCTTTTTTTAAAGCCACAAAAAGTTTAAATGGTGTGCAGTAACTAAAACAATTGTTAGTGGTGGCTGTTGACTTACAGGAAAATTGCAACAAAATTTTATCTAAATAGCATGCAAACTGTCAATGCCTTCTGGATCCTGAGAGTTTTGATTCCAAACACTGCATAATGTCAAAATTCCTTTCTCACTGACTTATCAATTGACATTATTTGCACCATTAAAAAAGAAAAAACAAAAACAAAAACAAAAAACCAATGTGGGTATAACTTGTTATTCAAATATTTTTTCTCTTTATTCTATTTATATTGAAAAAAAAATCTCCTTGTTATAACAAATGCTTCCACAAAAAATGTCTTTGCAGTCCTATAGTTCCTAAGTGTTGTGTTTCACACTGTTTTCCTAAAAATGGGTTTAGACTTACGCTTCTCTTAAATGGTGGAGTCTGCATTTCTGAACTGTAACCCAACACCAAGTCTTGAAGTTGACATGCTATGAACGGTCATCATGATTCCAGCTTTTTGCAGTGGGATTGTCTTGTCCCTCGTGCTTGAAACTACTACAGAATCAGGGGAATGGTACAGTAAGAATTTCAATCAGTCATGCTTAGGTCATTATCTAAATTCTAGGTATATGACTAAAAAGACTCAAATCTGGTCAAATGCCAGCTGGCCTTCAATTTTCAGTTTATGCTTGTTCTTAGCCCTCTGAATGAGCTCACACAGAAGTCTTCTTTCCAGACTTTTAACAGAAAATGAAACCAAATCAGAAGTCATAAAATCCAGAACTCTATCCAAAATCTGACAGGTTGAAAAGTTGTGTCAAAGGGAATCTTAAAGAATAAATTTCCAACTATGCTGCTGATATCAATTGGGTTACAGGTTAACACACCCACAACTAATGTTCAGATTTCTATTTACATCTTGAAAAGAAGTGGCTTTTCAGATAATGTACTAGGCTTTTTACCAACTATTCTAACACACCAGTGGAGTGTGACTACCAACCCTGTTTCAAATAGTCTCCCTTGAACAGCTGTTAAAAGTATTGATGCAATCAGAATGCGTTTTGTATTTCTGGAAAAAAAGAAAACCACATGACCATGTGAACTAGTTGATCTACTGATCAACATTAGAGAACGAGATACGTTCAAATTTTATTGATGCCTTTGGGGAGGAGAAGACAACAGACTTGCACAAAACTTCTGCATTTCTAAATTTTTTTATATCTGTATTTCTAAGGTGAAGCCATCTTTCTACATGGAAATTATTTAACTAACTCACCATCTCAATTATCAATCACCATACCAGTTATGGAAACATACACAAACTAGATCTCTGAAGACGTCACATCAAAATTTCAAATCAAGCCACTGTACTCATTTTTGCCAAAAGATAATTGCAAAGTTCTACAGGCATTAAGTTTTGAAATAGAAAGACTATCGTCTTTACATCCTTCAGGGTCCTGTCAAAAGCTCCAGGCTCAATCCAGCTCTATGGATTGCATAATCATAGTTTCAAGTTTCAATAGTTTCAGAATTATGCTCTTGGAGCTTTAATATACTGCAAAGCTGTGTTACAGTTAAGACAGGATTACCTTAAAAACAGGTGCCCTAAACAGAAAAATAGATTTGGTTGCTGTCTTGTTTTCTTAGCCTGAAGCAAACTTTGCCTCATATCAGGAGTCAAAGAGAAATGGAACAACTCAATTATTTGAGGAAATACTAATTTTAAAAGTTCACCTCCTACTGTGTAGTTATGAAAGTATGAAAGAAATTGTCAGTGTGGATGTAGGACCACTTAAAGGATTTAGGAGTCATCTTATTCCTACCATACAGATCGTCTGGTTTTGAAAGCAGCCAAGGTCTCAGCTGTGTGAAGATGAGCTGCCATATAGTCTGTGCTAAGAACATACCCTAAGAGTGCAGATGTGTAGCTATAACTGAAAGAGCAATGAACTCTTTCTATTTCAACCTTTAGCCTCAAGGAAAAAAAAAAGTCAAGAGGAATCAGAGGTGCCTCCCCAATATCTGTAAAGATAAATAACGTCTTTATGCCTCTTTCAAGAGCCCAAGTCCATACTACTTCTTCCTCTTAAAGTAAGACACTTCACAGATCTGATGGCACAGCCGTAAAGATGTAAGCCGAATTGAAGCTTTCTTTCTACCCCTCACAACGACTAACCTTTTCCCTCAGATCTCTGAAGGTGAGATGAAAGATCCCTAAAGATCAGAATTCCAGCGAGAGAGTGTGACCCACTCTGTTAAGGGCTTTAACCGTTGAACTCCATCCTTGAACTCCATCAAAACGCCAATAAGCCAACTGGGCACAGTAAAGCAGCGGGAAGGATAAAAAAACCTCCACCCAAACTTCATAGCGATTGCCCTGCTGTATTGTGCATAAGCTGGAGGTAATTGCTCAGCTTTTTTAGCAGCATAGTTTACAGTACATTTGAAGTAGTTCGGCTGTGATATAACAAAAAGACATGTAGCAATGTTATGTCAGAGGAGAGGGATTGCTGTAGCCAGTGACACTGCAGGGCTAGTAAAGCAACCAGCCTGAGCAGGACTCCTCTTGCTCCTTCAGTGGTCCAGCAACGAGCTGCACACCTTCCACCTGAAAACCAGAGACCTGCAGAATGGCCTCTAAACGTCCACATTAATTTGCCTATCGTTGATCATCAGCTTTGCAGTTTAGGTGCTGCACAACGCTCTTGGGATGAAAAAGAGTGCTCAGAGTAACTTATAGCAGAAGGATATCATTATTATCCTGCCTTATGATATATAAGATGATAATTTTATTTGGTATTTAATCTGGAATATTGATAATATTTTTAAAAATATTTTTTTCCAACTTCTGACATGATTCCTAGTAATACCAGTGGAGATCTACTTTGTGACCTGAAAATGCCTGTACTTCTGGCATGTTATAAGCAGACTATTTACAATTAATGTGTTATTTCTTAGCATTGTGGATAAGGTAAATTATAATACCATAGTCTAATGCTTGATAAAATAGCAAAAATCAAATATACTCTTCTACAATCTGTACAATTCCAATACATATTTTACTGGAGGGTGAGTGTACTTCTTTGGGGTGAAAACCATATGTTATTTGCAATCGCATAGCACCCAGAACAGAACTTATTTGTGATGTAAGCATTTGGGCGTTATCATGCCACAAACAAGCATCATTATTGAAATGGTTGTTTTTAAAATACCAGTATAATTTTTGTTTTTAATATTTTAATGTTATCCACTAATGCTCTAACAGTCTTATTACTAACAGTCTGTGCACAAGACAAAAATTAAGGTAATATTATATACAAAGAAAACCTTAGTCCCTGGGAGAGATGTATACAAAAACGGTCAAAAAACTATGTGGCAAAAAGTGTGCTAATCGGCCTAGAAAAGAGGATCCTGATATGCAGTCTTTATAGACTACTTTCAGGCTACTATATCTTCATGATCACTAATTTCTACAAGATATCTGGAATTTTTTTTATTCACATTAACAATGTCTTTCAAATAATTTCAATCAACAGATTATTTTTTTTTCTAAATAAGGTAAATGCGATGATATAGAGCATATATGCCCAAAAAATTAAGGCTAGCCAGTACAAAACTCCAAAATATTCAATGGATGTAAAGATTTTTTAAGTTTTATCCTGATTTGGTTTATATATTTTTATAACAGACATTATGAAACCTGACTGCATGGTAATACCTATCTACTTATCTGAATACAAAATAAAAGTTAAAGCTACATCTTCAGAATAAAATACAGTTTCATTTTTACACACAACCAACCATGTAGAAAGGAATTTACGTTCTGACTTCATTGCTAGACTAATTCCCATGCAGATGAAAGCATAACACTTGGGAACTTCAGATAACAGGATTTTCGGCTATGAAATGAAGTTTGCCATTGATTTATACAAAGATGAGCTCTTCAATGGTCACGACTAGTAAGAAACCAAACATTAAAGAGATACATCAACTGCAATATATATTTTCCCTGAACAGTGTTTTTTACTCATGACTTCTGTAATAAATGCTGCTCAGGATCTTCATCTTTGACTAAGTTTAATTGTGAAATCCATGATTCAGTCAACTGAAATCAGCTGAAAATGTTTTTCAAAATAAAAATGCAAACCAGTAGGGATCCTGAAACTACTCGAATGGAAGAAAATAAGTCCGTTTTTAAAGATTATTAATGAAGAATAGGATATCTCAAAACATAAACATGGAATTCACTATTGTCACTGTGATTTTTTTTATTTATTAATTGTTCCTTTGTACCCTGACACCACAAGAAGCTTCACTTAGGACTATAGTCCATTCTATACAATGCAGCAATGCATGCCTAAGTAACATATATTAGTGAAAAAATTCTTCTGCCTAAATTCAATGTAGGCAAAGTACTTCTTTTTAAAAGGCAAACTTGAAAATAGGTAAAAATATTTCTTCCACCGACGTCCATTTGTCCAGCACATATCAGAAATGTAAGAACTTGACACTTGAGGCAAATTACTCACATAGCTGACATGCAGAGAGTAAAAACCCATTTAATTTTTGAGCATTGCTTCTTTAAATGTAAAAAAAAAAGGCCACTTTTAGAGAAAGCTTCCAAACTGTGTTTGTATTTTATTTTTAATAATGAGTTAGAGAATAAGTGACCTGCCTACTTATGTTCGGGCTTATGGAGACTATTCACCAAAATCTCACCAGTGATAATTGGTTTTTCTTGGATTATACTCATACAAAAACTTGTACAATTTACTCTTGTGCTTCTTTTTTACGACATTAAATAGAAACTGGCTTGATATTATACTGATGCAGAAGCAAAAGTGAGTTCTGCATATTCTTGGAACAGAATGCATATACCTTCTATTTGAAAAATCTAGCTTGAATTGAGTAGTGCATTCAGAATTTCCCATTAAAACAAACTCCTATGTAAAGAATTTAGCATAAACTAGTTACTCTAAGGAGCTCTGTAAAATTATTGGGGCTTTGCAGCCTACGGTCCCATGACAAAAGGGCTTGGAAGTCAACCTTGTTCCAAGGAAGTCAGAGAACAGACTCTTACAAATGTCAAGCGGATGTTTTACTACAAATTAATCTGATTTTGTAACACAGTAAACCACTTATCTTATACAGGACAAAATAAAAAAAGAAAAAAAGAAAGAAAATGCACTGCTTTTGTAGTGTTGAGGCAAATTTCAGTTCTGTAGGCCTAGATGGTTATTCTGTCTTTGGTGATGCCTTAGTGTTTAAAACAAAGGAAGGCTTAAAATACGTTTATAAATAAACTTTTCACTATGACACTCAATGCAAATCACATGCGCATTTAGCTATTTGCTGAATATACACAGTTCCCATGTTCTTTACTCCAGAATTGAAAGCAAAAAAACCCAAACAAAATAAAAAAGCTGCCATAATAATGTTTAGTATGACATATCTTTGTCAAGATTTGTGTTGGAGAGGAAGAAGTGCTTTTTGATAAGAAAACAATCCTCAACAACATATTTTTAAATATTTACGTATTTTTCTATATTTAATAAATATATAGTTTCTTTTTGCATGAAAGACCATTCTGACTTGAAGGAGCAATACAGTTTTTAATAAGCACAGTCTTAAGATGAATCATGAAAGATCAAATAAGAAACCAGATACCTGCAGTCATTCTGTCCTCGTTTCAGCTGGGACAGGGTTAATTTTCTTCTTAGTAGCTGGTGCAGTGCTGTGTTTGGGATTTGCTGTGAGAGCACTCTTGACAGGACTGATGGTTTTGGTTGTTGCTGGGTCTTGTTTATACCAAGTCAAGGACTTTTCAGTTCCTCTGGTCCTGCCAGCGAGGGGGCTGGGGGGGCACGAGGAGCTGGGAGGGGGCACAGCCAGGAGAGCTCACCCAAACTGACCAAAGGAATATTACATACCATATGACATCAGGCTGAGTATATATTAAGCTGAGGGGAAGAAGAAGGAGGGGGACATGTTCAGAGTGATGGCGTTTGTCTTCCCAAGTAACTGTTGTGCTTTCCTGGAGATGGCTGAACACCTGCCTGTCGATGGGAAGCAGTGAATGAATTCCTTGTTTTCCTTTGTTTGCATGTGTGGCTTTTGCTTTACCTGTTAAACTGTCTTTATCTCAACCCATGAGTTTTGTAACTTTTATTCTTCTGATCTTCTCCCCCATCCCAGCATGGGGCAGCGAGTGAACAGCTGCGTGGTGCTTGGCTGCTGGCCAGGATTAAACCACAACACATACACGTAAGATCCACCCTTTTTTTTATCTCCTTTTAGCCTCTGAAGGTAAATGACACAAAACCTCAGCTAATTTCACCACTGTCAAAACTGCCACGGAAAGGAAATTCCCCATATGGCACAACAGTTTTGCATGATTCTCCTTCAAATGCCTCCTATAGGAAGGACTGAAGAGCCTGCTTATATCAATAAAGCAGTAGAAATTAAAAGCAAACCCTCAGCTTTACAGGAGAACACAGGAAGGAGATCACCAACACCATTTTCTTTTTCTTTCTTGCATGTGTAAGAACCAGAAAGACTGTGTGTTCGACAGAGTCATCACACTTGTACTCCTGCACAAGAGAGGAGCCATGGTTCCTACACAATTTCCATGCTATTGCAGAGCTTCATTTTGCTGAAGCAAAACATGTAGTACAATATGAATTATTTTTGATATGAATGCAAGATGAAAGTTTGTTTAAAAGTGTAAATAAAATCAAGGACTCAAAATAAATAAATAAATTTAAAAAAACCACACAGAAAAAGAAAAAGGAAAAAAAAAACAAACAAGAAAACAGAGCAGGAAAAGAGTATTGCACTGTTTGTCAATTCTTCTGATGAAATTCTGTGCAACATGTTTTACATAGCCAATAGGGAAAGAAAATAATTATGCTGAGGAGCCATACACTTTTGAAGCCTCAAAAGCAACAGACAGAGTTGGAGTCTAATCACTAGCACATTAAGTAATATTACTAAACTTGAGAGATGATTCAAATTCTATTTATTAACTCAAAGGCATCTCTACTATTCAGTTCTAATGCTGTCAACGTGCACAGAACATTGAAGAACATTCTACAAAATTATCCCAATCTACATAAACAATACTTCTCCAGACAACCTGAAAAATATTTCTTCAGAGTAGTTTTTTAGAATTTAGAATTTAGTTAGAAACCTGTAATTTAGAATTACAGGTTTTATAAATGCAAACATTTGGAGCTTTGGATTGTTACCAATAAGCTAGAGAAAAAGTCAATACTTTTATTTCTGATTATTCTGTTTATTTCTTCACTCCTAAAAAAAAAAAAAAAAAAAAAAAAAAAAGTCACATCTACTTTTTAAATACTTTTTCAGTGTTTTTCTCAGCCAGAAAAGTCAAGGGAAATTAATGGCTGCACCTTAGAAACTCTGATAGGAAAATATCACTATTGCATTTATTCTACATGAACTGTCAAAAGTCATGTAAAATGATGGTGATCATTACCATTTGCAATATTATTAATTTTTCAAATTATTGATTTAATAAATGTTCATACTGCATTTGGAACATTTTACAAATGTCTAAAAAAGACTCCACAGAAGCTTCTACTTTGCCATCTGAACTGCAGCGCTACCTTTCAAACCTAAGCAGTCAATGCAATGGTTTGCCAAAGTCAACATCAGCAAGGTTATTTCCAAATTAATCATTAATCAATGCAAACTTGACTTGCTCATTTTTTAGTTTTCCAAATAAAAAACTTTTTTTAAGCAGATCTAATTTCAAGGATTAAAATTACACATTTCTTAAGCTTTTTCTCATGGGTCAAATATGCATAATGAATTGAATGTTTCTTCCAAGACAAAAAGAAAAATGCTCCAAGGCAGACAGAATTTGAACAAAGCATCAATCTGCTGCCGCAGTCAACCAAGCCTGGCAAGAACTTGTCATTAATTTTAAAAGGAACTTCAGCACATAGACTGACAGGGTGAAACTTCCGTTTATATTCTCTTGGTGGTTTTTGGCTGAAACTTTGTGCATTTTCCTCCAGGCTTTTGTTTTCCTTTTAATCAGGAACCACTACACTATTCTCAAGCATGCTAACAATACTTTCAAACATCTAGTATGCTTGTCCTTAAATTTCTTCATCCATTAGTTTTTGGGGGTTTTTTTTGTTTAATTAATTAGAACACCTACAGCTGATAACTGTAAGTATTTTGAAGAAACAGGAGTTCAGACAAAGAAAAGAAAGCATTGAAAGGATATTGATATTGCTACTGTTGAAAACTTCACTGTTCCAAAGTCAACAGCTCCAAACCAGCTATGTACAAAATAGTTCAATATCTTAAAGCTGACTAAGAAAATAGTTTCCTGGGCAGTTTAAATAACCCTAAGAAGAATGTAATAAGACTTTAAGTTTTAATATAAAAAGCAGAAAAAGCAGAAAAATAAGGCTCTTTATAAACTGTGAAGCTAAACTTTTTTATTATGAAGACTAAGCATCACCTTTAAGAGATTTATTTTGTTCCTTCACACCTTCTCCCATGAAAAGGATTAAACATTATTCATTCCATAGGTATAAAAAAAAAAAAATCTGTCATCTACACTACTTTTTATGTTCTTCTCAACACATCCATTACATTTCAAATAAACATTTTTTCCCCAACTCCTGGAGTTCTTAAATAACTTCTTCAAACACTCAGGAAAAGTGTTGGCAGAGCTGTGAATGATGTTCAGCTGAATTGTATGTGTCACAAAGAAACACCTCACCTACAGGCACACATTTCCCCTGAGACAATACGTTAAAGCAATGTTCTACTCTTTCCAAGGACAGTGGTCTTACCCAGGTATGGCAAGCATGATCACACCACCGTGCCCTTACAAAATAAAATTTCACACCTTAGCAGTTTTCCAGGTATTTCAGCAAAAGTACTATTTTAATTAGCACACACTGGGATTCATTTAGCAAACACTATTTTATAGGTGCTTTTAATCAGTTGGACTCATCTAATGTTTATATCACCTTAAGTATCTAGTACTCATTTTTTAACAGATTATATTAGATATATATTATGTTATTTTCTCCTGCAAGGATCTGCTCAGACATTATGAACAGATAATTATGAGTGAGATCTTGGCTTATATGCATTTGGATGCACTGATTTAAGAGATATTGTCCTATTCCCATCTGTGACCTCTCTGCATACCTTTGCAGATTTTACCTGCTGGACCTCCTACGTTCTTCCATGGCTTCTGTTACTACATTTTAGCAACACGTACACCTAGACCCTGTTGCCATTCAAAAGAAATTAGGAATAGAAAAATTCTTCTGTGCTCCATTAAATGCAGAAGTTGTAAAAAGAAAAAGCAAAACAGTTTCCTACTCTATTAATTAATAAGTTAAAAGAGACACTGATGTCTTACATCTCAGCCCATGTAACCGTAAATAACCACAATGATTTCATCTACCTTTTATCAGAAAGAGAAAACAGAATAGGCAAAACTAGCCTTTACACACTGGACAAAGGTTCCCAAATTGTTTTAAAAACTGCTGCTCCAGTGCTGGCCTGGCAGTCACTGAACAAGTTTGATCTCAAAAATGAAATTGTAAGAGGAAAAGCAAAATCAAAACCAAAAGCACCAAACAGTCCAGAACAACAACAACGACCAGATAAACTTGCTATGTTGCTTTTAAGAACACAGAAGAGGAAGTTTCAGCCAGGGAAATGCATTGGAAATGAGGAATTTGCATGAAGTTCACTGAAAAACCAAACCTTCAAGCTAAAACACTGCTAACACAGTCTGTGAAAACATAGCCTTCAAAGTCCAAAGAGTGATGATTACTTACCCAACAGTCTCACTGCCAGGGGAACTGTATGGCACGCCAGCCAAACATCCAAATGCTGGGATTATGTTCTTTCAGTCTTTTAAAACAGACTCATTGAAAACAAACACAATCTGAAGTACTAAGGCATCTCCAAAAGTACTTACTACTGTGAAAAAATCAGCAGGAAAAGGAAAGCAAACTGAAGACCATCATGCAGAAAAACCACTAATTCACACCTTTCCATAGCATTAAAGATAGTACACTTTTTGAAATGCTAAGAGAGTTTTTTGTTTTCAATCCACAGAGTTAAGAGGCTAAAACACTGAACCAAGCAATGGTCCCAGATGGAGGTGTGCTTGCTGGATAATTGTGGTTTCAAGTGGGTAGGCTGTCTCCAAAGCAGGCAATTTAACATATTCACTGTGGCCACCATGCTTTAAAATTCATAACAGTAACAAGCTGTCCTCATTTTTTTATGCGTGTGTGTGTTTTGAAATATAAGCCATGTGATGTGCAAGAAGGAGTGACAGATCAGCATCATTTTCATCAAGTGACTGAGCTGTTCCCAAGTTACTCAGACCAATGCAGCAGTTGATGCAGGGGCTTGTTTCATGCATGAAGCAGAGGCAGCCTACGCAAAGGGTCATTAATATTTGCTTGCCTTGCATGGAGACACAAGCACACTAAAATAGGGTAGCTAGCCATGTTACAAAACGCATTTTGCAACATCTTTTGCACGAGTGTAACATTCTTCGGTCTTCTGTGATGCAGCTAAGCATAAATACATACATTTACATAAATACATGTAACCACAAAGGGGTCATCAGAAACCTGTGCTACAGTTGCACAGAGAGGGTAAGGGAAAACACTTGGGAAAAGTAAAATCAGCAAAACAAGAATAGGGAACTGAGAAGCAGGAGGGACATGGAACCAGATCATCCTACAGAATAAGGAAGAAAGGAGCCCAGTGAAACCAGAAAGATTCCTGGTCTCCAAAATAATCTAAACTATGTCAAGGGCAGGTGAGATCATATCTTTTTCTCTGGGGAGAAGACCATAAAACATCAATGGTAGGAAAGGAAAGCCAGGGAGGAAAGACAACTTCTATTTCAAGTTCCAGCTTTCTAGCTGGCCCTGCCACAACCATCCTTGCAATATCTTCTGCTGGGCCAGCTTAGATTCACCAAACTGATGTTCTGCTGATTTCTTGTCATTTGTCCAGCTCATGGGCCTGTGTTTCATGTGTTTTACCAGTTTTTTGATATTGACCAGTGTAGTCTATGCACAAAACATACCTGAACCAGTTACAAAAGACTCTTCACATAACTTGTTCTGTATGGACTTTATCCTTACATCAACGTTGTAACTCATATCACAATTATAACTTAGGTTGTGCCATGTTATCCACCAGAAGAGATGCATTCTCACAGTACCCTCCCTCTCGCGTATGACAGAAGAAACATAACTGAAAAGACATTTTCTTCTGGCTTGTTATTCAGACAGGGCGTGCTGCACACTGGGGTCCCCTTCCACTAACTGCTCCTTTTGAAAAATCAGCAAGCACAGAATATGACAAAATGCTCCAACAACTTATAAAAACTCCAGTAAGACATTTAATAATGCTCTCTCTCAGGCAAGATGACTGATACCTATGTTCAGAGAAACCACTTACCATGTAACAACAAAGTTTCATTAAATGAGTCCCAAGACTCTGAGCCAGAAAATAGAGAAAGTGAACTGGCCTCAGGCAATCAGCATTCCCAAAATTTACCTTTGCATTAACCACAGGGAAATCAGCCCTGTATTTTTAGGAATGCTTATATATTACATTTGGATTAAACAAAGCAGTCCTGACAGCATAAGCCAAATAATATTTATTTGCCAGTGTAATCAGGATAATTAGAAATAAATGATTCACACTAGTAAACTCAGACTGTTATCAGTAAGATTAATTTGTTTGCAGAGACATTCCTAGATGACCCCAAGATGCTGTACTGTATCTGTACTACACTTCTGAGATTTATGAATTGAGTGAGCTACAAAGAACATTCCAAATGCTTTCAGAATCATTGGAACAGGAAAAGACAACAAAAAGTAAACCTCAATATTTAATAGTAAATCTGTTCCCTACAGTCCAATGCTAACTCTGGGAACTTTACTCAGATCTGTAAATTGCAGAAGCATTTCTTGAATCTCACTGTAATTTTCCATTTAGCAATCTACCCCTGAAATGTTATTAGCATTCCCAAAAAGCCTACATAGCAGAAACATGCTAAAATATGCATTTGTCAGCAGATGCAATAATAGTAAATGTATTGCCCAGAGGAGGCAGCTTTTGTAGATTATATACATTTTTTGTACAGTGACTTCTGAATGCTTTAGTAATTACTTATTTGCTTTATGAGACATAGATGACCACTGCAACTATTAACTGACTGTTTGCCACCACTTTTTTTGTTCCTCTTTCAAGACCTGAAGTGTTTGCTCTTGGCTAATCAGCTAATACTTGTTCAAACTGACTTCTGCTTTAAATCACTTCCAGGAGTAAGAATTCACGGCAGAAAGGGTTTGCTGATTTATTTTTTAACAATATATAAGAAACAAGCTATTAGAGAAATAATGCTATTGATTTTCTTTTGTACAGGATTCTCACTGGGTTTCATTGTCCTTCTTGCCCCTCTTTGCTCCTCTTGCTGGCATGCTATTTCTACACTAAAGAACATGCAATTGTTGTGAGTGTGGTCAGCATGTGTTTAGATCACTGCTGTATGTGGAGAATTAAACTACCCAGTGAATCCTGAAAAGCTGCACAATCTTTAATTCCAGTCCCACTGAAATAAATTAATACAATTTTAATATTTGAGTATTATTAATACAAGCTTCTCACAGGTATTAATGGTTTTCCCAGCATATTATAAGGTGACACAGAAGTAAAGCTATGAAATACTCCATGTTGATTTACAAAATTTGACAATATTTTTTAAAAGAATGAATTTTAGCTCCCCACAGGAGGTGTCCTTCAGACAGGTGTCCCTTGCTAGTTTTTCTCCTATCTCTCAATGTCAACAAGATTATAAGAGCAGACCAACAAATAAAGCCAGAGCACTCATCACCTGCTTTCTGCATGTACATCAGCAGGAGAGGTGGTGTTTATTGTAGTGCAATAGTGGAGAGTTGCATGATTCATACAATTCAAAACCTGAATTTCACCACATTTTATGTAATCATTTGTTCAGCCTGCACTAGTTGTGCTACACAAACAGCCAACAAAAATTCTCTTTTTCTCTTGTATTTCTAGTGGGAAAAAGCCTGGTTTAAACACTGAAGATATTTTTTTAAAGTACTGAATGTTCTAATTGTCCAGACCTTTTGTGAGATTTTTTCTTCTTTTTGTTTAAATGTGAACTAAGACTTTTAGAAAGCTGTTCTGCTTGATTTTTAAAACAACTGATATATTTACAACACCTACAGAAGATTTTTTTCTGCAAATATCTGATCATATATTTTTTTACTGTAACTAACAAGAACTATGCCAGAGGACTATTCACTCAACATCGAAACATACCTTTTCTGGTTTTATGGTGACACATTTGAGTTTTAGGCATACCTAATGCACTGAAATCCTGCTACAAGTGACTGTCTTCCACTGACTAAGAAAGTTAGGGAGGCCTAACCCAAATCATAAATCTTCTTTGTCCTTGGGCCTTCCCTATTTCCTTGAAGCTATTTTTATTCTTATTTTGTTCTCCTGAGGTAGGGCCAATTTCATCAATCTGACACTGATAACTTTTTATAAAGTACAATAATGTATTATATATATACACACACATATAAATACAATTTATTTTATTATATAAATATGTATGTGTCCATAGACTTATATGTATGCTTTATACATATATATGTGTATATGTATACTTTATTCTAAGACATATTGGTTTATATCTGTGATATAAATATACTTTTGTGTATGCATATCCAGGTGCTGTTTTGAGAAAGGAGTTATCTGCTTGTTTGTGGAGTTTTTTTGTAGCCAATTGTCCTCCCAGAGTCTGGTAATTCCAAGTATTCATGTAGGTAAAAAGTAACCAAAACTAAAAACATCCCCAAACAAGTGAAAAAGCTAGAGCTCATTCAGCCTGGGGTCTGCATTCCAGTAAGTCTTAAATATTCTGCTATTTATAAATTCAGAAGGTAAAATGTATGAGCAACAGATTCAGTCCCTTTAGACTAATTTAAGGTCCGTTTCCTACAAGCGAGTAATATGTATCATCATGGCTGCCTTTCCATCTAACAATATTTCTGCAACATACTGAACAAGATCTACTTCAGAGAACATGGAAAGAGTAAGCAACTGATCACAATTCTGGGTGACTTACTCTTCTTCCCCCCAAAAAGCCCTCCTTTAATCATTAATGAGTTCCTTTAAAACTTATACATAGTATCTAACAGGCAATATCTAGTAAGGAAAGAATATTTGTAACTCTTCTAACAGAATGAAAATACATTGTTGGAAAGTTTTCGTTATACATCAGTCCTGCTGTATTATTAAATTATCTTTTTTTTTTTTGGGGGGGGGGGGGGGCTTTAATTCATTTGCTCTAGGTGGCAATTATCAAGATGAAATCATAGGTATTATTTTTTAATCTAATCAGATATGGTCTAGTTTACTTCCAGATGTGTCCTATTTGCTAAGAGAAGAAAACTCTAATATTTCACAGTTTCTCTAGTATTGGTTTGTCATAATTTGATTAATTGCCTCTTCATCTTCTTCTTGCTTTCTAATGTAATAAATCAGACTAATAAAATTATTGTCACTTTCTTCATAACAGACAGAAGACAGTTTTTCTTTACTGTCAGCAGTTGGCAGAGCTTTAAAATACGAAGTTTTTTTTTTAAAAAAACGTATGAACAAGCAAAAAATACAAACTACAAAAGTGACAGCTTCTTTTCAGAGCTAAATAGATAGGGCTTATATTAATCATGCACCAAATTTCATCTCCTTCCTATCTTCTGCCCTACCTAAATGCAGAAGTTTTGAATCAAATTTATCATTGTAAATAACCAGAACAAGGGGAAAAGAAGAGGACATTTTTGCAAAAGCAGTAATTCATGAGGCAAACTTTGATTTTGCTCTATTTGTCTTGTCTGAAACTCTTTTAAATTGCTTGGTCTAGAGCAGGTGTTTCATTTTGTTCGCTATTTAGCATTAGTCTGGAACAGTCCATAGTGTTTCTACTGTGTAGAAAGCATGGAATGCCAGTATTTTTTTCCCCAGAATCAATGGCCATATTTCCTTGCCAGATGACTCGTCCTCTGATGTGCTTTTGTCTCTTATAATATTCCATGTGTAGTTTACTCTGAGAATCATTTCTTCCCTCATTTCGTAACCTCAAACTATCCAAGCAATTAATCTGGTTAATTTAAGTTTGGAAGAACATGCTTGGTTAGGTAGAGCTTTTGACTTTACTGATGTGCAAATGACTTTTCAAAAGAGCAAGTACAACTAATTAAGAATCTTATTTGCTGCCAATATACATAAATAAACTAAATCACAAAATTATGTAATAACTGGGAATATACTGCTTCTGTTAATGTCATGATTTACTTCCCCAAAAATGAGAGGAGTACTAGGAAATAAGGGAGAGAAACCTCATCTGGAATATTTTGTTGTTTATAGATTTGTTTTGAAGATGACAAAATAAGATTGGAAAAGGTTGTACAAATGACAAGAAAAATAATTTAGAGGTTTATGCAAGTGTAGTTATACTTTGCTTAAATCTCACATAAAACAAAAACGAGAGACTTTCAATTAGCTATAAAATGTCATCAAATAATAATAATAATAATAAAAAAGACTGATGCAATATTCCTGATGAAAGAGTTCAGAGACTGAAGTGAAATCGGAAGATTTTTCATGGAATTGAAAGAAACTTTACGTACAGAAAGCAAGTAACATAGGAATTAACCACTATCAGTATTACCAGGTTTTTTGGGGGGTGGTAGGAAATTGCTATCTAATCTTTCCAGAAGTAGGATCTGCAAACAGCAGTCTTCAGATTAATCATTAGACAGCTGCTTACAAATTCACATCATCAAATCAAACGTTCTTTAAGTCTTTGATGAGGTATAGTTTGCCTACAAATGTCTACATTGCTTTTTCATTCAATTTAATTACAATGCTATATTTGATTATGTCCCTCCTCCGTATATAGTACTTGCACTGTTATTTCAGAGTTTTGAACATAGCATTAAGAAAACGGTCAAACTTGCCAAGCTATTAGACTACAAGACTTTTATTCTCCTGTTAATCTGATGGAAGATGAGCCTAGACCAGGCTGTCCAGTAGTAAGTGCTATAGAAAGGGATAAATGCAGGCAAATACAATTGATCCAATACATAACTGCAGCATTACGGGGTTTCTTCTGTTGTGCTTTGGGGCATAGGGACACCAGAAAGGTGAATTTACTCCCTTCTGTTTATCGTGGCACCACGTAAGTTTACATCTCAGTCCAGCACTGTAAAGCAAAAGGCAGATCAACAGTTTCTTGAACCCTTGCCCTCACTGGATAGATTTTCTGTTGTGACTCTAACGAACACTGGTGAAGAATTAGCAGTCAATGAAAGTAATAAGAAAGATATTAGCAGTCTCCCTCTTTTCTTCTTAGAAATGGAACAGAAAGTTTACAAGTCTGTTTTGAAAAATCTAGTTAACTCAATGGCAAAACCATATTTCTGAAACAAGCAGCATTACGCATATTTGAACCACTGCAGTGCCACTGTGCACACCACAAAGTGTACTTCTCTAAGAAATGTGTATCTGCCACACCAAAGCAAGCATGTGTATGACAGTGGTACTACTGATTATAAAACAATTCCAGGGAAATAAGATGCTTCTATTAAGAAAAAAAAAGAAAAAAGTAATAATTCATACAAGTTATCTTGAGTCCCAATACCTCTAGTCTAAGTCAAAGAAAGGGTGACCTAGACATGAAATGATGGCCTAGTCATGAAATCATGAAATGAGACTCAGGTGATCTAATTAACACTCCCACTTCCAGAAAAGAGCAGAATACCACGTTGTAGTCGTGGATGGTCCTTGGATTCTACATGAAGTAGATATTATAACTGTTTGCTTGCTGTTTAAACTATACATGCACAACAGGATCCATGCTACACGTACCTCAGCAAAAAACATAGGGCATTTGACAAGACAAGGGTGAGGCCGATTGTAGAACATTATGAGAACCAGCAGTGAAAGCATTTTTGCTATGAAATTTATTTTTTATATATCTTGTCTCTACACTTCATTAGCTAGTTAGACTAGCAGACTCTTGTTTCTCCTAAGTTTCAAACATCACTTTAAGTCATGCCTTGGTGGTCTTACTAGCAAGTTACCAACCAATACCTCTGTGAATAACATTAGAAAGTTACTTCAGCACACATTAGTACATACACACACACACACAAAAAAAAAAATAATCAGGATGTTATACTCCTTTGAAAAGATCAGGCAGGTAACAATTTTAAGCACATCAATGAAAAACAGTAGGAAACAGCTGTGTCATTTTCAGGCCTTTCAAATGTCAACCAGCCTCGTCACTTCAGTCAGAATGTTTCTCTTTTAATAGTCTGTACTTCAGAAGTGTGATGTGTTCACCAAGGCAATTACAGATCACTGTGATGGGAATGTTCAAAAGAATGACAGATCAGGCCAATTTTAACCTCTAAAAGAAAACTTTACTGTATTCATTCATTTACAACAAACCATGCTAACAGTTAATTGTTACACATTATTAACGTAATCACTACAAGTGCAAAACCATTAGCTTTCAACACTCATATTCTAAACTAGCTGTGAGTAAACAATATTGTGGAGCCAATGCTGCATAGTCAGTGACGATTTTACAAACAATTTTAAGAAGGGGGGAAAAAAGCAGGAAATTAACCCCAAGAAAAACAAGTGATGCAAAAGAAAACAATTGTTCACCACCAACTGATTCCTAACTGACTCCTAGCCAGTCCCTGAGCAATGGCAAACCCCATGAGTTTTTTCCCCCCAAGTTTTATGAGCACAACATCATACGGTAGGGATATCCCTTGGGTCAGCTGGGGTCAGCTCTCTCAGCTGTGTCCCCTCCCAAGTCCTTGTGGACCCGCAGCCTACTCACTGGAGGGATGTGAGAAGCAGAAAATGCTGAGTAAGCAATGCTCAGCAACAACTAAAACATAAAAAACTAAAACATTAAAAAAAAGCATAGCCCCACACAAACCACCATGAAGAAATTTAACTCTGTCCCAGCTAAAACCATTACATGGCTATAAGCATCTTTTAGTTATGGGGTTAGGACAGACATGCTGGAGATCTATCTGACAAGAGAAGTGGGAACCACAGTAGCTCATCTTCCTTCCCCAGTCTTCCTTGCTTTTGATGTTCTTTCGACACTTCCTCCTGCACCCCCATCTCCACTCCACTCCCAAAAAGGAAGATCTCATCTTCTCCTGATACTTTTAAATAGTTTTTTTCTTGCAGATCATCTTTTAGGGTATTCAGCAGGATTCTGTCTATTTGTAAACTCTTGCGCTTATCTTTTCCTTAGCAAAATGCATATACACAGTCTCTGGCTACATCATGACAGTATTACCAATTCTACCAGTGTTGTACACTGTAGCTGCTGACTGCACTATTAATTACAACCTGATTAATACACTTTAAGGTGCTACTCTGCTTTGGCAGCAGTGTGATGCTTGTTGTGATAGATGTGCACCACAGCCTGTTCCAAGCTGTTTGGAAACAGTCCTGTTTCAGGGTGATCTGTGCTACTGATGCAGGCACATTTTCTGTTCCTTTTGAATATCATGTTATGTCTATTGAATTCTCCTCACAACTTCATCTCAATATGATAATATATCAGCAGCAAAAATTCTAATAAATCTTCCTCTGTATTAGTGTGATTAATGAGCAGAGTTCACACGAGAAAAATGTGCCAGAATTTCTACAGTACGGTACTACAGATGTATCAGGAGAGTAAAGGTTCTCTTTGACATTGTTTTTCTTGTTTCTCTTTGAAAAAAAGTAAGTTTAAAAAAAATGTATTGCATATTTTTGCTTATTTCCTGACCATCTGTGATTTTTTTTTTTCTTTGTGACACAGAACTGTTCTCAGTGCTGCAATGCTGTTGTAATTGCTAAAACTGCTGTTGTAGTTATTGGGTGGACATATCTCCTATTGAAGCAAATGGCTACCACGCTCTCATGAGGAATTTTGGATCAAGCAAGGCAGTAGCTGGTTGTCTGCTTTCATCAAATTAAGTCAGGGAGCAGTGAAGGCAGCTGCTACCTAAAGGACAGGGTGTCAGGTGGGATAACATGTCTGGCAAAGTGGGGTCCTTGCCACAGGTCTGGGACAGGATCAGGTCTACTGATAGTAACCAGTCAGACCCACCCCTGTGAACACCAGTCAAATTTGGGTCAACAGGGACTTTGCCAGGCCTGGGAATGACTGTGGCTGAACTGGAGACTCCTACAACATATCTTGGGTAGGCACCCCACCGGCATGGAGTGGATGGAAGACCCAGATGAGGTTCATGAGGGTTGTTAAAGCCTACAAAGGCATCAGGGCCTTGATGCTGATGAATTATTATTTCCTATTGAGCATACAGTTTGTTTGAAAGAACATAACATGTCTATAGCATTCTGGAACCACTGTTCTCCCCCATTTCAGAAGAGTGTTATGGTTTCACGTATTTAAGATGGAATTTTTAGTGTGAAATTTCTTACACAAAGTACAGAGAAATGGCAAATATATATATAAAATGATAATATACACAAGCTTCTGTTTTACAATTCAAGCTGTAGAAATGTGGGGCTTTTCCCCTCCTTTATTCCAATACACACACTAGTTTCTCAAAAAAGCTCCCAAACCCTGAATTAATTTTTTGATCTTCTTACTAAGCTGGGGCATGAAAACATTAAGTAGGACTGCTTTCTAAATCCAAGAAATAGGAAACAATTTCTTGCACCATTAGGGATGATATTTCAAAGATATACAATCAAATCATCACAAAGACTACATGCAAATCTGGTTGTTCACTGTAAAAAAAAAGTAAAGAAAATTCAACTGTTTACCCTGTTTAAAAGTCTAACTAGGTATTTCTTCAGTTAACATTTAGAAAGCCCCCAAAAGAAAAACTTAGACTAAACCATCCAATGTAATAAGATCTCTTCAGCCTCTCATTTTATAATCTCCAGTTTTGCTAGCACACGGATATTTTACCAGTACCGGTCAACAGTCTGGTCTTGGGTGTAGGGTTAGGATCAGGAAAAGAATGGACATTTCTGGTCATTTTCGCTTCACTCTATTTCTACAAGAACAACAGTTTAGATAAATAGTCATACAGCATATAGTTGTCAGCAACATAGGCAACTGTTTGCAACACATGCTATGAAATTCAGTTGTGTTAGTGACTTAAAAAAAACCCACAAAAGTGTTTCACATGAATGAACACTTTTACCTGTACACTGATCTAGCTACTCCAGGTCCATATTAAGGCCTTGGACTTGATATTACATTAGCTAAACTAAGAGAGAGAGAAATGAAATAACCTGCTGAAGGTTGCACAGTGTCTGTGACAGAGTACAAAGTGCAGAAAGTGTCAGTGAGAAATAAATGTCTGATTACATATTAAATTTGTGGTCTATGAAATACAGGTGATAAACAGAAAACACTATCCATTTGTTTTCTTACGGTCCGTGTTGTTGTGGCTGGAAGCAACAATAGATGATACAATGACTCCTCTAGCAAATTCAGGTTTAACCTATGAAAGTCAGAAAATTCTACACGTCTGAAGTCAGCATTTCATAATGTTTGAGTACAGAAAGAGAAGATGTACAGACTGATTGATCCTAGTTAAGCCTGGTTGAGATAAAACATGGATGATATTAATATCCAGCTGAAATAGTTCTCTGCCTCCTCCCCTTCCTTCTTCCAGTCTCAGGCTTCACTCACTCTCATAGCTTTTGAATCATGTCCATGACACTTCCTTCTGCTTAGTAAGGCGGATAAAAAGCCCGTCTGCATGCACCATGACTGGTAAACAAATTTCCTTGTGCTTAAAGAAATGTTTGAAAGGGAGTGATTATTTTAGCATATAACAAACAAAGGTAGAAACACTGTGATACCTTTCTCCTCTTTAAAGGAATTTGTAATTGCTAAGGGTCTTCAGTACTTTAATTTAGCTTGTATTTCCCAGCTACATGATTTGATGCTATAAACAAAGAGCAAGAACAGCACTGGTTTTTGGATAAGTATTGATAAACTTGTGTCCTGTTTCATGACATTCACCCATGCAAACGTGTGCAAATCTCTTCCAGCTGAGAAGTCTAATAGCTTAATTGAAGGCCAGATCTAAGGCCTAGGATGGGTTCACTTTTCCTGGGCTTAACCATTTTCAAACCTGCTATTTCTTCCCCCTTCAAAGATCTCCTTTAATCAGACTAATTTTTTTTTTTTTTTTAATTCCTGCATTCCCTAATAGTCATTGATATGACTAACAGTTATATTAAGGCCAGCAAGCAATTTCCCAGTGCTTACAGCCACTCCCTTCACCTGAATTTTCCTCCAGGTTTTTTTCTCCAACTCTTTAGAAAGCATATGGTACAATGGTCCCCGATGATAGAAAGAAAGAAGCTTCTTGCTGCGCAGCAGTTCTAGACTTCTCACTGTTCCCACTGTATGGGACTTCTGTGGGCAGTCAGGTAGATGCACTTGCCATTTTCCTTCAAGGATATCTGCTTTACTTTGTTTCTTAAGGAACATCCCCCAGAGAGAGGATTTTGTATACTTGCTCCCAGCTCTCCTGCTAGTATGGCAATCTTTTAGCTTGCTCTGCAGTCTGGTTGAGCAGACTTTCTTCCCTCTACAGATGGAACTATTTTCTAGGTCTACTAAAGAAAGGCTAAAAAAAATTATCATAATTAACGTAGCTTTATAGAAGCCAGGACCAAGCCTGTTTGTAATGTGTTAGCACAAGCACAAATGTTAGCAGCGTAGGTAAGTGGCAGACTGAACATCATTGCTGTAACTAAGCATGCTTCTCTACAATTCTGTATAGCTTAACAAATTACAACTAAATATAGTTGAACTATGTTCAATTGTAGTTGAATGCTGAGCAGTTGTGTTATTTTGACTACTTTGAACACCTGTTGATATAGACTTGGAAATCAATGAAACATTTATGGACAACTTTTGTAACAGATGATATATGTGCAGTGCACCTTTGCTGTTGATGCATGTCATGCCACAGCTCTTCCAAAGCTTGGAAAATTACTGTAAAAGATCTTGACAAATGGAAGACTTAACCAAGTAGTGACAAGTTAATTCTGTGTTGTGGTTTACCCCTGGTCAGCAACTAAGTCCCTCACAGCCATTCAGTCCCTCCCACCACGGTGGGGTGGGGGAGAGAATCAGAAAGGTAAAAGTGAGCAAAATTGTAGGTTGAGATAAAGACATTTTAGTAGGTAAAGCAAAAGACATGCACAAGCAAAGGAAAACAAGGGATTCATTCCCCACTTCCCATGGCAGGCAGGTGTTCAGCCATCCCCAGGGAAGCAGCGCTCCAGCACAGATAATGGTTACTTGGGAAGACAAAAGCCATCACTCTGAACGTCCTCCAGTTCCTTCTTCCCCTACCTTTATATGCTGAGCATGGCATCATATGATATGCAATATCCCTTTCGTCAGCTGGAGTCAGCTGTCCCAGCTGTGTCCCCTCCCAACTCCTTGTGCACCCCCAGCCTTCTCACTGGTGGTGTGGGGTAAGGGTCAGAAAAGGTCTTGACACTGTGTGAGCCCTGCTCAGCAATAATGAAAACATCCCTGTGGTATCAACACTTTTTTCAGCAAAAATCTAAAACTTAGCCCCATATTAGCTACTGTGAAGAAAATTAACTCTGTCCCAGTCAAAACCAGCACTCTGCTTATCCATTTTTTAATTTTCAATATTTTAGTGAGACCTAGTATTTCATACACCTATAGAGAGGAATACATTCCATGGTTTTAACAGTTCATAAGTAAGGACTTGAATACCTCCTTAGTCATAGAATCATTTAGGTTGGAAAGGGCCCTTAAGATCACCTCAAGTTCAGCTGTAAACCTAACCCTGCCAAGTCCATCACTAAGCCATGTTCCTAAGACCCATATCTACACATTACCTCCAGAGATGGTCACTCAGCCAGTTCCCTGGACAGCCTCTTCCAATGCTTGACAACCCTTTCAGTGAATAAATTTTTTTTCAATATCCAACCTAAACCTCCCCTGGTGCAACTTGAGGTGGTTTCCTCTCATCCTATCACTTGCTGCTTGGATGATGAAATCAACCCCCATCTGCCTACAATTTCCTTTCAGGCAGTTGTAGAAAGCAATCAGGTCTCCCCTCAGCCTCCTTTTCTTCGGGCTAAACAACCCCAATTCCCTCAGCTGCCCCTCATAAGCCTTGTGCTCCTGACCCTTCACCAGCTTCATTGCCCTTTGGACATGCTCCAGCAATTCAATGTATTTCTTGCACCTCATATAATTGGCCTCAGCCCATTGATCCAGCCTGT
Source organism: Falco peregrinus (assembly GCF_023634155.1). Classification (NCBI taxonomy): domain Eukaryota; kingdom Metazoa; phylum Chordata; class Aves; order Falconiformes; family Falconidae; genus Falco; species Falco peregrinus. The sequence goes on from NC_073730.1 coordinate 2,775,181, forward strand.
CCAGATCAATCACCTGCTTTAATGTAAATAAATATTGCATAATTTATTGAAAGGATGAGCAAGTCTGTATGTAAGTAGATATGGAACACCAGGCACCCTTCTCTCCCCTGCCCCTAGCATAATTATGGCCTTCCCTGCTTTGGGAAGTATCTAACTAGTTAATACCAGTCCATGGGATCTGATGGGATGCACCTACAAGTGTTAAGGGAGCTGGCTGCTACCAGTGTGAGCTACTCTTGATTACCTTTGACAGGTCATGGGGATCAGGGAAGGGATCAGGGATCTGAGGACTGGTACAAACCAGATGTCGCTCCTGTCTTCAATTAGGGCAGGAAGTATAACCCAGGGAGCTGTGGGCTGGTCAATCTCACCTAACTCCCTAGGAAACTGAGGGAGAAAAAAATTACAGAAACTATTTCCAAACAGAAGGGAGTAGTCAGAATGGATTTATGAATGGGAATTCATTCTTAGACAATCCAATAGCATTCTATGATGAGATGACTAGGTTGTGGATGGGGGGAGAGCATGCTCCACTAAAGGCTGCAGGCCAACTGGCCTGTAAGCAGCTCTGAAGAGAAGGACTTGGGGGTCCTGTTGGACACCAGATTAAACACGAGCCAGAGATGTCCCCTTGCAACAGGGAAGGACTGTTGTATCTGACCTGCATTAGGAAGAGTTGCCAGCAGGTTGAGGGAGGTGACCTTTCCCCTATACTCGGCACTGGTGGGACACATCTAAGAGTGCCGTATCTAGGCTTGTGCTCCTCATGCGTGACAGGAGCATATTTGAGTGAGTCCAGTGAGGAGTTTCAAAGATGATTAAATGACTGGAGCATCTTTAAAAGAGGAGAGGCAGAGGAAGCTGCAGCTGTCTTATCCACATGTATAAATATTTGGTAGCAGGAAGTAAAGAAGAAATAATCAGCTTTTTCTCTCACTGGTATCCAGTGAAAAAGCAATGAATGCAAACAGAAATAAGGAAATTCCACTTAAACAAATGTTTTTAGCTACAAGATTTCTCAAACACTAGAACAGGTTGTCCCAAGAGGTTGTGCAATCTCCATCCCTGGAGATAATCAAAATCATGGACATGGTCCTGGGCAACTTGCTCTAGCTGATCTGTTTGAGCAGAAGGTTTGGGCTAAAGAATCTCAAGAGATGCCTTCCAAAATCAACCATTCTGTGATTATATGGTGCTAAGAACCCTAATTAATGTTTAACACATGAAACATTAAATTAAAACTATTCCCAACTGCTCAGCACCATAGTAACTGATGCTATATGTTAGCACTCTAGTGCCTGACACTACAATAACTGTGTTTAGTGCAGAAGGATGCAGAGTCCAAGTTACAGGCTGAAATCTGATTGTTGCCCACATATAACGCAGCAGTAACTAGAACTAGTCACATCTTCAGCAATAATAGCACTTGAAACATTTTATCCATTTTTCTTAAAAAGGTCTATTAGAATTGCTGCAAGCTTTTGCTCTAGTAGGTAATATTTCTACTCCAATCAGCAGAGATCTGGGAAACAAAATATAGGAATAATGTAGTTTATTCCTGAAATAGTCACAATATCACCATATTTCTAACTTGACAGAAACTACACTTTCTATTTTATAGACTGTTTCAATTTTTTTGAAAAAAAGTTTCTTCAATTTAGGAGAAATGTTTGTGGCAAAGGAGTTCTCAGGAGCTACATTTTTGAAATAGTGATGAGAAATCTCCGACATTTTGACTCAAACAGTTCTAAAAACTCCCTTTTCCTAAAGGTAACCAGGAGTGGGGAAAGGATGGTTCAATGAAAATGTCAGAGGCTGTGTTCTCCTGGAGGCCTGTCTGAATGCTGACAAAGTCCTTTTCCAATTTCTTTTAAAATGGATTTGGGAAACGTTTATTAGTTCTTCCTGAAGTGCTTGTAATTACTTCTTTGCTGTTCAGTGTATGCCTGCAGGCTGTTTTGCACACACTGTCTTGTCATTCTTTGCAATGTGCTTTGACAATAGATATTAGTCTCGGATATAAAAAAGTTTAGATGTACTTTGTGATCCTGACCCATGCAAAGTTGCTACAGTTGATTTTAAGAATTCCTTCAAATCAAATTTTAAAAATAGTAACTGACGTTCAGTGTTAACATGGCTTTACTTTGTTTATAATTATAGTTTTACTTATACCATACTACATAGGGCTTAAGGACTAGGTTCTGGTAGCCTTAAATGATATGGAATAGCATTTTAGGCAAAATCTCACTCTCACTTTAGTAGTGCTGGCTGTTTTTCATAGACTTTTTTTCATTTTATCTACCCTGACTCTGAGTTTAATCAGGAGAGTACTTTTGAAGTAAATCTTCACCATCCCCACTTAGCAATTCAGTTCATGTTTTGTAGGTTTGGGAGCACAAACATCTGATCCTTTTCAGAAAAAATCTAAACCAGATAGTGCTCTCCAGGAGTGTATCTACAGCACTCCAGGCACTAACAGGCATTCAATCTATGGTATAAGATTAGAGCCAGTCGAAACAAAAATTCTCAGAAATCTGAGTGCTTATTATTAATCTGCACTGCTTTGCTGTACAGATCTGTTCCCGTCTTACTGTACTATTTGATAAGATAGAAGTAACCATACATCGAAACTGGGTATTTCCATGTTATATCACACCAGCCTGTAATAAAACTACATCTGAAGGTTTATGGGGGAGAAACCCCATCTGGCATTCAGAGATTTTATGAAAATTTTTTTCCAATATCAATGTTAAAGTAACAGTTACAGGCCAAATTTCAGAAGTAATGTCCATGATTGTATTTACTTCACTGATAGTTTTGGGGTGTTCCATTTCTTTCCATGCCTATAGAAAACTGTTCAGACAAACTCTTCAGGAAGATAGCTCTTTTTGTTGAAATTAATCAGTTTCATTCAAAATATTCATTCATTTTAGAATTCTCTTTCAGATTTTGATCTGTACCATGAACATAATGAAGAGCTGCACAAACAGTTCCATTATAATCAGTTTTCTGAGAAATAAGACATTGCAATAAATTTTCAAGTTCTGTGCTCCGTTGATTTTTTTTTCAGCAAATAAAAACTGTTTTCTAGAGAACAATCACTACATTATAACAACTATTTAGAACTGTCATTCAAATGTTTACCACATATTATCTTTGTGAAATGGCACAGGTAATTGCAGAGGAGACAAAGTAGCTATCTTTGCTTCAGATATCTACTGCCCAGTATCCTAACAGTGTAACCTAGTGCAGCCTTCAGCTTTAAGCAAAAGTTAATTTACTTTGTGAATTTACTTTGTGATTCCTTTTATTGTTATTCCTAATATAAAGATAGATACTTCTTATGGATATTTAGGATTAATTTATTAGTTTGGGAAGCTAATAAACTTTGGGATATTTATTCCCCTTGTAACTGTATTAAGTAACTACAAATTTCATTCCAGAACATAAAATCAGCATGAACCAAATGCAAACCTTAGAAGAAACAGGAGTTTTCTGAAGTCAAAACTGCTTGAAAATGACTATGTTATTATTTGGATGAGCTTAAATAAAAACCAAAATATTTAAAATATTAGTGCAAGGAGTGCAAAAATTTGCATAGTCAAAAAATACAGCTTCAATTTTTCTTGACTACTTTGGGAAAAATCAAACATTGCTGAAAGTTATAAAATTTTGTAGTATTTTCATTTTCTATTCCACAATAACTTTGAGTTATTTTCTGAAATGAGACTTGAAAGCACAGCACTGATAATGTTTTAGAAATTACGCTTTCCCAGAATTATTAAAATGGAAACAAAAGCAAAAACTATTCCAGCAGAGATCAGTTTTTACATTTTTAAAATGTATTTCTATCCAGAGTTAATTGTTCATGATCAGGAATGGAATGAAATACTCCAATTTTTCTGCTTTTTTACTAAGTTTCTCATTTTGTCTATCTCTAGCCTTTGGTCTGTTCTCATCTAATTACTAAGGCAGTCTGGCAAGACAGCAACTACAGAAAATACAGGTTATCAACAGATTACTTTAGTTGTGAGACTGTTGAGTATATATGATAAGAAAATAAAATAAATTAAAAAAAGAGACCTCCGAAAAACACATTTATTGCCTTCTATCAAGGCAACCCCAGAAAAACGCTGGAAGTACAACTTACAAACGTGACAAGACCAGCTGTTTCCTTGTTTGGCATTTTGTTTGTAACTTATTTTTGTAGATCTCAGTCTAAGTACTTTTGTGATGAAATGTTATTCTTTTTCATAAAACAGTTCTTCTAATAGGGCAATTTCACTCAGCCATAAGACCCACCTAAAATCATCCATAAAAACTTTGAAAGATTTCAGTGATTAGGAATTTATCTGTTTACTTGACTGCAATGTCCTAAAAATCATTAAGCCACTACTTATTCCCTGGGGAATGGTCTTGTAATATAGCAGTTTGAATTTTGGGCTATTTTAAAAATATGTCTATTATTTTAAATACCTTTTGAGACTACAGAAATGCACTAGTTTAAGTATATCTCCGATATCAGCATCTAATATTACCTAGTAATAATTAAAGAAAACATTATCTAGGAAGAACAGGTCAAATGTACAGATTATTGTTGGATAGCCCTTAGGTTATTTTTGAAAATTTTGGAAATTGGAAGATTTTTATACAGAAAAATCTATTGTTTTCCGTATATCAAAAAACATTAAAAGGAAGTGGGTTAGGTTATCTAATTTCACTGTCTTTATTCTGCATCTGGACTATTTTTTCTAATTTTATCTAATAAAGCTCCATATCATTAACATTTTCCAAACTAATTTTTATTCCTTTCTAACTGTAACATAAGAGACAGATTATAAACAGGTTGGTATATCATAATCACTACATCATTTTAGCGGAGTCATGGCAAATTACATGAATTTAGTCTCCTATAAGAATATATTTCTATCAAACAGCAATTGTCTGCAAGAGGAATAATATCAGAAAATAGTTCCTAATTGCAGTATTGGTAGAAGGCACAATGTAGACTTCTATTTTATCCAATTCACCATCCTTTTTCTCTGCTAAAAAACCATATTTGTTCAGATCAACCATCTATCTAGCTCAGTCCTCTGCCTCTCAGATTCAGAACAAGAGCTCTGACTTTGCAGGATTTTGGTGCGCTTGCTGTTATCAAGTATTTACCAGGAGATGCTGGGAAAAACTTCCTGAAGACATGAAAGTAACTAAGTTAGCAGCAGGACAAAGAGGGAAAAAGGACCTTTGTGGTCTATTTTTCATTTCAAATAGCTCTGGCAAATCATGTTCATTAACTATTAAAGTAAAAAACCTCGTGTTTTATTTGAAAAACATGAAAATTACAGTTATCGAGAAATTCGAACAGAGAGATACCAGTTTAAAAATTCTGGACAACTGAACTGAATCAGTTGACCAATCATTCCAGTGTTTTCTAATTTGAATTTGCCATGAATTTTGATCATGGCAATTCATTACCCATGTTTTCATGTTTTCCAATTTCCCGACACATTTATCTGGATTTTTTAATTAGCCAGCTGATAATGTCACAAATTGAGTATACAGGTAACTAGAAAAAGAGGGAAAACAAATCAGTTATAGTCCTTTAAGAACTGTCATCATATTTTTTTCTAAAGATTACAAAATACTTAAAAGATTATGGCTAGATTGTGCCAGTCCTTATATAAAAGATCTTTTTTTGGCAGGAGCCACCCAGTAAGGTCTGTTAAAAATGCCCATTCCTCAGCTTAGAACGGCTATAGGAAGTTTCCTGGTGCAAGAGGCAAGCATATGCTTTATCTAGGAATTGTGCATTGTCATTCACAGAGAAGAGAATTTTTACAGGAATTCCTGCAGTAAGCATAATATGGACCGCTTCCTAACACTTATTCTTTTGCATTTAGTTAGATTTTTGGCCTATAATAGATATCTCAGGGAAAAAAAATATCCATGATTTAAGAAAAAATAACATTATATGCAAAGTGACAGTTAAAAATCAATAGAAAGTCCTTAATGTAAGGAAAAGAAAATTATACTGGAAAAAAGATGACATTCTTTGATTAGAGAGGCCATTTCAAATAATACAGCATGCAGTTATTTTTAATGAAGTTTAAAAGCATAAATGAGACAGCATTATGGAGAATAAAAAATTAGCACTAGACTAAGTCATGTATTTTCCTTAACTTTTGGAATAAAACTCTTTCAAATGTCAGTAGCATCATTACCATTTAAAATATAGGTCAGCTTTTCCACTGATGGTAGATGAGAACCTAACTCATTCCCATCAGTTTTAAAATTAACAATGTATTTCAAATTCTCAGTTTTCTATTTTTAAAGAAAACTACCAAATTAATTTTATTTTAAAATATTACAGGAAGCTTAAAATTTAATTACATGGGCTAAAATATTAAAATATAAAATAATCTATTCCAAATGAACTTTTAACACTCATTACATCAATTCTTGCCTTTGTACAATAATTAAAATAGAGCTTATTAAAAAAAACAGTTGCAGCTTCACCTCAGATAGTTTAGAATCTGAGGGTGGGTTTGGTGGTTTTTTTCTCCTATTTATCTTATAGAAAAACTAGAATTGTTATTTCCAGGACATTTAAAGGATGTTTCCTTTTTCATCTGTCAGCTTTTGGCAGAATGAAATGCCTAGTTTAAGTGGCCCCTCATCCCGCAACAGCCTGGCATCACATGCAGCTTTTTTAGAACAACCTATACCACCAATTAGCTTGTCTTCAACACAGAATTTCAGTGACAAACCTCTAGCCCACTTACTGGAGGATTTTGTGATTATTCCTTTACAATCACAAACAATTTTAACTTTGTCTCCCTATATTAAAGACCTGTTTCAGCTGCAATTTTTCCTTTGGCACTGTGTTCAAATGTAATTTTCCTTTGCTTGTTTCCTCTCCATAAAAAAGGATACAACACCTCCTTTCTTCTGCTCTTGCCCTTTACTATTGCTCCAAAGAGGAAACTGAATATGAAAATGTGAACAATGCCAACGTATGGAAAAACCCTGATCCTTTCTCCAGTCTCTACATGACTATACATATCTGAAAGATATAACGTATAAATACAAATCGGACATTGCAAAAGTAAATGTACTTGTAGCACTCAAGCATGTTGTATTTTCTAAGTTATTCTCCATTTAGTTAGACACTACCATACTACACAGAGGAAATCACACAGTGGGTCTACAGACGCTCTAAAGCAAATGCAACTAGTCCCATGAAACCCTAAAACCTACACACTAATTAGTGCCATAGGTGCAAATTATTTTCATTGGAATTGGGAAAAGTACTTGAATTCAGACTTCTTTCATTTCAGCTGAACTGGAAAGCCATTCAGAACTGAGGGAAATAATCATCGATAGCTTCCTCTGTTGCTAACACTTCCATTTTCTTTTTTTGCAATAAATTATTTATATGAGTATTTATTAATAACAATAATAAAAAAACCCCACAACAACAACCAAAAGCTCTTTTTTCAGATCTTCTCATTTCAGGCAATGTCTATTATACCACACACTTTTTTTCTCATTGCCTCTTGTTTCTGATTCATTATCTATAATTTCAATTTGGATCCTGAGAGGCGTGAGAGGCATACATTGAAAGGATTCAGCCTGGAACTGCAGTGTTATAGGACATAAAAGGGAAGAGATGCTGAAACTGGCAACAGTTCTTTAGTTCAGAGAATCAGCTCTGCAACTTCTTTTGCCACTTCTGACTGAATGTGATTTTTGTTCCGGCAGTTTGGGTGGTCCTCATGACAGTAATTCAAGCTGGCTTTTTTCCCAACTTCCACCATTAATTTAAATGCTAATGATATAAACTTTTTCCTGAAACAACAACATACTGTCTTTCAGTTGCAAAGGACAGTATTCTCTCACATAATTTAGGGATTTTTGTCAGGGAGCAGCAAGAACTGAAATGTGAGCCCAGGGTAATGAGAAGGCCAGCAAGTTAGCATCCCCACTGACCAGGGTGCTGTCCCATCCAACCTAAGTGAGATGAGCAGAGAGGTCTGGGGACAGCAATGAGGCCCAGCCAATACTCTTGGGATTAGCACATAATTCTCTGAGAAGTCAAGCTTTGAAATCAAGCCAGCAAGGTAGGGCCAGAAGTCACAAGTTGCCAGACCTGGCACAGCATATCTAAAATACTGCTTGGATATTGAGCGAGGACAAGGACCTAAGCTTAAACAGCTTCCAAACCAATAGGTGGATGGTGCACAGATGAAAGCCTCCTAAGAAGCTTTTCACAGCTCTTTCTCACAACTTAAGTGTTTTCACAAAACGTGCTAAGAGGTGACACAGATGCAGACTGAACAGCTATCCCTAGAAGCAATGAGGGGAGGTTGCAGGGAAGGATAACAAAGATGGTTGTATAGGCTGGTCAAGGCAATTACGATGTACTCAGGTTCCTGATGTTTTAAATAACAAAAGCTTATGTCTACTTTAGGCTAGTTCTTTGGACTGCAGTAGCCCAGGAACGTGTGAAATTTCTCTGGATCTGCAAATGCTAAGGAGTTCTAAAGCAGACAACCAGGACTGTTCTTGAGGGAATCTCCTCCAGGATTCTATGTCAGCTGTAAGCAATGACATAATTCAGTGTTTTGTTTCTTTAACTCTGAGAACATTAATAAATACAGTTGTAGAAAAATTGAGGTTGGGAGAATACCTGGAGTTTTTACACTAACCTACGGCTACAAGCAGAGGTAACTTCAAAGCTAGGTTAAGGTTTTTAGGGCTTCTCCAACTGACTTTTCAAAGTCACCAAAAACGGTAAATACATCTGTCTTAGCAACCTGTCACAGTGCTTAGCAATGCTCCTTATGTCCAATAAAAATTCCTTTATTGCAACTTGTGTCTTGCGTGAGTTAATCCTCATTGTGAGCCACCATCTACATGTCCTCAACTCCTGGTCTTCATGTTTTGTCTTATCTTATTAGCTCTTTTCCAGACTCTCTCTCTGTCCTTTTCTTTTTTTTTTTTTTTTTTTTTTTTTTGATTGTATAAATTGAGATTGTTCAACAGATGGAGAAAAAAAAAAGAATCTTCAAGCACATAAAGTTTCTACAAAAAGGAAAGAAACAGTTTATTCTTAATATAGCAGTAATGATGACCTAGGATAAATTCCTGGGCTGTATGGAGCTCTTCCTACTGATGTTTAGTTAAAATTGGATCAATGTTCCTTATAGAAGGTACAGTCAATCTTGGAGAAAAAATGGATTGCGTCTTACAGTCAATTCTAACCTGGTATCTGCTTCCAAAGTTGCATTTCATTCATTACTTTCCAAAATGACATTTTGAATGCCTTTAACATGACAGTTCATCCAATGACAGATCCCAAACAAACAGAAAACTGCATTTGTTTGAAGAATATTACAGTATTGATGCTTCTATTGGAAAGGAAATTTCTGTATCCACTTAGAAATATTTCTGAATAAAAGTCCAGTGATACATTACCTAGAGCTAAGGGTCTTGCAAAAACTTTGGATTTTCACCCTGTCTCCATTCAGAAACATACTTTTTACCTAATAGCCAATCACTTAATATTAAGCCAGATGAACATCTTGAATTGCAAATGTTTTCTACCTTTCAGCTTAGAGAGTCAAAATCTGTTTCTCAGCACTAGCAAGTCAAACATCCAGGATAAATCAGTGTAATTATCTCAAGTGTCTCTGGCAGTACTGGCAGTATCCAAGTTGCAAATACAGGATGTAAGACAAAAGAGCAACCACCCTCTGAACTCATTTAAAATGGTGAAGCCTGTGCGTTGCTGTATTTATCCAGAGTCTGGAACATTATTTCATTATTTTCAAAATGAGCAGAAGGAAGCTTTTTTTTTTTTCTTCTTGAGTAATTTTGTTTGCTTATTACACCCTTTCTTCAGATGGAATAGGATTTACAGAATTAAATTACTAATTTGACAGCTCTTATCAGATGTTTTTACAGCCATAATAAAGCACTACCTGAGTTTACAGTGTGTGTTTTCTTATTTCATTCTGTGCAAACATTATCCACAACAACACTTATTTTAATTTGTTATTTTCTCAGTTTTAGAGTTCAGGTGTGGAGACAGCAAGAGGGTTGCATGGTCTTCATTACCTTCACCCTATCAGCAGAAACATATTGCTCATCAGAGGACAGGGAATTTGCTGGCTGGCTGTCACTTTGAATCCAAGTTTCATACATAATCAAGTTTTAAAACTAAATTACTAATTGTCAAGTGTTTAAAGCATAATGAGATCCAGACCCTTTTGATTCTGAAAGTCAAATTTATTTCTTCCTCTAATCTTCATCCTACTTTAAGCTAAATTAACTGGTTTAGTTGACTAAGCAAAATTCAGAACTACACTGCTTTTTAAATTCCATTGTGGACAACTTTCTAAATCTGAATGAAAGCTTTTTTTTAATATATATATGATACACATGGAAGTAGATTTGAGCCATCTGTCCCTGTGTTTTAGAGTTTGACATCTGTGTTATGAAAATGGATTCTACCTTAACTGTAAAGAGCCTGAAATGGAAGGAAGGCTGAGAGAAAGTGTTCAATACAAATCGGAGACTTTTATATAGTAGGACAGCAAGGAAAGCTGCCAGATGTTCAGGTTTACTTGGGACAGGCCATAAAATTAGCAGGTGCTAGGAACAGGATGAAAATCCAAGAAAAAAGAAATTAATTCTCAACAATTTTACTCCCAGAGGCACTGCAATTAAACAAAAGGTTGAACTACCATCAATTGAAGCAAAAGCAGAGTTGTAACTCATTCAGCTTATTTAACAATAACTTGCTGTGGAAACAAAAAGCTAGGGGAAAATACTCAAGTAGAGTACTTGCAGAGGGATGCTTAGCTTTAGAAGTCCAGCTATAACTCTGCCAAAATTTGAGGTTATTTTCCACCAGTCTCTTTTTGAAGGGTTCTACCAATCCTTTCCAGAGAACTTCAATCCAAGGCTTTGTTTCCTAAGAATCAGTATTTAACATATGGAATAATTCTGTCCCAAGAGGTATGTTCTAAACAGCCTCCTTACAGAGACATACACAGCAGTCACCATGAATCCTTCTCTCAAGTTACAAAGCCAAAAGGCTTTTCATTTTTAAATACCTTAGGTATCAAGGAAAACAAGCATTTTCTAAAATAATTAATCTCTTGGGCCATAGGTTATTATTCAGGATCAGATAGCTCTGCTTCCAAATGGAGACAATCATCTCCCTAGTATATGTCTGCCTGGAATAGATCTGGCTGACATAGAGCTAATTTTCATCATAGCAGCTCGTATGGTGCCGTGTTTTAGATTTCTGACCAAAACAATGCTGACAACACACTGTTTCAGACATTGCTGGACAGTGTTTGCACAGTGTCAAAGCCTTCTCTGTTTCTTGTTCTGCCCCACCAGTGACTAGACTGCGGCATGCACAAGAGGTTGGGAAGGGACACAGCTGGGAAGATGACCCAAAAACCCCAAGGAGATACTCCATGCCACATAATATCATAGTCAGAAATAGTATGGAGAGGAGGGGATTTAGGGAATTTAGCCACGCTTTTACTCAGCAACTGGCTGGGTATCAGTCCACCTGTAGAAAGTGGTCAGTGATTACCTTTGCGTCACTTGTGGGTTTTTTGTTTCTCTCCTTTTACTTCTTAACTTATTAAACAATTTTTATCTCAACTCACACATTTGCTTGCTTTTACTCTTCTTTTCTTCTTCCCTCATGCCACTGGGGGTAGGGAGGGGAAGTACGTGAGTGGCTGTGTGGTGCCTGCCATGGTCAACCCACAACACTGCTCCATGTCTAAGTAAAATAACTGTCATCAGACACAAAACAGAGGTGAAGAGTTGTCCTGTCTCACAGGCCTTTTAGACCAGCACCACCTGTCAGCCCTATGGAAAAAACCCCACAAGTATTTGAATTTGTTATAAACATAGATAGTCTTCCAATGTTCATTATTGATTATAAATCCTTTTCCATAGCTAAATCTATAAGAATGTGATGCATTTCTTGAAAGAATTCTTGCAACAAATAACCCGGAACTGCCTGACATAGTCATGATAGACCTTCTCCTAAATTTCCCCTAGTACAAGCAAGGTTGTCATATACAATTGACTTATTCCTTCTTCCCATCTGTGACTGAGTGATTTGGGTTAGCCAAAGAAATGCTTGTCTGCATGCTGGTGTTGCCATTTTGCTGCATCAGCTGTACAGAATGCATTGCATGAATTTCTAGTAGCTTGTTACACTCAAAAATCTCATTGTAGGCAAGAGAAACACATCATATATGCAAAAGCAAGAATTTTTATTACAATTAACAGCTTAAGAGCCTAATCAAAGATTTATTATTAATTCAATTTAAATTATTCTAATTTTTACAGTTCATATCTTGTAACGGTAAAGGTATACAGAAACTGGTATCTGCTCCTTTTTCTGACATTACGCTTGCCTTTCCCCGGTCCTACCAGCTCATGTGTTCAGTTAATTCAAATCGGGCAGGGGAGTACAGAGAGTCATCAGCATCCCAAGCCTTTCACTAGGAGGCAGATGAAGATGAAGTTGCTAACTCCTTTCTCCTCACTAAAGTGAGAAGAATTTTTGGGTTTTGCATATCATATTTTTATGATTGCTAACGCGCTAAACCTTGATTTTTCTTATCGGTCTGCAGGTGCACATTACTTCTGAATTTAAGATATATGTGTCAGACCTTAAAATGCACTGATAGGCCTTAGCAGCCCTGACGTAGCTTTACGTGGGGCAGCGACTGGCACCCTCTGCTTACTGCCCAAGAACCCCATTTAAGCTCAGACCTTCAGTCCCTGCCTGGGTCAGGTATGTTGTAGTGTTCCTGTCTGCGGCCTTGACTCCTCAGTGGACCGTACACCTATGGTGCAGGTAGCTTGTCTCTTGGGTGGCCCCCTGAAATGCGTATTGTAGCTAGCCTCCAGCCCTGTCTCTAGCCTCATCTCCTGCAGCTCCTGGCTGGACACTGCACCGGGTTTGTCAATGGACTTGGTCACCAGCACTCATGTCTGACCTCCATGTTCAGGCCCTGTGATCCTGAGCAGTAAGGGCACTGTGGATACTGGGTCATCCTCAGCTCTCGGCTTATCCTCCCTTCTGGACCCTCCCTACTCCTGCTGCCACCTGATAATACAATGTATTTATATATACCAAAACCTATTTTTCCTTTTCTAAAAATTATTTTGAATAAAATATTAATGCCCCTATGTGCACTTCTGTGGCTGCCTCGTCTTCCTACATTAGAGCTTCGGGGTTGAACAGAACAGAACTGAAGCATGAAACACTTGACTGAACAGTCACATGAAATTCAGCTATATTGAACACAGAAGTTGCTCACTGCATAGAAAAAGCAGTTGGGTCTCATTAAATACAGATAATTTATCTGTCCATCTTAAAGTTCTGCATGCCACCAGAAGCACAGATCCTGATAAAGTACCTAAATAGCTGACCAGTCAGCTGCACATACAACTCCAGTTTCCAGTATCCTTTAACCACAAAGCAGGACAAAAAATCCCAAAGAAAGAAAAGGCAGCAAGGATGTAAATATTTAGTTTATGAACAACCAAAGTAATACCTAAGAAATAACCTGCCAGAAATAATTAGGTGTTGTTTTTAATAACAAGGAATAAGGATAACAGGTGAATTTGTCTTACCTGTTAGAATAGGGTCCATTGCAAACCCATCAATGGATTTAGCCAGACAATGAGATGTTCTGTAGAGTCTCCTGTGCTCTGCTCTGCCTTGTATAAGCACATTTTAGTAATTGTTTCCACTGCCCTTTGTACCCACTAAACGAATGATGAATAGTTATTAGAAGTATGGCTCACTAGGATTATTTATGTGACATATTTCACAAAATACTTGTTTAATTAAAAATCAGCAATGCAATTATGAACATCATAAAGGAAATAACAAAAGCAATATTAAACAGTCAATTAGGTGTTTTTTTTCTCTTAGAATGAAGTCAAGGTACTCCATGTGCATGCATAAAATCCTTCACTGAAGGTATTTCACTCACTTTGTTGAAATTAGCAAAAAACCTAATTGGAACATGTGAGAAAACCAGCTTTCATTGAACATAACTTCTGGGAATTAAGAATATTTAACTCAAATGAACAAAGACAGTCTTCTACTCTCTTAACTTCTCACAATTCCACAGAAAAGCCTACTCTTCCCAGGAAAGCAACCTGCCCTCACCCATCTGCATTTTGGCCTCCTGCAGGAAGAGCTGCCCTGCACGAGAGGTCCCGGAGCTGCAGCAGCCTGCTGTACCCACTGTCTGGCTGGGCCACGCCACCTCACAGCCACCTGCTCTGCCAGACATGGAAGCCCTGTCCCCATCCTGGTGACACAACCAGTTTCCTGCCTCCTTTTGCCCCCTGGAGGATGCCCTTTCTGCCACTGTCATAACCCACATGTTCTCAGGCTGTCCTGTGATTTTATGGCAGCTCTGGCTTCATCTTCTTGTTCAACCTAGAAGCACATCACAACAGAAAGCTGCTCCCACAGCCCATCAGGGGCTGCCATCTTCCTTCAGCCACCATTTTGTGGTCCTCGTTTGAGGCAGCCGCCATCTCATTACTGGGGCTGCCATTTCCCAACAGTGTAATACCCCATGTGATCTCAGAGCACCCATTGATTGGCCCAGAAAGCACCTCCCTTCCCTAAAAGCGGCCATTTTGCCCACAGAGGCCACAGCTTTGTTACTATCGTGCTGTACATGATCTTAACCTCTATGAAAGCTGTCTTTCAGCACTCTCTTTTTGCTGTGTGTGATTGCTGTGCATTAAAAGAGGTGAATTTAACTGTCCTTCAGTACCTACAATATCCAGTCTCATTTCACTATATCTGTAACTAGCTTAGTCAAAAAATCAGGTAACCAACAATATGGACACAAAGGACGGTACTAGCCACTGAACAAAGGTTGGGGTTATGACTTTCTTCACAGGCCTGTTAAGATAGGGAAAGGATTAATGGTTTTAAACTAAAAGAGGGTAGATTTAGACAAATTATAATGAAGAAGTTTTTTACAGTGAGGGTGTTGAAAGAGTGGCATAAGTTGTCCAGAGAGGTGGTAGATGCCTCATCCCCGAAAATATTTGAGGTCAGGTTGGACGGGGCTGTGAGGAGCCTGATCTAGTAGATGTCCCTGCTCATTGCAGGGATATAGAACTAGATTGCCTTTAAAGGTCCTTTCCAACCCAAACTATTCTATGATTCTATGCCACCTCCCACTTTTTATAGAGTTCTGTAGTTTGTCTAAGTGTACGTTTTGTAAACAGAGTATACAGAATATCCTGAAAGGGAAAGGCAGGGAGTTCTCAGCATATTTCTTTATCGCTTTACCCACATCACTATAACTTTTATTCAAAGCATCATGTAACTTCTCTCTAATTTGCATTTCTTCTCTTATACCTGCCCTTTCCATTTAGCATAGAATATAAGCTATGATGTGGCTTTTGAAGTGTTAGGAAAAATTAAACTTTTGACTTTCCACATTTATTTCTTTACAGTGATATCGCTCATCATCTATCCTTATGAGCTAAAAGAATAGTTCTGAAATAGGTTCTCCTATCATCAATATTTTTCAGATTAACTGCTCTCTAAAATGCAAATCAAGAAGTAGTAAAAATGTATTTCAAAATTAAAAGATTCAGATAAATGTAACATAATTAGTAAAGCAATAATTTTAATATTTAGTTGTGCTTTCTGACTGCAAAACAACTCAACTCATTAGGTGGTTTGAGCTCACCAGCTCCCCTACTTCCAGTTATTATGAGTATTATACCTGCAGTTTTTATGTAATTACATATTTTAATTCCAATTACATTATACTCTGGGTTTCTTGTCCCATCATAATGATACTGGAACCTAAATATTATAAACAACAACAACCCCCTCCTATTTTTCTTATCAAGTTAAACATTCATCATAAAGACATACCTGTTCAAGTATTTATTCGAAGCTGATAAGCTGCATAAATTTTTGAAGAGCCATTTTCTGCACCAGTTAACAACGACACTGTCAATGCAACAGTTATATTCCTTACACAAAAATATACTCTAATCATTAGAGCAAAGAACTGATTTCCACAATTAAAAATGCAAATAAGAATCTACAGATCTTTATGCACCAAAGCTGCTCTCAGAACTGAACTTTGCAGCACTATGTATATTTGAAGTCACATTTTCATGCTGCTGCAAGCACTGACAGTGCAAATGCACCAGGCTAAGCCCCGCAGCAGGCAGCAGTAGTCAGTACACTGCATTGGCAGTCGCTACCACTGGGCTGCAAGCTACTGCAATCCAAGTCACAAGGGTTCTTGTTAGGAGGAAGAAATTAAAGCTGTTGAAAAAATGTTGTTAGCTGAAGATAGGCTAGGTCAGGTAAAGACAGTGTCTCCTCATTCAGTAGTTTCTCTTTGTTTCCCACTAACAGGGCTGTGGATTAAAGCCAGTACAAATAACTGGTGATGCTTTAAGGGGAAGCTGCAACTAAATATGCATATATATATCAGCTACAGATCACTGTGATGGGAGTATTTAGATTCACCAGGTCAGTCTTAAACTTTAAAAAAAAGCAAATCAAAACAAAACAAATTATTAAATTCATTCATTAGCAACACAGTTTGTGTTAATGCCTAGTTCTTAATGATCATCCCTACAAACACAAGAATGTAATTTTTGACATTCCCATTCTTAGTTGCATGTTTACAGTACCATTAATGTGGTATAATTAACACTGATGCCTGTGGTCTTCATTGAGTCCAGTTGTGACCATGAAGGTGATCAAAGAAGTCAGAAAATAAATGGGTTGTCTTTGTGCTTCATCCCTCCTTGCTTATGCTTGATTTTCTATGCTGCTTGTTCTTCCCACAGCGGGGCATCTTGCCTGCTGTGAATACTGTTTGTCTTGGGTTTTGTTGTGTTAGTCATCATTCTCACACATTTGGCATGATAGTCTGCCACACCTGATACTTATTCCTTATCTTGCAACTTTTTGTCATTCAGATGCAACTGCACCTTTCTTTTGTTTGCGCTTTTGGAGTCAAATTGCTCACATACTTTTGTAAAACATTTATGCATTGTGCCTGACTATGCCATCACAGTATTGTAAAATGCTCACAAGCTGTTATACTATTTTAATAAGCTTATGTCTGTGTTGGAGGCAAGCTAACACTGCTTAATTCTTATTAGTGTACTTAGAGTTTACAGGTGCTGCAGACTTCTGCTTTAACTACAGAATTTGGTGGAGAAACTGCAGCAGAAGACTTGGCAACTGAGATGTTTCTGCAGGTTTATAGGTCTGAATTGTGGGCAAATCATGCACCTGCTTTGCTGGGCTTGGTTCAGTAAAAAGATACAGGCTGAATTTTCAGAGGACATTGGGTCATTAAAAGAAATTAGGTAGAATTTCTCATCCATTGTGCCTGGGAAGTGCTGAAGGTGGTTCCTCTTCGTTTTTAAAAATATTTTCTAGAAAGCCCTACGTGAGTAATCAAAGCATGGCTTACATCTGTTTAAGTCTCTTACACTAACATTTACTACATATGAGGGTAAAAGAAGATTCAGACCTTGTTCACAAAAGAAGATGCAGAAGTACTTTTCCTTTCTCCATCTTCATGTGCAGGATTAATGCAAAAACCGACCATCCTGTATCCATGCAGTAATTAGTGAACCTGATACTTGCACCTGGAGCTTTGAGAAGGTCACCTTACTTGTCATGCCATTGGTAGATTACATTACCTGCCATCACTGCTAGCATATTGGGCATGTCTCTCCTAGCACTCTGGAATCACCAGGCAAAATACCCCTGACACTCCAGTTTTGCTGTTACACCTATCACTAATGAAAGGAGCATACTTAACTCATTAAGAATTGCAGGCTTCCAAAGCAGATTCGCTTTCTGTTTTCATCTGTGTTCGCCTATGGCACAAGAAGGAAGGAAGGGGAAGAAAGCAAAGAAAAGGCTGCCAGAATGACACAATTTAGATATGTTGATACGGTACTCTGAGTCTTAAAACATAGTAACACTTCGTAGAATTTTAATTAACAACAGGAAAAAAAAAAAGATGAGTTTTTGCATATCTTTACTTTATCAAAAGGCTTTTAATTGGTGGAAAGTCACTGGGGTCCAGAAAAAATAGGAACAGCTCTGCTAACAGCTTGCTTTTTCTTTGGCACTTCCAGTGTTGAAAAGCAATAGCTGTGTGAGTCATCAAAGCTTATAGAATCAGTTTCTCTGCTGTGATTATGAGATATTAGATATTGGATGGTGCCTGAAAATTGGAAGGAAGAAATGTTGTACATTGTTAAATTTGGATGAAATACACCCATTGGGTAACATTTGCAGAACAATGGTTCTGTTGGAAAAAAAGGATATACCAAAACTAGTATTTTCAGTGTCAGCTCAAATATTTTGGCTTTTTAAAATCTTGTGCAATGTTGCTAAATACAAAAATACTCAACTATTACTATGATTCGTGCTGGAGTGTCTTTGATACAGCTATTTAACTGAGTTACGCTCCGCGATAGGCAAACTTGGTTAAAATGTGGAAGAGAACTCACAGAGAGGTTTTTTTTGTTTTCATTACTGCAATTGTATTTGAACAGTTAATAGAAGAAATTTCATAAAATCTTCATTGTTTGGCTTTGAACCAGAGTCTGTTCTTTGATTCCTGTATTCAGTAGACCCATATCCAGTACAGTGGTTTGAGCGACTAAGGGTTTCAAAAAATCATTTTAACATCAGAGTACAGATACAGAGATTTTATAGGTACAGAGTACCAGTGAGTGGCGTTCTATAGCACTGCAAAAGGGCCAAGAGGACTTCTTTCCAATTAAAAAACAAAAAAATAATCTTTCCTGTAGGACAGATTCTAATATTATATTCCAGGCAGTGGTACCCTTCTTTTGCATAAACATTCAACTCAAACTAACATTGTGTTGCAAGAATACACTGACTCATCTTTGTGAAAAGAGGGGGATTTGGCACAAATTATTATGGATGGATAAAATAAGGAATAGACCTTAAACTATCTTAGGTTCAGAATGAAGTAAAAAACATTTAGAAGGTGAAAGATAAAACACAGAGCAAGTGAGAAGCTCAGAAAAGCCTGACCAAAGGGTGGGAGAGCTGTTACTGGAGCTCACTCCAGCAGTGTTGTTGAACAGGCCAGGGTTAGTTTTAGAGCTTAGGTAAGGGTTAGTTTTGAGAGCAAGGAAAATCTAGAGCTCAAGCCACACCAGGAGGCAGATGTAAGCTACATTAACAAAACCTCCCCCAGGAAATCTTTCATCTAGGCTGCGGCTGGGTTCTTTGGTAAAGGCTTAGGCAAGCATTGGTGTGAGGGTTAGGGATAGGTTTATGGATCAGCTTGAGGGCAAAAAAGACCCTTGAGCTTCAGTTGAAGCAGGATTGGAAGAGGATGACAAGGGTTCTGGCAAACTGCAAAAAGAATATTCCCCTGAGAATTTACTCATCTGGTCAATGACCTGGGTGCCTTGTCTAAAGCTCAGCTGAGCGTTCAGGCAGGGTCAAGAGAAAGGAAAAACCCTGAACTCCAGTAGCAATGTCACTTCTGGAGTGAAACTGGCAAGATCCCTTCCATTCCTTCTTCCGAAATAGGTAATAATAACAAAATTTTGAATGACAAGATAATTCTTTTCAAATAAATTGATTCTCTTCTCTAATTCAAATTACTATCCACGATGATCTAAGGCAGTAAGACTCTCCTCTGAAATAAGCTGTGTGTCCCTTTGCCATATTTAATGAATATCTGAGGCACAAGGAACAATCAATACTCCTGACAGATTGACTAACTGCATTTTTGACAAAGGATCCAGTGCATACTATTGGATAGAAGAGTAATGTAGTTGTGAGAGAGACAGTAGAGTTCTGCGCTCTTAATGTATTCCTCCAGACATGCATCTGCTACGCATCATGGAGCCTTTCAATATTTGGAAGCAATAAATTAATTTAATTTTTTTTAAAGAATGTACAGAAAGCTTAAGCAGGAATTCAAGACATGAGATCTGTACAGTACATGCAAAAAATTGTCATCTAAGTGCCTCTCACCAGCTGCCACAAAGCTTGCCTCTATCTTTTGTAGCCAATGGATATAGCTACCTGTGCTACCCCAACTGAAATGAGGGAAAACATTTCCTCTGAAAACCCACTTTCTCCCTTTCCAATAAATGATGTATTTGAGATATTGCTTTGTTAATAACTACGTCTTCTACATTTGTGATAAAATATCACAACTATTTGGTAACTGAAGGTAATTTGTTTTGTAATTTATTTAGTTTCCCTTGTAATGCATAGTGTATACTCGTCTCTACAATTAATCAAACCCATAAATACAACCTATTACACAAATATCTACATAGTAAGAGTAAGTCTTACTCTTAATGTATAAAAAATAAGGGAGGCAAAAATATAAAAAGATTAGCTGACTTGCTTCAGCACATGTAACTAGTAAAGGCTGTGGTGGGAAACTAACTGATGAATCTTAAATTACTCTTATTCATTAGGCTACATTGCTATTTTCCATAAAGTTAATTACTTACTTGGGGTTTTTTTCCAAAGCAAGATCAATGACAAGAGTTCAGTGATGGACATCAAAAATATTAACAAGTAAGCAACAATTAGAAAGTCCAGATCATTTTTTATCCCTCTTAGTTTAATTCAGAAGTCAAAGAACTGTTGTTAGACAGTTCAGGAGAAAACAACTTTTGATCAAGCAATCCTAAATGAAGAGTCCTTGCAGTACCCATAGATGTCCAGACAGTCCTTGCTAAGCTTTAAATATCTTTTTCCCTACTTTGAACCTGAGACATGAGAGCTATCCAGATTTCTACTCATTTTAAAAAGGTTATTTTGTCAAGAGGCTGAGGCAACTTGCAGCAAGTACTTCTTTCTCAATATTTTGGCATAAGTGTTTTGGCTTGAAACTCTACCCTACATATTGGTTATGAATGTCCATTGAAAGAAAACGACTGTCAGAAGAAGCTGTTTATAAAAGTGCTGCAAACTGGATTGAGTTATGGAACAATGTTACAACTTTTTCCATTATATCATCACTGGCATACTCAAAAATCAGCTTCTCCAGGGAAAATAGACTGTATGATATCAGGTCATGATGAATTAGAGTAACAACTTGTGTTTCTCAAATCAGAATTTGTATTTTGACACCATTTTAAATGCAGCAAATAAAATTTTGTTTCATACTGTTAAAAATGTTTCCATAAATGATTTAGTTCCAAAATATATTTCACACAACCAAAACAAACCAACCAAAGTAAATTAATATAACAAAAAGTATCCATATTTGTCATGGAAAACAAAAACATTTTGTCATTCCTTCATGATGTTTGAGCTGCCAATCTTATATTACACTGTTGCTACTTAGTGTACGCCTTCACTGATTTAAATACTTGCAGTCACTTAAGAAGGAGTTATCTGGAAAAGCAAACCTTGTTCTTTAGCATTTCATTCATGTGTTGCTCACTCACCTGTGAATAGAACTTCTGATATATGTCTTACAACATTAAAAATAACTTATTAACCATTATACAAATACAGTGAAATTATGGGAGTCAATGTATTTTTGAACAGGCTCTTAAGGCCATTTTATTTTTAATTTGCAGCTTGAAGAGTTATGGTGTTTATTATGTCTTTGACATATGCAAACTAGAAAGCAATTGCAAAACAGTATCTAGAGCTGAGGGTTTCCTTTAGCTATGTGTAATTATTACAGAAGATTCTACTACTGCAACTAAGAACAATGCTAAAGTTTTCTCTCTGAAGTCTGCTGAATAACATGTAGAAGTGGGTTATGTAAATCAGTTAAGTAACTACTGGCATGTCTTTGGAGGGCCATTAGTGAAAACCCACTTTAATTCTATTTTACAGTTTCACTGACTTGGGAAGATTTCTTCCTTTCTGTCCACATACTTTAGCAACAGAGGGGAGTATTTGTGATATAGTTCATCCCTTTATGCAGAAACCACTAACTGGTAAAATACTCAGGGGGACCTCAGATCTCTGATTAATAGCTAGAAGCTGCAAATTTTGTCCATATTAAAATGGATTGTAGCATCCGGTAGACCTATATAGAATTATATAAGCAAGCTCAATTATGTAGTTAAATGTCTTCTGTCCGAAAATGTGCCAGCTCTAGGCTGGGCTGCACTGTTATTCCTATCTGAAGTATCACCTCTGATCTAGGTCTTCCTTATTGTGGCTTATTTGACCCTAACAGAATCAAAACCTGTAGATCAAAGAAAGGAGAAAAACTCTGGCATTTGAATGGCAATAAGTAAATTTAAGCACTTTATGGGAGATATGCTGGCTAATAAAGTGGTTCAATAGTCTACTACTTTACCCAAAGCTCCATATTACTGGAGCTGATTATTTGTTTGTACTGACTGTCAGGTGAGTTTATCATTTCCATAACTAAGAGGTTAGAACTTAGTGTGCAAGTGTCCCTTGCAGGGGAGTGTACTGCTAGTGTAAATACTGGTTGAAGAACATTTGAAATAATCTCTGGTATATCTCTGCTGTACAGCAGTAACAGTGCTCTGGATGTGACCTAAGTCAAACAAGCTTCTCAGATGGTGTCAGATAGGGTAGCAGAGCTTGGGAGGTATGCTGTGGGGGACAAAAATCAGTAGTGTTCAGCTTTTGTTCCTTACCTGGAGTTCCTAGCATTTCATTTTTCCCCATCTAATAAAGAGAAAAGAAGTTTCTAAGGGTTGATCCTGGAAACTCTGTTGTATATGCATCTTAACTTTATGGTAATGAGTTAAAAACAAAATAGTGAAAATTTAAAACTGAAGCAGGTGCTTTAAAGTGGTCTGTAAGACATCGGCCCTTTAGAATATCTTCCCATACTTGAGAGGCCTGCACTCTGCCTGATAATTTATCCAAGCAATTGCTATCATGTACTTTCATAATTTAAATGTATGTGAATTAGTTTATTGCAATTGAAAGTTTTTGTTTTGCTTCTAAAACTTATTCTTGAACATCCAAAAACTAAATGGAGGGGGAGATAAAAGACTTTTTTCCATACTTGTGGTTGCAGAATTGGTATTTCCTTCTGCTAAAAAAACCAAAACCAAACCCAAATCCAAACAAAACAAAAAAATCAAATAAAGCCCAACCACACTATTTTGAAGTACTTTTTCCCTTCCCTTTTAAAAATCAAGTGCAGGGCTAGGTTGATGTGCTCAATGCTTTTCTAATGAAGCATCAGAAGCTGTCCTCTCTCTTCCAAGTAGATAGAGCAGGTGATTGCCTAGGGCAGAAAAGTGTTTACTGAATTTTACTTGTATGAATGACTGAGGGATCTTGCACATTTTCTAGCCTGCCTGTGGAAATGCCTACTTCTGACCATAGTGAAATAAATTTCCTTTTTAATTTAACATGTTCCAACAGAACTATTATTTTAAAATTTGTGGTAAATTTAGTCCTAAACTGGAATAATGCATAGTCTTAAACACCATTTACTCAGCACAGTATTAGATGCGTATGTGAGAGGTTCAAATGACAACATTGTGATAAAGCTATGCTGCACAAAACGAAATTAACTGTTTTTAGAAACAGACTGACCAAATGTTAAAGCAACACAGTTGCGTGGCAGAACAGTTAGAGCCATCTAGTATATGCAATATAGAAACACATTTTCTTTTTTTCATATAACCGTAGCTATATGCCAATATTTTAGTAAGCAATCTCCCTTTCAAAGAAATCCTTTTAAATAGTGTGCCTTTTCGATTATCCAATTAAAATGAGAGAATATAAATATGGAAGAAATAATATTTTTCTGTTTAAAATATTATTTTACCCTATGTAGTGAATATTCACATACATTTATGGATATATAAATAAAAGTACATACAGCTATATATAGATCACATGTGTGCATTTAGATATCAATACAGTGAGATCGTAAAGGACATGTTTTTCTCCATTTCCTTCACGTTACATCAAAATTATTCACCTGCAAAATTACTTCTAGAGTGAAGATGGTGATGCACCATGAAATTAATTTTCTATTCTGTGGAAGGCTGCTCATAATATTTTTTTTTCTTTATAACATGCTAATCAGATCTCAAATCTGTTACATTACAAAGAATCTCAGGGCCCATTAGAGAAGATAACTCAGCAACAGCCAGAAGTATCAGTAGAATATTTAAGTGCTTTTTTTTTGTTTTTTGTTTGCCAGACAGTATTATTATGGAAATTATGGTAAAGCTGATAGTTTTAGAAAACATCATCCAGGCTGAGTATATCTATGTTATAATCGTAGCAATCTATCACATCAAAAAAGACTTCTGAGTGGTGTTACAGGTTGCTGAGTCTGGCAGTTAATGATAGGTACCAGGCCACTGAGGGCCCCTGTCCTCAGTTTAGTTGGGTGCATGCTCCCAATAGGCTTACGCATATATATACAGTATATATGTATACGCGACCAGGCCCACAGATCCGTTCAGGCAGAAAATGATGCCTTTACCAGCATCCACCCAAACACACAGCACTCAGATAAACACAGCCAGCACAGATGGCCCAATCCAGTTCTTGCTCTTGAGCTGATCAGAGTTTTAATCTGCCAGTGAAAATATTGTATATGTGTGTATGAGCATGTTTGCATGTGTGTATGGTCACTAGGGGACCCCCCAAACGCTTGTCTAAGATCCCCTGTTCTCACTGCGTCTACAGCCCCCGGTGTTCACGGTCCTTCCCACGCCAGTTGCTGGCTGTCAGACTTCTGCGTGTTGGCTGCTGCAGTTTGAGGTTGCTAGCATGCACCAGTACCCACACCCACTCGGAGAGTGCACCCACACGGATGGCAGAGGTAGGATTTAGTGAGAATATAGCATAGTCTGCAGTCACCAAGGTGCAGGGCTTAGTAGGAGAAGCATACTAACCTGCACCCTGCTCACACACAGCTGGTCCTTATTAACCCCTTATCTTTCTCTTTTTACACCTTTGTTCCTGCCAAACCACACTTCCTCCCCTTTGGTCCTTCTCGTGAACATCCCATTTTAAGTGGCTCACACCTCCACAACACCACATTGAGTTTTACATGCCCCCCCAAATGGTCTTCCCTTGCACCTCATAAATCCCATACCCTGTAGGTCACATCCTACTTCAGATTCCAGGTGCTCAGGTGGAGAGTTTATCTCCTGTCTCACCTGGGAGGAATCCTTCTCCTTGGATGTGCTAATCCACCCATGCCCTGGAAGCAGATCAGTCAGGGAGCACTGGTTTCCATTGGTTACCTTCCCAGCATTCGTGCACTGGTCCCTGTTCCTCTGATCTTTGTGGGTTTCGTGTGTAGAGAGATACCGATCTTGAATCACAAACCCCAACCAGTGGCCCTTCACTTAAGCAGTACTGATCTTTCTCTGTTATCCTGATAGCCTTTCAAAGCAATTTCTGCCATCTTCACTTAGCACTTAGCAGCTGTTAACTTCAAATAGCATATAAATAGCTTGACATGTCTCTTAGTCATGGACAAAATTACAGCCCAGGTCAGAAGAGGATTTGAAGAGAATTCCAGCAGTCCAAATGGGAGAATAAAACAATGTTTTGTCACCGAGCTAGCATCAAAGATGAAACACTGGAAATGAAATTAAATTGGCATTATACGTTGTGAGACTGATCCTGTCATCTATAAAGAAATATAGAAGCTTTTAAATCAATAGAAATTAGGGGAGAATAATGGTGTGTCTAAAACATGGAAAAAGTATAGTATTTTCTTTCAAAACCTACAATGATGAAAAGATATAACAACCCCCTTCACAAAAATAACTTGAAAAAACTAATGTATGGCATACAATGATATTCTTTATTTAATAGTCAGGTTTCTAACACGTTAATTTAATTTTTGTGAATTTTGTGAATAATAGAAATAGTTAACTTAGACAAGAGCATTTTTATAACTCCAAAGAACTATTTTTGTCTCAAGTTAGAACTCTATTAAATTAGAACTCTGTGATAAATTAGCACAGGAGATTATTTTTTAAATGGATCTCTAATTAGACTTCATTAACGGCAATGTTATCTCTTGCAAATTCCTTTCCTTCATTAAGGAGATGTTTCCTACTTTTTATATGAAATATTCAAATTAATTATTTTTAAATGAATACAACTTTAAAATAATAGAGCCTGAAGATGGATGGTATTTTCAAAGACAAAATAAGAATTGGGAATGCGCTGCACTTTCATTAACAAATGACCTGACTATTTTGTCTTTTGCAATCGTCTCTTTATCTCATTTAGTATCAAGTAAATAGTGCTTAATTTAGTAAAATATATTTCTAGGTATGCCTTGATTTTGCAGGGTCTAATAAGGACAGAGGCTATGATGTAGCCTGTATGGTAAAGGTTTGACAGAGTCTCTCTTTTTGAAACCTCTGCTAACCAGCTGTAAGACCTTTACATTTTTGTCTAATTTGGACAAAGGATTCAAAATTTAGCGGTATTTCTGGGGATGCACAGAAAGTCAGGCATATGTGCCCAGACAGCCGCTGATTCTTTGAGTCTTGTTTCCTATATGGAAACAAGCTAAAAACCAAGTTAACTTAACTTGTAACAGATTTTGTAACAAACGCTGTGACAATGCTACTAGCTCATCCAGGGCAACAAGATTCTACCTTTGTTGCCAGATGGATGTTTTTTGCTTCTGCTCTGTGAAGCATAGCCAAAACCTGTGTAGGTCTACAAAATCTCCCCCATTTTGCTCATTAAGTGATGACACTGAAGATCAATGAGCAATTGCACATTCTTGAAGAAATCAAAGACTTGCAACAAAATTCTGTTGTTTTGTTTTGGGTTTCCTTTTGTTTTTTTTTAATAGAAGAGATGGGATGGGGTTGGGGAGGGGAGGTGAAGAAAAAGAGGAATACATGTTCTGTTTCCTGGTAATAATTCCCATGGAGATTTGAGTAAAATAGAATATATGGTTCCCTTAAAAAAGCATCTTCTTCAATTTCTTTTTCAGTGTGTAAAATGTGACAAGATTTTGTATAATCTATCAAAATAAGCTCTGCAAAATGCTATTATTAAGCGAAGGGAAAAAAGGTAGAGAGACAGAAGGATTTGATTCTAGAGTATACAGTGGACATAAATGCATAAGGTCTGAATATTCTATATATTGATAACCTTCTGAATATTCTTGTTTGTACAGAAGCATGTTCCGTGTCTACTAACATAAAAAGAGTGCCATTCAACCGTAGATTTTGGGAAAGTTTATTTTTAAAAGAAGAACTTACAGATAAAAGATTAAAATTCTCTTGATTTTAACTTCAGCCATTCTTACATTTTGGTGTTGTTTTTTGGGGGTTTTTTCTTTCTTTTCTTTTGTCCCATTGAATTTGTTTTCTGATTACCTATTTATTTTGATAAGCTAAATTAAAGTCCATTTTCCTTTTGGGTTTCTATGGCCTCTTTTTCATGTTGTTTTATCCAATATAGAACCTAAATATGCTGGTGTTAAGTACTAGCACTTCAGGAAAAAAACCAAAACATTACAACAGGATAATAAAAATCCAGGGATAACTAGAATTCCAACCACAATTAGGCAGGACTAGCTCATTTGTCTATCAAAACCATACTTTTTTTCTTTCAGTGAACTGATTTTGGAGAATCTGAATTATTTTTTTTTCTGCAGCTCCAGTTCATGTAGACTCTTGGGAAACAGTGATGGAACTATGAGACCAAAAACAAATGGAAGGAAGACTGAAAATACCTGGGAAAAGATTAGTCTTTAAACCACCTAGAAAACAGCTGTCCTTCAGTGCTCCACAGACCCCAGAAACTGTTTTCAGAATATCCAGTTTATCCTATTTTACCCATAAGCAGTTTATAATTTTTCTTTCATGTGGATTTGATTTATTGAAGAGTTGGTCAAATCTATTTGTAGGTAGTGCTGGTGACTCTCAGTTTGGGAAGAGTAGCCTATTTTTCAGTGAAATATTTGGTTACGGCCATTATTTACCTCAAAGTGTTATTATTTATGGAACCTTCACAGATTATAATACCGGGAACCATTCCAACCTTCTGAGCTAGAATTACAGTATAAATAGCATTCAGAAGTTCTATAGTTTCTTGTGTGAGATAACATACACTAATTGGTAAAAATCTAAAAAAGGCTAGGCACATTCCTCATTTGCTGCAATAGTATAGGATAGAGGTGAGACTTTATTAATATCAGAATTATAATCTAGTAGTAATACCATCCATTGTTTTTTGTAATGAAACATTAGTAAGCTTGCCTTTTTGTTTACTTACTCAGGGATTTGTACACATGGCTTTTAATCTTCAAATGCAAGATTTATTCAGATGACTTTTTAAAAAATGAATTTGTTATGTTTTGTTTACAAAAAGGAAGAAATAAACTTGAGAGTAAGGCATGGAAGAAAAATACTTTTCTAGAAAGTAAAGATCAAGCTACTGGCATCAGAGGGAGATTTAGATACCAGTTACCTTGAACAGGGTTTAAAGATGAGCCAAGAAACAGCATTTCATTTTTTTTGGCTGAACAAGGGGAACAAACTATACACATCAGCATAAAATTAAGCCTTAAATCGCAAGATAAGTAATTCCCTATGTTGGCTCAGGCATCTGATTCAGATCAGACAGGAAAAGAATTAAATTCAGTTCTCCTGCTGTCTGACTAAGAACTTACTCACTGCTGTAAGATAGTCATAAAGACGGCCACATTGGACCAAAATCAAAATTACATCTCTTCCTGGATGTAAGACTTAAAAAAAAAAGACTAAAAGACTAAAACTGATGCCTGAGGAAGCTATAAGATAAGGGTGAGTACCAAGTGATGTTCTACTGGTGGCCCCCTCAGATTCCTGAGCCAAAAGAGGACCACGTAAAGTTATGTGGAAGGGGAGTGCCTGCTCCTTTAAGTGCATCATGTCAGGAACCTTTTTCAATGCAAAAAGTCACAGTAAGAAAATGAAGAAGCCATAAACAAGAACATGCCAAGGACACAAACATAAGACATATGATAAGGGAGGCATAACAAAATTTGGTCAGTCACACGAACTGATGAGGATATGAGGGTGTGAGAATGTTCATTCCAGTGAAATGATCTGATTAGAGATATTGTCAATTGGTAAACTAGGAGGAAAAGGAGGAAACAGAAACAAATTATACAGAGATGTAGACTCAACAAAACAAGCATGGAGGCAATGACAAAACCCAAACTTCCTCAGTCACACTGATGGCTTATCATGAAACTACAGGTGATTGTGTCAGTGTCCTCTGGTGGGTGGGTGTATCATACATAGTCAGCTTCTTTACAGGTCAAACCTGCAAACCGGCAAGTGTTCCTCAGCCTGTCACCACACCATTCATTCTCTATTCCAGTTTCTTTACGAATATGCTGAAAATTACAGGTGCAAGCAGTTATCACCTTGCATTGTGAAAACTGACCTTCTGTTTCTTTCCAACTGTTTTTAATGGATCTTACCTTCTTATCCATATTCTTGATGATTGACATTGTAAGAGTTTCAGAAGTCTTTAATGAGAGACCTTGCTTGCAGCAAACCCTTGAAAGTCCAGATAGACTGTAACAGTTCAATCTCCTTCAGCCAGACCTTTTTGATTTATTCATTAATATCATCCAACCATTTCAGTTCCACAAACTCATGGTAATCCCACATTTTCTGTGACAAGTCAGAAAACTATGAAAAGGTTTGACTGTCACTACAATAATCTCAGGACCATAAAAAAATCTTGTCTTTCTGTTTATTCTGTATGAAACACTGACTTTATCCTTTATTTTATTGACAGGGTTTGGTTATTTCCTCTTCCTTCATCTCCTCCAAATTAAGTGACATTACTTCAAAAAGCATTATAATTCTGCCTAATATGACCACCTTATCTCTTAATAGGACCCTTCTCTAAGGTGTTCAGGATAAGAATTTCTTATCAGATGGTTGTGCTTCTCTAAACTACTCTTAAATTCTGGGAGGTAGTTATAAAAAACCTAGATTAGTCTCAGATTATGTTTTTTTCTTTATCGGACAGCTATGAGGTTGTATCTGACATGGTGTTAGAGTTCCCAATAGCTGACCACAAAAGATCAGTACACTCCCTTGTAGAGGTATTCCTCCTTTGGTACATCTGTGGCTTTTTAAAATTTAGCATCATTTCTCAAAGAAAAAAGTATATGAATGTATCTGTGAAAATGTGTAATGATACACAGCTGAGTGATCAAAGATGTAAATACAGAAAAAGAACAAATACAGAATTGTACTCGAAAATTGTGCTTCTTTTTTGCACTTTCAGACTTATGAAGGACTTCTTGCAGACTTTACAGGAGTAAAATTTTCTTGTACAATGAAACAAATACTGTACATGAAAGATGACAGATGATTTGCCACTGATTTTTTTTTTTTTTTTCAGTTGATACTTGAAAACAATTGAGTACCATCACAAAGCACTTCTGTTTCTTAAAAATTATCACTTAGGCTGTTCACAGAAAATGCTGGGTTTTAAATTTTCTCTTTTTTAATAAACTGTTTTTAACACATTTATATATTAGCACATTTTAGCTAAAGGGCCCTAAAGTTCTTAAACAACTCCTGCTTAGAAGACCTGTCTCTAGTGGACTGTTTAAAAATAAAAGTGCTAAATGTCGTTGAAGCTGTGGTATATACAAAAAGAGCTTATATTGTTCTACAAAATATTAGATTGATTTTTTATTTCATAAATTAATTTTTTGATAGACACATAAAGTCTGCTAGAAAAAACATGGATTGTAGAGGAAAAAACATTTTTTTCTCACATAGAATAATGCAAAAAAATGCAGATATACATTATTTTCTTTAGGACATTATAATATCAGAAGAAAATAAATGTCTCTAGAAGCTTAAGGTGGAGTTTTGAAATTTTCTGCTTTGGGCTTTTTCATTTGACTTGGAACATCATTCGTAATGAATTGTTAATGTATGATATCTTTTGTCAAAATTCAGAGAGTAAAAATGAGTACCTTGGGAAATAACTTGTTTTAACACACTGTGGGCAAAAAGGGGACAGAAAGGCCATAGAAACTGAGTTTCTGTCTCATTGTAGATAGTCTTCAAAATAAGGATGCTAGCTGTCAAGATTCAAAACTGCTGAACTCTAGGCTGTCACTTCCAAAGGTGTCCCAGAAGACAGGACTTAAATCTCAAGTGATTCTGACACCCGTAGGAGCATACAGGTATGAACACAGTATTTGCAGCAAACCCTTGCACTGAAGTTGCTGGCTGTGCTGTGATACAGTTCCCACTGCAGAGCTGTCCTCCACGAACAGCACCCTACCATCACAGTGAACTGCACCAAGCACTCTGAGAAAAATCATGCAAGATTTTCTGCTGTGAAACATAGGGTTGCTTCATACAACACTCATGTCTCAGCTGCTACTAGAGACATAAAGCATGAATTAGTTAAAGCCTTACACATTAAAGGCACAGCCACACTCCTGCACAACATGTTAATATGGATGGTGTTTCCTGACAATACCCGCCTTTTCAGTAGACTGGTGATGGCTTACTACAGAAAAGATGAAACATGAGAAATAGAGAGAATTAATTTCCTAGAAAGGAGCAGAAGTGTTTTCACTCCATGCCAGGCAAGGAGAACTACAGCCACACTATCATTAATAATGTTCTTCTCAATCATTTTGTCTTTCTCACAGTAAGGTCACAGCCTCTGTCTGTGCATGAGCAACCACAGAGACCTTTCCCTCCCTTCCCACGCAGGATCTATCCAAGATTGCATACATTCAGTGTTCTGCCCAGATCTTCCTCTTTGCATTGTCTTGAAAAGCTGCATAGGCTTGCAAAGGCATAGGCTCGCTCTATGCTGGGATCTTACAAATCATCTTTGTCTTGCCCAATATACATTTTCTCTCACCACTTCTTCAAGTGCAGGATGGTGGTCCATGATGAGAGTGTGAGAGAAAATGGACAGAAATTGAAAACCCTTTTTCTCTGTTGGGACAGTCAAGCACATTGCCCAGGGAGGTCATGTCATCCCCATCCTTGGAAGTTTTCAAGACCTGAGTTACTTGGTCTGATCCTAGAGCTGATCTACTCGGCACAGGAGGCTGTGCTACAGAGCTCCTGAGTTCTCTTTCAGTCTGAATTATACTGTGATCCTAATCATTTGATAGTTACATTTTTTCAAGATGATTTTCATGTTTATCACATTAATATAATGCAATATAGGACTGCTTTGAGTTGTTTTGTTTTGTTTTGTTGTTGTTGTTTTTTTTTAAATGTGAACATTGTATCGTATGCCAAACTGGTTAAGAATATAAGGTTTTCTGATTATAGATGCTTCCTAAAAGCACTGTGTAGGTTCTGGAAAATTGCAAGAGCTTGTACTGTTTCTCCACATTCAAATCTATTAATATAATTTTAAATTGAAAATTCAATTGACAGCTTCATTTTTTGAGAAAAAAGGGTTAGCTTTTCCCTGTTTACAATTCAGCCACATGTTAGACAAAAACCTTCAGTAAACACCTTGTCTTTCCCTCAATATATTTCCATCTAATTTTCAGGTTGAAAAAGACTTCTGCCAGTTCTTTGACACTGTTCATACTGCTGAAAAGCAGAAAGTTCCACACAATCCCGTGTTCTGACCAATAAAATTCTGTGTAAATGTTATTATTATCAGAAGGAAGGCCAAAAGGTTTGATTCACTAAACCATATAATCTGAAGCAACCTTAGTCATTCTGGAGGAGAGAACTTTGAAAGTCTGGAACTGTGAAGTGGCCTTCATATGTTCAACCCTGATATTCATAGTCTTGCAGCTCACTGCAGTATTAGCTTTATGCTTTTAGCACATATGACATTCTGCCACCTTTACCAACATAATCCATGCAGCTGTGCCTGGGGAATATCACAGTTCCAAATGAGCTG
The DNA here is from genome assembly GCF_023634155.1 of Falco peregrinus. NCBI lineage: Eukaryota > Metazoa > Chordata > Aves > Falconiformes > Falconidae > Falco > Falco peregrinus. The sequence goes on from NC_073730.1 coordinate 2,808,146, forward strand.
GCAGAACCCGGCCCCAGAAAAATTAAATGTTAGACAATGAATTCATGAAGGCGTTAGAAAAACAGAGGTTATCTTACATATGCCTTGAGTGAACAATCTTCTGAGCAGCTTCAAAGTAACTTTAAAGTAATAGCACTCAGCTCTTCTCCACCGCTCTCAGAAGCACAGAATTTCCACAATAAAGATAATGCAGTCTCCAGCTATGTTATCCAGCTACTTGCTGAAGCAGCATTTCACCAAACAGAGCCATAACTCATAGCCATTCCCTTCTCTCCTCCATCTTTAGGCTATACATTCCCTGCCGCAAATCAGTTCCCTCTGTAGATTTTCATGCTGCTGAGACACTATGGTTTCCCTTCAATCCAGAAGTTGATGCTACATGGTGAGTCTTTGTGTCTGCTGTGACACTCAGACACTGTTGTTCTGGAAGAAGTCAATAACACATACTAGAAAAAATGCTGCTTAATCAGCATGGCTGCTTTTGACTCTGAGCGAGGTAGTTTCATGAACAGACGTAAACGGTCATGCAGTTGCATTCATATGTTAAGCACTTTGCTGATTTATTTGGTCTGCTACAAGCTGCTGAAGTGTTCATACTGTGGATGCTCTAATAGGGGCAATACCACTGTGGGGCTTGGAAAGGCTGTAGAAAGCAGGCATAGTTACCTTGGGAGGTTTCTGCAAGCATCACCAGTCCTTTTTTCTTCAAGATTCATGCAATTTTTATTGTGAAAAATCTAGCCCTTTGCAGACAATACTTTCATAGACTTCAGTATTAGTCCAAATGTAACAGGTAAAAAATTATTTGTCCACAATAAAAACCTTTTCTGTTTCACTGAAGTCATTGAACGAAGTGAGCAGATATTGCCTTCTGTATTTATTATCTTTGTCAGATCAATTCCATGGGTAGGCTAATTATGGAAGCTTAAAGCCTCGTTGCTATTGACTTTTCTTTTTGTGTCAGGTTTGCTTATGTCTTCTTACATTTGAGATATTTCAGAATATACTGAAAATCTGCAAACTTACAGAAATGTGGAGAAAATTTTCTCTTTCTTTCATCATGTGACATATAAGAATAAGAAAAGACAACAAAAACTTTATATGAGAGAACACAAATGAGTAGAGTTAGTGTTGACCCATCTGTATTGCAAACTACGCAGTGTGTTTGTTTATAAAATCATGTTAGATGGCTTTACTGCGTTAAAAATAGTGTTTTCTCGTTTTCAGTGAGAGTGAACCAGATGAAATGGGTTAGCTCCAAATGCTGGGAAAGAAACGTAGGTGTTGAAACTGATACCTGGAAAAGAAGTAACTTCTGAAAACATTACAGGTTACATAAAATTTGAATAATTCCAGATACTAAATTTCTAAAAGGGAGAATATATTTTTTTCTTTTTTTGTATTGATTATCTTCTATTCAAGGAGGAAGGAATATAATTTTTTTTATTTCTTCTCCAGGTATAAGAAGGAAGAAATAGAAGACAATACTATATATATTGCCATTATATAATGCTGGGTTGGAGTTTTCAGGAATAATAAGACATAAAAATTTTAGCACACATTATAAAATATTTAAAGGAGTCATTCTTTAATGCCTAGTTTTATTATTATAATAAACAGAAACAATTCCAAAGAATAATTTTATGTGGATAAACCAATCATATTAATTACTCTTTTATTCATTATTTGAAGCCCTGACAAAAGCTAACGTTACTGACTCTGATATCTCTAAGTAATCATATACTTACTGTGACAAGTATTCATTGTGATAATATGGAGTCTTTTTTATAAAAGAGGTGTGTTGTTATTTGATCAGCTGCTGGACTGAGCAGTGCTGTACTACAAAACCCATTTGCTGTACAAGGGCTCTTGTGGTTATTTTGAGAAATTCTGTGTTGGCTGAATGGAAAAAAACAAGAAGAAAAACTCCCCAAAAAACACCCCAAAAAACCCCACCACAACCACCACCACAAAAAAAAAAAAATAAAAAATCAACAAACCCAAAAAACTAAACAACCAAACAAAACCAACCTGGGAAACTAAGGAGACTTTAATATCTCCCTTTCTTTCTTCAATGAACAAAAGTAAACCAATGATAGTGCTGTATTCATGTCTCTGAAATGCAGTCCACTAATAAACATGAGATTAATGTGTATTCTGAGTAGACTGTTTCATCTGCAAAATTTAATTTTCTGTTCTCTAGAGACTAGAATTCATTCTAAAAAGAACTGGGAAGGGTCAAACAGTTGTCTTTTCATCATTATCTTACTTCCAATCCAATTAATACTCCATACAAATGCTTCATTTATCTTCAGATCCATCTAGCATAACACATTAGATATTTAGAACACTTTTGATAATGTATAGGAGTTTAAGGAATATTAATAGAAATCTTTCAGTAGCATTCACAGTAAGAGAAGTGCTTTCTGCCTTCTCTCTTCCAGCTCCTCTCAGCTGTTCCAGTCCCAGCTTCTCTAAAACCACAGAAAACAAAACACCATACAGAAAAATAAAGTACAGTCATACAAAACACATGTAGAAAGTATTCGGTTCTGAAATCATGAGGAGCAGGAAGTAAGTTAGCAAGTTTCCACAGTATATTCCTTGATTTACTTATTTTGTACAACTTGTTCTTTAAAGCTTCATATAGATGAGTTCTTCCTTGTTTCAGCCTTGTGACTGGTCTTATGGCATGAACAGTAAACTATTTTTTTTGACAGTTTGAAGAATAAATGGAGTCCCTGTGTCATAATCTGAGTACTTTGTGGGTTTTAAACAAATCTGTAACCTCAGATATATTAAAACAGAACTAATAACTCCTTTCAGATATTATACCATGTCTCTCACATTCTAGGTGCACGGATTGCCATACAAGAGTCACACCTTACGACTATATTTTCATGCATTGTGAATGAGGCAGTAACTACACTTGTAATATTATGTCAGTCTTTTTTCTTCCCCTCCCCTCCTCAGTCCATCAATATAATTCAAAGATCTTTGTTCCTTGTGGTGGTTTAAGTGCATTGATTTTCACGCAGCAGTGTTGTGGACTGTACACTAATCTTAGAACAATACCTGCATTTTCCCCCCACCCATTGTTCAGCAACCAAGACAGAGAAAAGCTTTAACTATGAAGCTTCCACACAGCCTTAGCTGGATTTACAAGGATATAAATGGTCTGTGCTCTGACATCACATTTCACAACAAAGAGGAGGACCTGGGCAGTGAACTAAGGGCACAAAAACTTATATTTCCCTTTGTAGATTCATATTAGAGAACTGATTTTAAGACATCACAGGCAAATTGCATGCTAGCAGAAATGTCTTCAACTGTCCAATCCTTTTTCAGGTGAATTCTATCTATTATCTAAGATTAAAAATAAAAATAATAAAAATAATAATAAAAAAGCTGCGTACTGTCATGCTTTCTTGAAACATAGGAGGTTTATGCATGAATATGTAGAAAAGAGAGAAGAAAAACATTGAAAGACCCCCCCACACCCACAGAGACAAAAAGAGAGTGAACTCATCAGCCTCTGACAAAGTTAATCTTATTTTTAGGACCAAAGCTTGTTCTGGTTTTACTGGACACCTTTTCTTTCTCCTTGGGTTGTTCTGGTTCCACCAGACGTATTACTTGGTGTTAACAATGCTACAAAATGCTTACACACTGTCACCAGTTACACTGTTTTAGCGTGCTTATGTTTAGTTACTAACCAAGCAAATATTAATTGTGCCTTGCTTAGGGCCTTTCTGCTTTATGGATGTAACAGGCCTCTTCATTGGCTACATACGGTTCCTCATAATTTCCTAAAGCACACAAATGTGGGGTTTTCTCAGCTTTCTAAACAAACAAGGAAGCCATAATCAGCTTTTTCTTTGCTAAAAGGTGAGAAGTAGTATGTCCCCTACTGTGTAGGGACACAACAGTAAGATCACAGGCATATTTCTTTTTAGTCACAGTGCAATCCTTATTTGCTGCAGTGTTTTTACAGTTCATAATAATACGAACCCTTTCAAGGCTAATCAGAAAGGCATATTAATTCTAATCTGTCACAAAAGTTAGCCACACTTAAACCTAATTATGTGATCATTTCCACACTATATATAGTCCTAATTTTAAAATATGACACCTGCAGACTCACACACCGGGTACATCTTTGGGATTTGTTGGGGATTTTGTCAATAAGGAAGGAAAATACATAACTGTAGTCCCTTGATTCAGAATACTTCCTAAAGTATGCCTATTTTGAATTTTAAAGGTACATATAAAGTATGTATAAGTATATGTATAAAGGGTTATATTTTAACCCTTAGTATGTAGATGGAACACCCCCCCCCCCCAACTATTTATGCATTAAAATAAAGTATAAATTGCAGAAATTCAGACTATAATTGTTAACATGAAAATTTCACTGCTTTCCACCAGATATCTTGATCTGTTTCAGATGCTTCATACAATTCAAGGAGAAACTTTTAATCGGGCACAAGCAAAGAAAGATAGGTACAAAAATGAGTCCTTGGTGGCATTTCAAGGCCCAGAACTCCTGTCATCCTCCCAGCATATCCCATGGCTGCAGGGGATTTCCTGAAACCTCAGTTTCCTGAGCATCATAATTCTTTCTTATCTTCTTTCCCTGCCATCCTTGTAGTGCACATGAAACCTCAGCAGAAGGGTGGATCTCTGGAGGCAAGCCCACAATTACATGTTTCTGCAGACTGACCCTTACAATTTCATATCTTTCCTGCATTGTCCGGGATGGTAACTAAGCCCAGAAGGAAATCTCTAAAGTGTTTCTTGTTCTGCAAGGTCAGTCCTGACATCATCACAGCTCATTTGAGTCAGCCTTCCCAACTGTATCATGCTGTCCTCTGTACCACGCTTCTTACTCCTGAAGTATCAGAGTGTGAAAGTTCATTTGCCCTTTTCTAAAACTGGTAAACTGAAAAATGAATGTGGCCTTTCTGGAAGATATATGCCAGGGAACTTGGGAGTAAAAGCTCTAATGTTTCTTCACTTGGGCTGGGTAGTTTGTTTTGTAATCTTGCAATATATCAGCTTTCATAACATGCCATATATAAATATCTACATTAGGAGCTGTTCTGGTTCCTGCTGGCATTTTGTCAGATTTAAAAATTTTGGAATATGTTGTTTCATTCTGAACATTTACATTTGGACTAGTCAACATTTTCCAATAGAAAAATATTTAACCAAACTATGTTGTGTAGAAGGACTGAGTCAGAAAATTTGTAGCCATAATAACATGACAGGCAAAAGAAAATCAAAATATCAATAACTTCCAATTTGCTGATTGACACATTTAAAAAGAAAAACTTCACAAACGGTAAATCTCAGAAAACGAATATGTTTTCAGTACTTTGTTATATTAAGAAGCAGCTGCTTTTTGTTTTATTACGCTATAGCAACCTGTTTGCCAAAATCCAGAGATATTAGGAAAAATCCCATCCAATTTTAGGAGTATTATAAGCCTCTGTTTTATATTTCTTTACATCCTTTTTATACTTTACATCCTTCCTTTATAAAGACATGCTCTAGGTACTTTCTAAGCAGTAATGTTTCCAAGAACCAAAAATATTCCAAGGCCTGGTCTTGCCTTGCGTTCTTTTCCCTTTGTATTATGCAGAGACCTCCTCTGTTTCAATTTACTTCTATTGTCTTTTGTGTCTCCCATCACATGCCTCTGTGATGTGAAGAGCTTGGCTCCATCTTCTCCATCCCCTGCCTGCAGGCAGGGTGGCTGCTGTGAGTCCCTCCGAAGCCTTCCCTGTCCCAGACCAACCAAGCTCTGTTCCCACAGCCCCACCTCCCAGGGCAAGTGCTCCAGCCCCAACCTCACCCCAGTTTGTTGATGAGGTACCTAAATATGATCTAATAAGTGCTAGCCAGCCCAGAGCAGGGCTTTGCATTTGTTCCTATTGAACTTCACCAGGTTCCTGTGGTCCCATTGCTCCAGCTTGCACAGATCCCCTTGGGAAGAAGCCCTGCCCTTGAACTACTAACTGTCCTGCACAATTTTGTATCATCACCTACAAACTCCATGAGGGCGCATTTTCTGACCTTTTCAGCCGTACTTGAGGCATAGTCCTCTAACTTGACATTAGAAATTGATAGAATTTGCCAATGACAGAGGGAAATTTTGATGTTTCAGGTATTGTAATTGGTGTGCACAGAGCGGGAAATCCAGGCCTCTACCTGGTCTGTATCTTTCTTATGGCCATCTTATGGGAGGACAAAAAGGATAATATTTAGTGACCCATTTTGTCCTCATTAACTACATGAAAGATACAGTGGGTTGTGTAAGGATCAAAAATATAATTCTTAGCTGCTGTTACTTCTCTGTAAAATCACGAAATACATATTTTAAGCTAGCCCTTGTTATTCTTACAACAAAGGTTTATTATGGAGATGCAACTACTGGGTTGTCCCTTTAAACAGAATGAACAATTATAAATTAAATTGCAGAAGTTAGGAAAGCAAATGAATAATTTACAAGCTTTCATCTCCTATGAATTATGGTAGTCCATTTTGTCATCCAGTGTTTCACTTAGCAACTGTGGCCAAGAAAATCTGCATCTTAATCCCCAATTCCAAGAAAAATGACAACCTCTTTCTGTAGAAGATCAAGGCTGTAATGTATATTCCAAATCTTTTTGTGTCCTGTGTTTCAGTGACTCACAAATAACAAAGTTTTCAGGTTGTTTTATATATATATTTACTACTGATAACAAATAGGTTATCCAGAAATTACTTATTTAAGGATGCAAGCAGTAAACCACTGATTTTTCTTTGTGGAAGTGAAAAAAATGGGCACTACTTTTAAAAAAGTAAAGCATCAAGTTCTCATACTCACAGTTTCTTATAGTTTGGCAGTTTTTCCAGTACTTGTCTGTATTAATCACAACAAGAGGGAAATGTACCATGTGTATTTTAAGAAGGTGGGTTTTTTTTTTACTTTTGTTCTCTATTTCCATGAAATATACAACACATAAAATGTGGTTTAGTTCATGTTCTCTGACAGTAATCCATTGTCAACAAATACTTTAAGTAGTTTCATTAATTTATGCTATCCATTCACTCTGAAGTGCATAGGAGTAATTGTTGACTAGATACAATCCAGTGATCCCTAAAACAAGCAGTATTTACAAAGTTGGGAAGAGTTGATGTGATTGATACAATATGTATGGTGTCTATAAAAAGCAAACAATAGAGGCAACTAAAAAGATTCCTGTATATTTTAATAGCATATTAGAAAATATTTTGTAATTTGTGAAATGGAGTTTGAAAAATACCACAAGCCAAGAGCAAGCTGCAGCATCTCTTTCATGAGGAAAGGCTGAGAGAGCTGGGCCTGTTCAGCCTGGAGGAGAGAAGTCTGAGAGGGGATCTCATCAATGACTACAGATATCTTCAGGGTGAGTGTCAAGAGGATGGGGCCAGGCTCGTTTCAGTAGTGCCCAGCAACAGGACAAGGGACAAGGTCCAATGGGCACAAACTGAAACACAGGCAGTTCCATCTGAATAGGAGGAGAAACTTCTTTGCCTTGAGGGTCTCAGAGCCCCAGCACAGGCAGCCCAGAGAGGCTGTGGAGTCTCCTGCTCTGGAGACATTCAAACCCCACCGGGATGTGACCCTGTGCAACCTGCTCCAGGTGACCCTGCTTTAGCAGGGGTTGGACTGGATGGTCTCCAGAGCTGCCTTCCAGCCCCGCCCGTTCTGTGATTCTGTGTGAATTTCAAAAGAACATCAACTGTGGAAAAAGAACCTCTGAGAAGTCCTGTCCAGGAGGTGGAGTGGTGCTGGCTAAGATCTTCCTTCAGACCATTCCATCCAAAGGTTTAGATTAGATCTCAAAAAGCACATTGGAAAGTTGAATAAAGTCATACTTGCCTCTTTTGTAATTTTATTTGCAGCTCTACAGAAATGTTCTTGATTCTTTTCCTTTGACAAAAGATAACACAATTAATATTTTACTATGATTTTGTCTGATGTTGACAGTGACAGATATATTGATTTTCTGAAGATATTACTGTAAATTAATATAGACAATGAAAGGTATCCATGGGACCTCAAACCCAACATGAAATCAGAAAGTGGCTTTCTAGAATGTATTTCAGATTTCTGAAGCAAGCAAATGCCCTCAGAAGCTGCAAGAGTGTCGTTTAAAATAAACATTTCTGAATGCTGGATTCTAAAAAGCAATATCCTCTGGCAAAAGACAGGTGACAAGTTTTATTAAAACAGCAAATGTGTTAAGATAAGGATGGGGTGGATGGAAAGCAGTGATATGAATTCAGTATGGATTCTCCAGGTTTTACTATTCCTTTTCAGTGATACAGTTTGTAATATGCCTCTGTCTGCCCTTTCCAGGGGAGGGACATCCCTGTTAATGGCATCTTTAGATGTAAATGTTTTGTTTCAGTAGTATCCAAATTAGGTGTGCACTCCATTATGTACTCTTTGGCTGGCTGCAGAGGCAGGGATAAAATGACTGGTCTGTTGGTGAAGTCATCTTTTAAAATCACATACTTAATATACTCGTAATAATATATATTAATCCAAAATGTCTTCCTAAGATGTGTCTCCTTCCAATGCAAACCCAGTGATTACAACAAATTCTAAGGAATATTACAATAAATTATAAAGTAAGAATACAATTTTAAAGCTCAGCATTGCAGAGTATGTTTTCTTTGTGTTAATATAATCTCAAAAAGTCAGTACTAATGTGCTTTGCTAATACATTGTTAATAACTTTGAAGACCTTGTCTATGTGGTTTTTATCAAAATTAATGAATGAATGTAGGATACACCATGTTCCACCCACAGACCACCTGTAGTATGTCTGTAAACCTATGTGTTTTATGGAGTCATATTTTATTTATTATCTTTTGTCCAGTTTTTATAAACATCACAGAAAATACATCAACTACTGGATGCTATTTCATGAGCCCATTCAACTTCACGTTCTCATCCACTGCTGCCATGTGGTGGCAGATTTGATTGAAAATCTGAAAAAATCAATGCCCTTTCAGAGTGGCAAATGAAAGGTAGCTGGGATGCTCAAAAATACTCCAAAGAAAATCTGACATCCTTTTGAAAGTGGTGTGGTGATACATATATGAAGTTAATTACAGCTCAGACTTTGTTGGATTGAGGTCTAGAGATAAAAAGCTATTTGGTAGATTTTCATTACTTATCATAATATCTTTGCTGAAAAAATAATAAAAGCTCATTATGAAGTACATTCTGTAATATTAAAATCTAAATTGTAGAAAACACAAGAAATTAAAAAATGTAACGAATATAGCACATTGTGCATTTAACGATTAAATTACATTCAAATCAGTTTTTAAAATGACTCAGTAACAGAGCACATTGTTGTATTTAAATTTTGGGATAAACGTTGCTGTAAAGGCCATTGTATCAACCATATAATTATCTATAGACTGGACAAGTAGTGAAAATAATCAAAGGTTAGTATTTTGTATTGCATATGTATATAGTAGAATAAAAAAATATAGTATTCTACAAAGAGGTAGAATAATAGCTTGATAAGGTTAGTCATCATTTTTTACAATTACTTTTAAGAACTTTCATTTAGGTCCGCAACCATTTATGAAACAACTAATTGTTGCTTGAGAAGTCAGGTTAAAAAAACAATTGCTTGCAGTTAAGGACTAATTTGTTATAATTGCTAAGGGCAGTCACATCTGGAGCAGACAAGATGCAAAGATGCTGTTCTTCCCTGTTCCTGTGTCTAGCCAGCACCGAGCCTGAGCACGTGTGCCCCCTGTGCATTACAAGGGACGCTGTATGCATAAAACCCAGATAAACAAACCATAACAAATTCCCAAGTTAATTCATCCTCTAAGAAGTTAGGTGACAAAGACATCAGTGACTATTTGTGTACCATTTATTAGTATTAAATAAGTTATTCATATAAACTATTTGACTTTTTGATGGAAGTTAATTCTATAAAGCTTGAATACTCAATTTAAAGTATGCCCCCAATACCTTCATAAGATGAGCCTCCTTATGGTTTTGTAAGGGTCTTATTTGATGTAATAGCATACTTTATAAAACACAAATGTATGTCCTCTGGCAATGTTTCCTTTAACCTAAAAATATTTTAACGTAGTATTATTTTGCAAAGATAAAGAGAGAAAGAAAAAAAAAAAAAAGAGAATTTTTAAAAGGAGAGATGCTGAGAAAGATAACGAAAATAACTGGCTAGTATGAGGTTTGATTTGCCATCAACCAGTTGAAAGAGGTGACTGACTTGATCAAAATTTTAAGCCCCATCATTAAATTCAGATTTGCACTGAAGACGACCAAGGTAGTAACTACATTCTAAAATCATAACTTGTGAGCCGGTTCAATATACTCCGTAACAGCATAAATTAGATGGAACAGAAAGACTGTGTTACACAAGTTATGCAAATTATGAGACAAGAAGAAAACGGAATGTTCTCTGTGAAGGAAAACTATGTACTGATAAATAGGTGCTTAAAGAACAGAAACCGTAGAATAATAGGTTCTAAAGAAATCTTTTATTTAACACTGTTTCAGACATAAAGTTCCAATTTAAGCAAAACACTCAGTTTTGGTGGACTAAAAGTGGTAATTTTAAGAGTCTAGAACCTAAAGGCTTGGTGAAAATACATTCAGGGAAGTGGATGGGGGACAGGAGGTGAGACACCTCAGCACTACCACCCCCACCCCACCTCCCAACCCCTCAAAAGCAACAAACCTGATAATAGGGTTTATAATAGAATGGATGTTTATAGATTACCAGTCCAGGTGTTATATTAGAGGATACATGTTCTCTTGTGAAATGTTACAGACATTTCATCCTTATCCATGTTATGTCTTAGTGTTCTCATTTTACATTTTACTGATACATGCTGCTGGATAAATATCAACCACAGTATGTTAGTCTAGAGCAAATACATAATCTAATCCTGCATGTTTAAGAAAAAAATATGTAGAAACTACAAATGTAAAATCTTGCTGTATATAATTGCCAATGATATATTCAAACTATTAAAATCCAGCAATAGAGGTTAATCAGTTAATCATGCAATTGAGAGTTGCATATTTCTCTTTTTATGATGAGAAAAGCTCTTGTATTTTGTGAAGTAGAAAGGATTAAGAATAAAAATAAATTGTTCCTGTTGGGAAATCTTGAAGGAGATGAAAATCGTTTCTTGGTTTCTTTGCACTTTACTAGCATATCCTGGAAGGAAAAGAAAAGGGAAAAAAAAAAAAAAAAGTAATCTTAAAATATTGTGGTTTCCTTACTGGTTTTATATTCATGTTTTCTAAATAAGTGGTCACAATAGTAATAAAAGTGTGAAATTATTTTACTTAGAGCCATATATATTAACTTTTTAGAAACCTCCATGACCTGTGTATGTGAACATCTACATATTAACATCTATACTTAAAGTGTATAGCACTTTTTGCACAAACTTTACTGCAGTAGAATAAACAGAGCACTAGGAATTAAACCCAAATGTAGCTTCCTCTAAATGTCAATGAGATCACTGAAGTCTTGGCTGCATAGCTTGAACAATGCTAAAGAAGATATATTTCTCTAGAAACACACATACCCCAGACATTTTGCCTAAATGGAGAAATCCATCTTGTAAGTGGCATCAGTACAGGCACTGGTGTCCCAGAATATTCTTTGAGTTGCAAATAGACCAAATGTCACAGCTTAGTCAATCAGTCTCCCAAAAAGTTTATTTATTTATAATAGTATTACATACTGGAAAGGCATAAGAAGTGCACAGATTAGCAGCATCCCAAGCACAGCTACATTTCATTTAAAGTTTATCTTTGCCATTTTGAAGGTATCATTTCTAAAGGAAGATTTTCTTGCACATGCCAGTCAGCACTTTGCTCAGACATGATTTCATGCCTGCATTGACAGTGTCCAAGTGATTAAGTTTTTACTAATTTGAGGGATGTATTGATGGATATTATTACAAAATGAGCAAACAAAATTTCCTTAGCATGGATCAGATTTATTCCCATTCTAAAACCAAATGAACTCACCAAGATACTTTAATTTTGCACGCCCAGCCCTTGGAAACACCATATGGACTTGTACTCAAATCAGTGGATTTGCATCATTAATTCTAAGCAGTTCCTTCCCTGACTTCAGTGATAAATTCAGATATAGAATCTGTGTGTTGCAAATAATTTCTGTAAGGTCTGCTTTTGAGATATTTTCTGATCTTCTAGTTG